>NC_134511.1:14913330-15228907 GCF_027942865.1 Odontesthes bonariensis | reverse complement strand
CATCAGTGCTTTAAATCTACAGTAAAGCGGTGAATATATTCTCTGGTCCCGTCTGGTCTCACACACAGCATGACCTACAGTGAAGCAGACTGCGTTCACCACCCCAGCTCCCCCTTTTTTCTCCCTCATCCGCCTCCCTCCTTCGCACATAGTCAACTTAAGTGTCTGTTTTGTCTGGTTGTCCGCTCTCATACGGCGCACTCATGCAAAAAAATCTCTGGGCTCAAGTTTGGAGTAGTGGGTCAGAGGATGTTGGTCTTTGAAGAGTGCCAGACAAGAGGCTTTATTATGTATCATCCACGAAATGGTATTTCATTCATTAACACTCTCTTCCATAGAGACTAAGCCTCTTAAAAGGACTCCTCAGCTCTGCCAGCACTGGATACTTTTAGCAAGTGTCTCGCTGCTAAGTGTTGTGTTTGCAGATTGGATGAAAAAAAAGTTTTCTGTTTACCTACGCTTATTTATTCATGAGCTGTAAACCAACAGCTCCTTTACTGGTTTTGCAAATCAGTTTCAGCATTGACACCCACAAATCTGGTTTCTGATATGTTTCGATCTCTTCTCTTTTATGTACTGCCGTCACTACAAACCGCCGGCAGTTTTTTTTCTGTCGTACATTTCGAAATCTTACAACAGCTTGAGCAAGAGGTGAAAAATTTCCTGGGAAACTAAGAAAGTAATTGACTAGTTGAATATCTGTGCTGATGTCACATCGTTTCGGGGCGGCAGGTAATGGTCGTTTTTGGTCATTTTTGACGATTCTTAAATTCTAAAAATACCAACAAAGTTCTATCGAAAAGTCAAAGGAGAAAATTAATACATTTTAGCTTCATAAATAATAAACAATTTCTAAGTTGTTCTACTGATAAAATGACACCCCCCCCCCCCCCCCCCCCCCCCCTGTCTTTTTCTTCCGATCCTTACCAGTATGTGTAACGTGAGATCCAAGATGACCCTGAAGCCGGCTGCTTCTTGTTCTTTCGTGTTGAATCCCTCCTACACATTAGGCAGCAACATAATATTTGTTTCGATTAGAGATGCCCCCCCTCCCTTATGTCCAATCAGTAATTGGCACACTTTTTTTTCCTCTTCAAAGACGTGTGAAGGTGGGAACCGGCCGAGGCTGATGAGTGAGGCTCTGGCTCTGGCTCTGGGTCTGGGTCTGGGTGGGACAGTGGGGGGTTAGCGGCGATGTGTTTGCGTTTTCAACACATGCTGACTCAACATGATTCAGCTCCGCTGACCTTCTGACCTCTCTGGCTGCCGAGCTGCATTATTGGTTTTTGGGTCTTCATGGTACGATAGGCTGTACCTTCGTTGCGTGGTCGCAGTTATGAGTTCCACCAAAGCGCGGAGAAGCCTGGACTTCCTTTATCTGTTTGATTGTTTATCTGAGCGCACCAACAGGAAATATCAACTTACATCAACAGGTCTTAGAAGTAGGACACCAGTAACATGTTGTTGGGACGTTGCGATCCTGTGCTTACACTATTTCCTTTGATTTAAAGGTAAATATGTCTGCTTTTATTTTGATATTGATTAAACTCTTGCTGTTTTCTTGAGTATTCGACGGTAGTTGTCGATAAATGTTCTTGAGAAACTAATCGCATTATAATAGCTAATGTTTACCGATTTAAAAGATTTATCTAAGCCACTAAAGATCATGCGCACATGTCGGTCCTGCCGTCGGCGCCAGGATTCTAACTTTGCGTTTTGTGTCCCACATAGTCTCACAGGCCAGGTTCGATGGAGAATTAATCATTCCGAAAAGACGATCATTGTAAGAACAGATGTGATTTTTTTTTTTTTTTTTTCTCGTTTAAAATAGTCCTCCCGTTCTGAACAGGCAGGCAGGGAGTATCCGATGATTGAGCAAAAAAAGATGGGGCTATTCGGTTCTCTAAGTGAATTAAGAGTGCGTGTTCAAAATTCGAATTCCTTCCACTCACCTGTTTTTAAGTCTTTCTCTCCCCCGTGTAGCCCTATTCAAAGCTCTCCGGGCAGTAGATATATTCAGGAGAATTGAGTTGGTCACTCAGAAAGAAATTTGATTTGTATCACTTTACTTTTCTCAAACGTGCATTGAAAAGTTGAATCTGATTTTTCTTCTTTCTGAAATATTTTATTGTCGGTAAAAACACTTTTTAAGGTAAATTACATTCGCTCTCTTGGCAGAGTTCGTTCCGTTTTATAAATGCATTACACACCAGAAAAAAAAAATCCTCTCTTTCGTTTGGACCAATCTGCAAATGATATCGGGAAGTACGGAGACCATGTTTTATATCACAGAGCAGGCCAATCTGGGTTTAATATCCCTTTGTATAAACTGTGGGAAATGAACTGCAGGAAATGTGGACGTTCACCTGCAAATCATCTGCAACTGACAAGATGTGCTAAACGATATGTGGAGAGCGGTGGCTGGAAGAACACTCACAGAAACAGACATCGTGCCGACCGAATCTCCCGGTTCCTCTAATGGAGCGGCCGCTGCGTTGACTGGCAGGTGTTTGTCTCGATTGGACAACAAGTGAACCAATCAGAGATTTGTTGGTGGTATTTAGAACAGGGATGCCACCTTGCAGTTGAGATTTCAGTGCTAAAACTACGCGATAGATAAAAGCAAAGTGTCAGACAGGCAACAGCTTTGTGTGAAAAACTTCCTAATTTATTTGAACGCATGCAAGGACATGGCCGTGCTATTTTACTTTGTAACACTGCACTTCTGGGTTTTACCATGTGATCCCTGCTGCTGGAGATAAAAGAGCTGACGGCGTGAGAAGGTTTTTGTCGCTTAGTGTTCTAAACTGCTGCGGAGCTCGTCTGCATCTGACAAAAACAGGTCTGAGAGAGCGCCAAACAAAACGTGTGGTTCAAGGAGGACGTGTGGTCATCTGTCAGTCAGAGGGTCAAACAGGCTGGCTTTCAGATCATGTGCTGAAATGGGAGGTTTAATTGTATATTTTATTACAGGTGTGTTAACCAAGCCATATTCTTGTGATTAATATTAGCCTCCCAGTTCGACAAACCAGCCCAACCCCGCAATTAAAAGTAGCAATTCCCAGCCCGCCCCACTTAAAAGATTATGTTCCGAGTGGACTTCAATAAAAAAAAGGCTTTTAAACTAGACTGAAATGACAAGAGAGTAAATGTGCATACCAAAAAGTAAATCGGCAGAAATGAATTAATAAATGGGCAAAATAAACAACAGAAAGGTTTGTCTTCAGCTTGCTGTTAAAACCCCGTCAACACCCTTTGCTTCCTCTGGGTCCTCTGGAAAGCTGTTCCACACACACGATATGAAAAGGATGCCTCGATGGGAGTTTTAGTTCCCGTTTCAGTAAACCTGAGTGTTTATATGATAAAAGCCGATTTGATAAACAGACAGGACTAAAACCAGCAACAGAGCCTTAAAATCAGGTTGCGAACACAGTCTAAAAGCTGTGTCCACGCAGTGTAATTCATCTGCATTGCCCAATGTGGTTGCCGTTTTGTTTTTTTTTGTTTTCGTCTTGTGTGCTTTTTACTGTGCATCTCTGTATTTTTAATTCGCTGTGAGGTTTTAAGATGTTTTTCCAGTGTCTCCTGTGGTTCAGTTAGACAGGCTGGCTTTCCTCGGGCACATTTTTGTTCCGTTTGGTGAAAGTTACCCTCACTGCAGCTTCTGGCCCTCCAACATGAACTAATGCCTCAATGAAAAAGGAATGGAATGAAAACAGGAATCAGGGCTCGCGTTCCCTTCCAAACATTCAATGTGAATATATATCACATTTTGGGCTTTGTTTCTGAGCCACACCTGAATGTATTTAACACAAGGTAGACCAAACTGATGAGTTCACATGTATTTCACAGGTCTTTGAGTTGGCATTTTGACCTTCCCCTCAATATTCTTTAAGCTTTTCTTTTCTTTCTTTTTCTTTTTTTCTAATCTTGTTCTATCCAGCAGTTTTTCCAACCTAAGGCACCTCTTTGTTGTTTACACAGAAATATTCAATCCCAGGTCTCTGTTGGGAGCATTAGGGGTACCAGCTTTCAGCCGTCTGGTGGGCCCAGCAGCCCCACAGCGACAAAGTCCTATGCGCTTTATTTGGCACGGAGCCAAGAGGTGTCAGAAATATCGACACGCTTTCACGTGACAGAGACTTTGCCAGCCGTTTCCCCCCCTTTCTTAAGCCCGGCATTCTGTCTGCCCAGCCAGGTATTGTAGGGCCCCGTGAAGGCCCTGTGAATAGTGTCAAACTTGATAGTTCTCATTTTGCTTCCTGTACATGGTAGAAGAAAAAATGCCCACCGTGTGGGTTTTCCTTTTGTGATGGCCCTCTCTAGTCCTGGGAACACACCACATTCCAGCCACAATCATCCCCCCTTTGTGAATCTGGGTATTGTGGGTGAGCCCCTTATGCCGATAACCCTCCTAGCTCTCAGTGTAAAGCATGCAAGTATCATAGAAGTCTAGACTTGTATTTTTGCAAACAATTCCTGATAATGAGCAGAGTGTTTTCAGTGATTTGGCAGAGCTTTTGTTTTGACACATCCTCCCTCTTTCATGAAGGACCTTTTGTGCTCATCCACGCCTAAGATAGGAGTTAAGGTCTGCTACATCTGGACGAATTATCGCACCAATGTACCATACATGGGCCTCATGTGTCAGTTATGCTTTATGTAACTACATGCGTGTAACCATAGCCTGACCTGTTAATCCCAAGGCTATCATTTCTACTGTGTCTCAGATTTTAATGCATAAAGCTCCCTGAGCAGGTGGGGAACCACACAATTCTACGTGTTTCTGACTTCAAAACTTAATTGACCTCATCTCAGAAGGCACTCTTTGTGCCGGATTTTGTCCTCCAAAAGTATTTTAATGGTTCCTGTCGTCTGTGCAAAGTCTTTTTTGTTTGTTTGTTTGTTTTCTTTTTCTTGCCTCTCGCTCTCTCTCTCTCTCTTGGAAGACAAACCTTTTGAAAATAAAAACTTAAGTCCAGCAAAAAGCAACATTTTAAAGCATTTTTGATAGCCGAGCATTGCTGGCATCTAATTTTGTTGCTGCTCAACACTGTCTTGTGTGTTATTGTGTCATGAACCATTACCCCCTCTGAGTGAGGAGAACATGTTTTCCTCCTCTTTGTGACAAGAAGGAATTGTTAAGGTTAAGTAGATGGGGCAGCCGGAAATAATTACCAAGCACTTGTGAAGCCCCCTCCGCCCTCTTTTGTCCGTCCTATTCCTTTCATTTTAACAATCTTTTCAATGTGCAGATCTTGTTTATGATTAAATTCAGTCTGGTTTTTGCCTCTTAGCGTGGCAAAAGATGTTTTGCTGAAACGAGCAGTAGTTTAGCAGTCGGACCCGTAATTTACCGGGCTTAAATACCATTGCTGGCTCCTTTGCCTAAGGAAAGGCGGGCTTTTGTGTGGGGTTCATGGAAAATGACCCCCTTTCTACAAATCAACTGGCAGATGACAGACAATGACGAAAATTAGATTCTTTGAAGTTGTAATGGCCATTGAAATGTGTAAAATTCTTGCATTGAAAGGAGAGCTCCCTGGAAAGCCCTCGGTCTTGGGTGGCTGCTGTCTGCGTGCTGGGAGGTTCGTCTGTGTTTTGTCGCCGACTTCCCATTGCTTGTTTGCTAATTCCCTGAAGAATTGGACCAGATTTTTGATAGGAGCCTAAAGGGGCTCCAGTTGCTCAGGAATATGCGTTTAGTATGCCCACATACCACCCCCCCTCCTCTCCTCCAATTGTCACACTGGCCTACTTTCTTATGGTCTGGAATAAATCACCTCAAATATTAGGCGCTCGTTTCATCAACGAAAAGGCAAAAAGCACATGAATTATAGCATAAAGCCGGCTGTAATGTTTTCTTTCTTTCTGCTCCAGGAGGGAACTTTTCAGATTTGTCTGGCTCTGTTGGGTCTACCTACCATATGTTTACCTTTTACAGTAATTTTCGCATTAAAAGAAAATTTGGAAAGGATCGCTTTCCAGCAAGCACGTTGGCACAGTCTCAGAAATAATATTCGTCTATTCCACACATACCTGCAAACGTATAGCGCTCGGCTACCTGCCCATAGTGCTGTGCAACACAAGAATACATGCAACAAACACTAAAACACTCGTCCTGTGCTCCAGGCGTTGATGGTCAGATAAAAACAAAGTGGGCAACGTCGGCGCAAGTTGCGGTTTTCAGTGTCCGAAGAATCCCGAAACGATCATATTAATGTGTAGAGCTGTTTCTCAACAAGCCTAGTTAGACCTGAATGTTTGTGTTGGGTGCTTAATGTGAAATTAGATGAAAAAGTGATGGAAAGTGAAAGAGATTCAGTTGTAGATAAAAAAGGAAAAAAAAACGAGGTTATTCTATCTGCTGAAACATGAGCAAAGACGATGTTGAAAGAAGAAGCAGTGTAAAGTCCGGAAATGTTTCCTGAATTCTTGGACTATTGACGAGCAGGATTTAATGATTATCATGTTATTATCTGTTGGGACTTCTATTAGATTTATGTGACCCAAAACGTTTGTCTTCTCAGCTGAAGTGACAAATTAAAAGTGTTTAGAGGATTCACAGAAATCCTTTTGTAAATATGTTTTAATTAAAATGCAACTATAGAACATCTGGAAAATGTGAAAGAACAAATTAGGCTGAAGTATTAAGTCCTGTGTTATTTCACTCTTCTCCCGTTGGATTGATGACAATTAAATATCTGTTAATGACTGATCAGTTGACACATTGTTGCATCTAATCTTCTCAAGTTGACCTTTTCTGGTTAATGCAAGTTGATGCAGTGGTTTCCATGGTGATCTTTATCAGATAAGCGATGCAGTTTTGCGGGACATTGGGCCCAAAACTGTTGCCTAACGCCAGCTGAAAAGGATAATGGTGTAAAACGGGAATAAAACATCGATAAAATGTAAGGGGGGAAAAAGTTAGAGTTAAAGCTTGGGAATGATTTATGTGGAGGTTTTCATAATTAGAATCGGCAAAAATACAGACATATCGTAGAAACAATAAAAAATACGGTCCAAATTTTGCGTTTGTTTTACAGCACCTATAAAATTTCCCACTCTTTGGTGTTCTTTGACACCTCCGCTATTGAAAGTAATAAATAAATCGATAAATAAATCTCCACAGATTGATGTCGAAGTTCAGAAATATAAAACACGAAGCCGATGACGGAGTAATGAATTTTTATAGGCCCTGAATAGTTCCTTTACTCCATTTTTCAGCCATCAAGGACATGTCAAGTTGTATATCTTAGCACCTATGATCTAATGTTCAGATCGGCTTTTTTTCATCAATGACATGCAGATTTTTATTTTTTAACTCTCATTCGGGAATGAAAAGGCATAAGAAATGAAGTCAAATGAAAGCCAGAATGCTTTCAAAAAGGCAATGAAAAACATCAGTTTTAGACAATGTAGCACAAAAGGAAAGCTTTGACCGCCCAACTGAACCCTTTTCCAAGTTTCTTTTGTTATCTCCTACACAGCTGAGAAAAAGGATTGTTTTTTTCCAAATTAAATGTAACATTTAAATAGGATGATATTGATTACCGTGGCAACAGTTAAAGCCCTTTAGCCCAGGAGTTGGAGCAGAGCAAATTGCAAAAAATAATCACGTTGACATGAATCGGCTCGTTGTGATCTTGACAAAAACCATTTGGGAAGTTGCTCAACAATCGGATTTTGTGTAAAATTCCCTTTGTTCTGCCAGTTGAGCTGATGTGCGGCAGAGATGTATCTCTTTGTTGTTGTTTTTTTTTAACATTCTTGTTTGCATGCCTCTAAGTTTGATCCAAAGGGAAACATTTACCTCGGGTTCGCCCGTCTAAAATCCACTCGCACTGTGACTTTTCTTACGTCTCTTAGGACATCACCACTCTGACAGGGGTCCCAGAGGAGCACATCAAAACCCGCAAGGTTCACATCTTCGTGCCTGCCAAAACCTCCATGCAGTCTGGGAGCAACAGCACCAAAAAGTGGAAGATGGACTTTGACACCAGAGAGCGCTGGGAGAACCCGCTGATGGGCTGGGCTTCAACGTAAGCACCAAAAATAAAATAAATCGCACAAACCGAAATCCACTGATTTCACCACACGTTGGCACATTTCCCTCCAGCATGTGGGATTTTTCTGTAGCTGAAATGTCTTTTTGTGTTTTAGGGCGGATCCGTTATCCAACATGGTGCTCGCATTCTCCTCCAAGGAAGATGCAATTGCTTTCGCTGAGAAAAATGGTGAGGAGCTTTTCAGGATTTATTGAAAGCAGCAACAGCATGATGTAACGTAGTGATGATAAATACCTTTCCTCTGAGTTTTGGGGGTGCGGAGAGACCGCTGGGTCTACGGCAGTTTGACTTAACGCTTCAGTGAATGCATTCTTGCTGCCATGTTACAGAATTTCTACCTGGCAGGAAGGACTGTTTCAGTTAAAACAGAACGATGCTCATCATCTCCTGCTCCCGTCAAATGTGGAATCCGTTAAGTCTCCATCTTAGGCCCTCTTGTATTTCCTTAGTTCGGTCTTTAAAATGGCCGACATTTTCAACCACCGTCATGCAGACAACGCGCAGTTTCACCTTCTGGTTGCGTCCAAAGACGCCTCGCTGTCTCGATGGCATTGAAGTAGTATACGCTGGTCCTAAACCCGTCAAAACATGGCTCAAATGAATGGGTTGATAATCGAGGAGAACCATTTCATTTGAGTCGGGTGTGTTGGAACAGGGCAACATCTCAAACATGCAGGGCAGCGGATCAGAGGACTTGAGCCGCAACTTTCCACTAAGTGAACAAAACTGAGGCTGAAGTAATAATATTTGTCTCAGAAATAACTTTGGCCCTTTGCCTAACAATGCACATGTTTTAGCAAAAATTAGGTGTTTTATTGAACTGTTTTGATTTTCATAAAGAATTCAGCTGTGTTTTGATTGGCAGTTTTTTAATTATTATTTTCAACCAGCATAGAACTCCATCTTAAGTCAAATTAAAACCTATTTGATCGTTTAAGGGCCTGCAAACAGTTATGCGTGCGTCTATCTCCTTACGTCTGGACGACTGTGACTCTTTGTGTGTGGGGTTAACTCAGTCCAACCTTTCCAGACTACAATTATTTCAGAATGCAGCTGCCAGACTTCTAACTGGTACTAATAAAAGACAGCACATCGTGCACTTCTGGCGCAGTTGCTCCAGTGTAAACGAGTTACGGGATTGATTCTAAAAAGCTATTATTATTTAAATACATTTTTTAAAAATTCTCACTTCTCTGCCTCATATTTCTGATTTGAAACCTTTTGTCTATCTAAATGAAAAGCAGGACTGCGGTCGTTTTTACAAGTGCAAAATAGATAAAGGTGACATAATATGAGCTGATGACATGTATAAATGAGCATAATGATAATTAAGTGTTCTGTTGATTCAAACCAGAGGCTATCTTCAGGGAAGGGAGGCGTTAGTCCAACGACCCTGTTAAAACAAAGTGGACGCCTCAGAAGGGCTGAAACATTCAGAAGAATACTTGTGACGGCCGGCTGAGTGTAGTTAAACACGAGTGAGCTGACCTGTGCAGCAGCAGTTGATTTCACTTTGACTCATAACTGAACCATCTGGGAAAGTTTGTTGAAACTGAGCTAAGGAAACCCGGCTTATTCTGTTTACTGCGCCATGAAAATGATTAGAGCCGTCCTGACGACACGCAGCCTGCCGGTGTGTGTACAAAACCCCTCGTTGTGGTTGGAACTCATCCAAAGTTAACAAATGTGACGTTTTGGACCCCATCACTTACTCCGATGTTTGTTCTTCAGGTTGGAGCTACGACGTCACAGAGAAGAGGACCTCAAAGCCCCGGGTGAAATCCTACGGAGCAAACTTCTCCTGGGACAAGAGGAGCAGGAGGTCCACCAAGTAAACTGAAGACACCCACCTGTTAGATGGGCTGACCTGCGTGTGTCCCACAGCAGACTTGTATCACTCTTGTCAATAAATGCATAATTATATATATGAAAACCAAACATTTGGGTCATTATCGCTTTTCCTCTTCAAACATTCACCTCATTACTGACTACCTAATGTAGGCCGCTCGATTAATGAAGTGTGTGCACTCGGAGTCGAGTTGTGCAACAGCAAAACAATTGGGAACATGTTATTACAATTAGAACCTGTTTAAACTCAAAGATAAATATATCTGTAGGCCAAAGCCAGTGACATTTTTTCTGTGTGAGTGTTTTCATCCTGCTACCCTGATTGTTTCAGGGTTTGGAGAGCTGCACAAGTAGAATGTAAATGGGAGCTTTGAACGGTCTTTTACAACATCTGTGCAGTGAGCTTACCCCCGTCTTTAATGTGCACATTTCCAAAATTTTAACTGGTGAGCCCCGCACCAATAACCTTGATTTTTTTTTCCTTTCCTGCTTTTTATGTAAAAGTACGAGCATAACAACGAGCCACATAAAACTAAAGCTGCGTCTCATTACTGTCAGTTGTATCTGCATCAGCTGAACAGAATCTTCTTGAATCATCTATCCATTGTTGGAGCTTTCAAATATCAGGAAAATGAGGGGGGGGCGTTCCCTCAAGCCCAGTGTGACATCAACAGGTCACAACCCCAAATCATTCTGTGTACAAGTAGGACAAACAAACTACACCTACAAACTGTGCAAGGAACTTAAAACGCCCCAGAAGACACATGCCAGTTATGTTTCTGATACTTCACGTGTGTCACGCTAGTTTCTATGTTCAACTTGAGAAAATGCGTCTTAATTTAGTCCCATCTGCCAAAAAGAAACTACGTTTTTCAGAAGCCGATAAGCTGTGATCTGTGAAGAATCCGAACTCTCTCATACACCAGCGGCAGCACACTTGTTGCCAGTGCTTGTTGCGCTCTTGATGCTCCGTAAACAGTGGCGTTGCTTTGCGCCGAGGCCCAAACTGCGTGACTGCACTGACATTCACACAACAATCATGGGAGCCCTAATTGGTGTAGACCTTCGTTAATTAACGCACTGCATTGCAAATCCCTTCCAGCCTTGCGCTCTCTATTTATGTTGTTCTGTCACTCGTCACTTCAAACATGCCGATCTGATATGAGCGTAATGGCCCATCTGAACAGCAGGGCATGAATGACAGCATGTGTTGCTTTTCCCCTTTGAATTCCCATCAGAGAGGCAGCGGGGGGGAAAAAAAAAACGCTTTTGGCACAACTTTGTATCATAAAAGTTGAAAGCATTCCACCCGTCTTGGCCTATAAGCACAATAAATTATGTGAAATGAGAATGGCAGCGCAGTGGCATTGTTCGAAACCATCATTACAACGCAAACATCAGCGAGACAACCGCTCAGATCCGTCCGGCCGTAAACATCGGCTCAGTGTTGATCAGTACACGCAGTCCCAACAGTTTAGCGGCCGTAAAAAACACACCAGTGACACGGGAACAACAAAAAGTAAGAAATGCTGTGATTGTAAGGAGGCTCATCGGGTGTCTTGTTGTTAAAACCGCAGCGTCTTGTTTGGCCCGAGTGGTGCCCTGTCCTGCAGATGCTTTTTGTTTCATCTAGCCCTCCTACACCGTGGCACATGTTGGTGTGGAGCAAAAACATTCAACAGCAACATGTCTCCTCAGAAACGGTGACGGTTTGGAAAATCCACTTACATCACCGTGTGCAATTTGCAGTTGTTTACCTCCTACACAGATCTAATAAGAGCCTGTCGTGTGGGTTCTGCAGAGAAACAGTGGTGTCGGAGCACATGTGCAACAGCTAATCTGACACGAGAGAAGCACGCGATATGCTGGAGGAAAAATCTCATTGTAAAAAGTATCTACCTCTCATCCTCTTTGCTGCTACAGCTATTGGAATTTATTCGGTAGATTTTTCCAGAGTGATATGTGCAACAGCTACAGTGCAGATTAGTGTGGCACCTGCTCATTATGACAGTGGCCGAAAACATCATAAAATACTTATGCTGTCATAACGTTTAACTGTTTTTATGGGTTGAGCAACAATTGGCTGCACCAGCTGGAAGATGCAATAAAAAACATAAAAAAAAAAAAACTTGCAAAGAGTGATGCTGAAACAAACTACGCTGCGTGGAGTTTAATTGTGCTGATGGGGGAATAAGTCCTAGGCAAAATCTAGATCTTTGTCGACTGGGAAAGAAATCTTCATCCGATTTCTGAATTGTTTTTATTTACCTCCATAGAGGATTTCTGGTTTACGCCATAAAGAAAAAAAAAAGAAAGAAAACACCTCCTCCGCACGCGGATGGAGCCCAGCATCCTGTTTTCACCTCAGCAGCTGGACAGAAGACCTGGTGTCAAACTTATTTGAACATACGTCAACGTGTTATTTGTTAATGAAGCTTCTCTAAATAACACACACTTTCACTCACGCAAGCTGCCTCCAACCCCATGACCTAACGCTCGCTGCCGTCTGCGGTCTCTATCTCCTCTGCGGCCAAAGAGCAGCTCCCCCGTTCAAGTGTGCGCGTTGGAGGTTTCGGGACACTGCGTGTACTGGAGCTTGTTTTGAAGAGCACAGATTACAGATTGATGAGGACTCCTGGTTATCCAAACAAAATCTCGTGGCAAGTAATTGTAAGAAGAACCTGTTTATCCAAAGTGTACTGTTTATTATTCCTTTATTATTCATTATCCCTTAACGAATGTAGGTACTTATTCTGACAAAACAGCTATTCTACTTTATATCTACATCTTATTTAGAAGGATTTTTTATGTCTCCTGTTCACAGAAATAAAACTCCCCTAAATGACACAGAGAAGACGGAGCGATGTGATGACTTAAACCATGAGATAATGCACTTCTCTCAACTTTGATGAATTTCCTCTCATCTCTCCGGGTGTACGAGGTCTTATTTTACTTCCACATCAAAGTGACGATTTTTTTCTGGCTTCACAGCTTTTTAATTTGTTTAGATTGGCCCCAAACAGGCATTCTTGTCTGGTCATTTTATCTGTAAGAGATGCGTTGATAGATTTTCCAGAAACCTTTCTCTGTTATCGCATGTAGTGCTACGTAAAGGTTTTAGGCACTCAAGATATGTAGATTCTTATTCATCGTGTAACAGTATCCGGGAGGTTACCAGATTCACTCTGCAACACCAAAGAGAGCTGTAACAGATGGGTTCACACCCACAGTCCAGATCCCAAACATCTCAGTCAGTTTGGGCAGATCGGATAGAAGAAACTCAATGAAATCCTGAAAAAACTCCACAAGTACACCAAGATAGAGCCGGGAGACATTTTTTTTTTTCTATACGAAAAAAGAAAAGTTATTTTCTTCCTTAAATAGCAGAGGCGCCTCGAAGAAAGTTCTTTTAATCTCATATCCCATGTGATTTACATGTGATCTGTATCTGGATAATTTATCCGCCAGACCACGTTTGGAGGTGGCCAGGCTCGTATTGTGATCGGCTTTCAAACAGGTGTAAAAGCAATCTGTACAGCGAGAACACATGGAGGAGAAAACCAAAACTTAATCCCAAAAGCTGAAAGGTCACCTGACTCCTCCACCTCTCCCTGCTAATTCAGGCAAGCTGGAATAATGCTGCAGATAGTAGCTGAAAAGTCACCTCAGCAAGGGAAAAAGACAAAATGGAGCCAATAAAGCAGCATTGATTCGCTTCACTTGGGGCTGCATACATAGCCATTCAGTTGATTTAACAGCAGGTCTAATGGTTACCAGGAGTAGTGGTCATCAGGCCTTCCAAATAGCTCCCAACGTCCCTGTTGGAGAGCTAAATAACACCGACTCTTTGATCCCTGAAAGAAAGTGATCACTTTAACTGAAAAATGGAGAGGAAGGGCCAACGGGAGGATTTGGCCCAAACCTTTCAGACTAGAGGAACCATCAGAGGGACGTCTGTGGTACTTTATTGGTGCGGATGTCTTAAGTTTTAAGGGACTGGTCGAAAACACAAATGCAAGACTCGCAACAGTTATTTCTGAGGTGGTTTTCGCCTGTTTCACAGACTTGCATGGAAACGCTTTTTACAATGACACAATTAGAATAAGTGATTCACCAGTTGTTTCCACCTGAGCCAGCAAACAGTAAACTCATGTGATAACTAGAATGGTCCCATGTTCAACGAGCACGTCACCCAGGAGCTCGGCTCAGATAAATATGATAAGATAGTGGAAATACAGATCTTCCTGATAGTGCAATCATTGATGCCTTAGGTGCGTGTGAGAAAAAATATAACATACCACCAGCCTTAACCTTTAAAAAAGGTGTATTCCAAGAGACCGGGTTTCCAGCCATGTGCAAAATGTCTTACCAAAAACGAGCCGAAAGTATTCAAGGCATGCCGCTTGATTTTAGCGCTGCACTCTTCAAAGGAACACTTTCAGATGAAGCGTCGTCCCCCTTTGCTTCTCAGGTCTCAGACGAGCGAGAGGTTGGGGTTAGGAAGGCCCTCTCCTGGGACTAAAGGCATCCACACCATAACACGGTCGTGTTCTGCTATTTATCAGTTGCTGTATTCATCTTTTCCGCTTTCCTATTCACACCACTAGAAGGCCTGATGGACACACACACACACACACACACACACCACAGAGTCATCCTCCTCAAAGAGATCAAAGATGCTACTAGTCAGTTAAGAAGACAACGGTAGCTTAGGTGATTTAAATAGTCCAGTTAGCATGCCAAGTCCTCTAATGGCCCTCTGATGTTTAAGATAAATTCTACAGATCAACATGTTAATGGGGGAAACAGGCCACAGAAATGCCTCCACAGCCCTCAAAAGACAAGTTTGAAGTAGTTTTCTGGGTCATAAATCACTTTAAAGCCTCATTTCAGAGTAATTTCTGCCTTACGTGTCTTTATGAAGGCATTTAGGTGGATTACAAGTTGAACTAACGTCCACGCTAATCTCCTTGTTGCTATATTAAAGACCAGTTTTAAAAAATGTCTGGAAAAGCAATTCATTTTGCCAGCGTTTGAAGTTGCCTGACACATGGTGGGTGACGATGAATTGTCCCCCAAAGAGTTAATTGATGGAGAGGAGAAAACCTTTAGGGAGGGAAAAGTTCAGTTTTCTACCTCCGTGTCCTGTTTGAAGGAGATGTGAGTTGGCAGTGCAGGAGAGGCTTGAAGATTAATGTTGCAAAAGGGGGCTCTGACAGCCTTTCCGCTGGTTGTGATTCTCTTGGGTGGCCCGATTGGTCTTGGATGTCACTTTTGCTACTTAATCTTGTGTATGTGAACCAAGCTGATTCAGGGGGCCGGGGGGGTGGGGGGGGGGCTGTTTGCTGGGCAGCCACAGGAAAGATTGTCACTCTGTTAAAGTTTAACCAGATGATTTTGTTGTTGTTTATTCTGTCCAGGTGAAAGCAACTTGGAAAGCTTTAAATCAAATTTCTTTCGTGCGTCTTTGTTGTGTATTTTTCAACCAATTTCACAGTTGGCTCGTTGACTTGTTGGAACTGGTTGAAGAATTCCCCGCTTATAAACAAGAGGAAGAATTTATGGAACTAATTATTAGAAGTATAATGTACTGAGCTCATTCTGTCTGCAAGTCTATTAATCTGTGGCAAAGGAGATGTTCATTTACATACATAAGTAGCATCATATTGTAAAAATATGACATGCAACTCCTGAATGTAAACTGTGACTTGGATAAACGTCTGCAAGTTTGTCCGCAAACATAAACGTAGAGTGTCAGAAGTGAAATAACTCTTAATGAAGACAAATGCCCACATAAGAGTGTTGTACAGCGCGATTAAATGATCATTTAAGCAGCGATGGGGGAATATTTCTGTTGCAGTTTGTCTCTGCGGAGCTAATTTGAATTTCAATGACACGTAAGTACGGGGTGTAAATATTTCAGACTAGTTCGATCAGTTACAGCTTTATGAAAGAAGTTTTTCCACGCACCGCTCAATAATGATCTTCGTAAAACAACAGCGGAGGAAAAAAAAGACACAAAACCTATTAGAATGTTTACTTCACCACGTATCTACTTCTGATCTACTTATGTGCTCCGGTTTAATCGCATGCACACATAAGCACAAAGTTACATCACATGCAGGGCTAAAATGTCTGATTTATGGAGAGCAATTCCAAGAGTTGTATCAATAGATAGTGGTCTCCAACAAAAATAATCTCAAATTCTATATCTTGTGCCTTTTTTAGATTTATTTGCATCTCAAGGTTAATAATCCGGTGTTATAATTCGTTACTTGAATTCAGTATTGCAAGGCAACAAAACGAAACACTATTTTTGAATCTACCTTTATCAAAAGCTCGGACTTTCCCTCAGGAAACGTTTGCAAGAGTGTGTAAATGCTTCGACAAATACCTTAATATGCACCTTCGAACGTGTCAGAGAACATCATTTAGAAAAAATGAAACTGGGGACATTTATTCTTAAATGGACTGTTGCATAAGTCCACATAACGACATGGTGTTAGGGACATACTGCAGATTTCAAGCCACGTTAGCTGTACGGGAAAAAGAAGGGTTCAAACTACAGACCTAAAGCTGTGAGGATTCTTTTTGACACAAAATGAATCAATCCGGTTATCTTTAAACTCTGTTATGGCATTTAGGTGGCTCCGTTTTTTCATTGAGCCAAATTGTTCAATACTGGAAACAATTCAGAAACAAAAACCGAAGCGAGCTCTGTCGCGTCATCTTCAAACCAAAGAGACGTTGTTGCAGCGTGTGAAAACAGCCCCTTCAGGCTTTGACCACACAGTTGTTGGTCAGTGAGTTACCATCTGGCAGGTACAGAGAGACGACATATTTTCTTCCTCTGGGTTTCTCCTGTTCGCTAATCCCATTAGAGGATGTTTAGGCTCCATCCTTGGAGCAACAGTAAACAGATGGGAAGTGCTGCCATGTCATACCAAAATACTGGACTGCACACATATCTCAGAATCCATAAATTGACCAAAGAAACCTTTAAAACTGATGAGAAATCCTTTATTTCGTCCTGTACTGGTCAGGTTTCGAAGGTTCTGAACTAAATTAAAGCTGATACCGGGTTTACTACATGTTATTAAATGTGTGAAGTGTCCCTTTATTGTTGTAGATTGTTGAACGTGCTTCAGATTATTACATTTGGTCTCTAAATTTTTACAGCCACACATAAAAAACCTAAATTTAGCTTGATGTGTCTGTGAGGTCATTTGGATGCAGTGGCCTGTGATCAGCATTAAATACACCGTTACCGTTAAAGTACAGAAATATAGATGCCAGTTGAGCAAATGCTGAGTGAGCTCCTTCCAGCTAACATCTCTAAGCCAATCTAAACTGGTGTCTTACTTGACCTTTCTGACATTTAACCCTAATCCACAACACCTTAAACACTATTTCTGGCTGCAGCTTTAAGCTTATTCCCACTGTCCAACCCGTGCTTGTGTGTGTCTGCAGCCTGCCACCAGCACAGCTGAATCATCTCAGCACCTTCTCTTATTTCTCCCGTTCACTCTGATCTTACTTGCGACTGACTTTGCAGTTTCCTGAGAATGAGTCAGGGAGCGTTTTGTCATCGCTGTGGGCGCGACATCGAATTTGCACTCGAACCAAAAATGGCTCCGGCAGTGATCAAATTGCTCCGTGCCAAAAGTTTGGTAAAACACAGGTGTTCCCTCTCTGAGAAGCAACCGTGTTTACTCGGTTGTCCACACGAAAGACTCACTTTTTTTTCTCCTTTTTCTCGCTTTCGCAGGGAAGGTTTGTATTTTGAGAGCTGCAAGCTGCCCACATAGTGTCGTCACTGGAGCTGCTTTCCCAATAAACTGTTTGGATTCAATGAGCTAATCCAGCTACAGAGCTTGGCCCCGTGCCATGCAGCACGCGAAACAGGCCATAACATATCGGCCATATTTACAGTATAGGAACCTATTAAATATTTACTACATCTTTGCAGCTGATTAATCACCTTTGGCATCATGCTCACCGCTTGCGCTGGTTTGTTTTGTAAGGTTCAGAGAACTGCACTTAAACACAGAGGAGTTGTTGCTGTGCTAATGTGAAAATGATGTTAAAGCTGCAATTTAATCTAATCTATTTCAGAGAAAATATTCACTTAATCAACTACACACCCAGATCCGTCCGTCCTGATACTCGCACATTGTGATGACAGTAATTTAAAGCTGGCATCTGTATTTCATCAAAGCATCACCACCCTCTCTGTGTGCAGCCAAACCACAGCTGTACTCTGCAAATGTTCATCCGATCTCCAGCGGAGAGGCAGTCCTTGTCAGATAACCCCACCAACCCCCTTTGTTTTGACCCTCAGAGACATGACAGTAAATTCTGCAAAGTCCACAAAATGGATGGCGTCATGCCTGCGCATGTTCAAAGAGTTGTGATAAGAGAGAGTCACAACGAAAAGTGCACAAAATCTGACAGCCATCAGTGGCATGGGGACCCTAGTAAACCAAGCGATGAGTCTAGACCACTTGAGACGGGCATGGTAGGGTCACGCTCATAAAAGTCCCCGAGACACAACTCTTCTTATAGGCCTGGAGGGGGGGAAATCTGAGCTGGAATCACCTGCACAGATGGCTCACGAGAAGCCGCGTCGTGAGCTGCTACTGCCCCCCCCCGTCAGAGAGAGAGCAATGGCTTTCATATGTGGGGCATTAAGAATCAGGCTCAGCCTTAAACAACCCACGGTGAACTAAACTAGTTGGTAATGGTGGGTATGTAGGAACCTGACAGCTAGAGATCGTATCGAGGGATTCACAAGAGGAGCTTTGGCTAATTTGGCTCTCAAGAAATGAAGATGTAACTTGACTGGATGTTATCCAAAAGAAGACTTTCAATAGTTCCCGTATTTTGACTTACACATGCAACAGATCCTTCAGTGGCCACCACTAATTGACCTTTCGAAGGAATGCAACACCTTCTCCTTGACTGACATTTGCTTTTAGCAGCTCCTGTGGGATGGGGCAGTGGGCTGGTGGAAGGCGATAGTGGGGGAGATCCTCTGGAGATAAACACCATGCCCCCTGTCCCTCAGACAACAAAGAAAGTGAGTGATGTTTGTCTGAAAACCAAGAGCCACGATCCCTCTTGTTTTGATGTGTGGGCCACCTGGGATGCGGGTCTCCGTCAGCACTCGGGCCGAGGAGAGAGGAAGAGAAACAGGACTCACACGGATCTCGTCCCCAGGACAAACAATCTGAGTGACAAGCCTGTCGGAATCCCACGGAAGTCACCCAACAGACCAGGCATTCAAACACACTGAAAAAACTAAAGGCGCTTAGGTGGTCACAAAGGGCCCGAGAAGAATCGCACCGCATGCTTTCCTCATCTTTTTGAGTGCAAGAGTTTGATCCAAGCACATGTCGAGTCCCTTCAGTGTTCAAATTATTTTCATCCAATCTCAAATTTAGAAGTATTAAACCAGCAGATGTATAACTTTATGGTTATTTAAGAGCCATCACATACAAAACACGATCCCCTCTTAAACTGCGATACATTGTTATCAACAGGAGAACCCCAAATCATACTTAAGTAAATATATTTTTTATTAAAGCAGCAATATGCAGCCATCCGTATTAGAATACAATAATAGAAATCTGACTGCCCAATGAGGACTGTTAATTCACGACACTTGATAATCTTATCATCTGCATTTGTCGACTCATTATTATTTAACCCCTTAAATAAATAAAAAAATGTGGAACCATGAAAAGAATCCAGGAACACCTCAAAGGCAGAAATTGTACTGCTTTAGAAGTTCACTGTCACCTGCGAGAGTTTAAATTTACTCAGGCTGACCTGCTGGGAATCAGTTGTGGGGGAATTTCTCAGATTTATGAACCCGAATCCGTCCAGACTTGGTACATAAATCTGAGGCGGTGAATTTTAGCCCGGGACGGCTGATCTCAGATAATTCAGCAAGACGAATCTGTTCCAGAAATAGATATATTTTTAAGGGTTGTTTGCATTTTTACATAAATGGAATTCTGAACTGAAAGACAGTGTGACCATCTTAAAGTAAAGTGAAGAAAGCCCTCATTGTCCGCTTAGGATTGACTGGAGAGGCAGCCGTCTGGGTTGCTTCCTAATATCCTCAACTTCCTTTTGGAATTAAACCACTTATTTATAATCAGCCTAATTCAATATTTACACCAACTTATTTCAAGGTGAAGCGAAGTTCAAAAGAAAGAAAGCACAGTTACTCATAGAGCGCAGAAATGGAACGAACGAGCCAAATATTAATTTGATGTGATACCGATCATGCTGTGCAACTGCAGAGTGCGTTCACTCACACTTTGGCAGGAGCGCAGTTGGTTAAGGTTTTGTCAGGTTTCAGGCATTCATTAGTGTTACGGCTTGACCACAAACCTGCAGGATTATGTGGACAACAGAAGGGATTCCTCTGTCTTCGCAATCAGCGTCAGAGACGTCAACTCTGAGGAATCTCCCGCTGCACATCTGAAAGAAAAACCTCTTTGAGTTACTGTTACTTCACTCAGCGTTTTATATGAGAGCGCATGGGTAAAAACGAAGAGCTTTGTTTGTTTTAGAGGCATGAAGTCAGTATCGGGAATCAGGGTAAAAGTTATGGCTGTCGAGGGAAAAGGAAGTTAAAGAAAAAACACAAATTTCCACATTTTGCTTTGACTTATTTCTCTGCAGACAGTTTGAATGCAAGGCATTTCATTTTTTAAATTCTTTTTTTTTACTTGTTAACTAAAACAATATATATATATATTTTTGCACTTAACACATTCCAGTATTTAGAACACCAGCTGATGTGGATAATCAAGTGTTTTTTTGTCTCATTCTGCCAACAAACACATCTTAAGGTGTGCAAAAGAACAGGCTCGCGGCTGCTTTGCATCGTGCCGTTGGTATTTTCTTTTTTCCTACACCTTTATGATGTGAGCAGAACGTGGTTCTGGATTATCTTGTTGACAAGGATGCATCATATCGAAAGGCCGTATCCGTTACTCGAAAAGCTCATCACACCATCACAGAGCCCGGCTTTTTGAACTTTGGTCAGGAGTCAGGAGAAGCGTCTGTCTCTTTTCCCCCCCAAAAAAGATCCTCAGCACTAATCGGTCTGACCGCAGTACATGTTTCCACTATGATACAGCGGCTCACCACAGATGCCTCTGAGCTCCGACAAGTCGAAGCTCTAACCAGAGGAGGTGAAGATGAGGCTTCTTTTCTGCACTGTTAGGTTTTCATTTGCAAATTTAACGTGTTTGTGGCGCTTGATGCCGAATTCCCAAGTAATCACTGTCTGTGCGGTCGTTCAGCTGTTGAGCAACGATGGTTCTTGAGGAAAAAGTTCCATCTGCGGCACGTGAGATCACGGGTGTGATGGACTGAAATCCTGCATCCTTTCTTTGAGGAACAACATTTTCAAACATCTTTGTTGATGTTCAGCTGAAACATCTTAAGTTATACTGTCTGAAAAGAAATTAAAGTCAGCATAGGAAGTAATGCGTCGTTTTCTGATTTGCATTTCCCAAATAACAACTTTTTTTTTTGTTTTCGACAAACGTCATCAACACCCGATTGTCAGATAACGTTCAAATTCTGCAAAGGCAGATAGAGATCTGAAATCTTCACATCTGAACGTACGCGGGAAGTCGTCACAGACCGGTGCATAACAGACGTAAATGTTTTGCACCAATGCAGTTTGGCCTCTCAAAAACACCCTACGCCGGCAGCTGCTTTACATGTGAGTGAGTTCATCAAAGCAAAAGTAAAGCGACATTTTCAGACTCAGTAAAATCTGTTTCTTGAATAAAAACATGCCACTCAGAGTCCAGACCTTCTGCAGATCTTCTTTTTGACCCGCTGAGCTGAAACCACCAACTCGCATATCTGGAAATAATTACTTAGTCAAGGGAACATGTCCTCGCTAGCTTGCATCATTCTGATGCATTTCCGTCATTTGTGTTTGCTTTTTAAAGGGGTGTGTGTGTGTGTGTGTGTGTGTGTGTGTGAGAGAGCCATGGAGTCAGGAGAGTGTTGAAACCGAGAGGAAACACCTTGAAAGAACCCAGAGGTCCCGTCTGATAACAGACGGGTATCTCTTTCACATGCAACGGGGAGTGAAAGCAGCACCAGAGCTGCTTTCTGTGCAGCGTCACACTGCTGGAAGATCCTGCGGAGGAGAGCTTTTTGTTTTTTTGTGGGAGCTGCCCCTCGCTGTGAGGGGCCAACAATGGTAAGTGTCTTGCGTAGGGCATCGGCTGTGGGAAGCAGAGCAGGAGTACAGGGCCCAGATGGATGTCAGGGCAGCATCTGTTCTACCTCCTGACTGGGTCTTATCAGGAGAAATGCCACCACACACACACACTGGATGAAGAGAAGAAGGCATTCTCTGCAGAGTTTAAGGAAACAGGCCTGCTTTTGTTTGTCTAGTAAACGAAAGTCGGGTTCCCCGTCGGGTCATGCATTTGCATTTCACAAAGTTCTCAGGGTTCAATTTGTGGTGTGTCACAGCATTTGCTTTGACTTCTGGAGGCCATTTAACCATATTTGGCACACCTTTGTCTTTATAATTCTATTATTTGCCACGTGTCAAAATGTGAAATTCCTTTGACTTGCCTTTACGTTTCCCCAACCACTTTTGTGTAAACGCTCAATAAATCGGCTGATGTATATGAACAGTTCTGTTATGAACTGTATTCTGTTATGTGGCCTAGTTCAAACATTTGAAAAAAAAACCGCATCTGTATAGATACATTAATGCTTACTTAAGAAATATGTCTTTTAAGAATGTGATGTACCAAAATGTATTTATTTAGGTTGATATTTTTCTTTTGCGCAGCAGTTATCGATTTCGATTGGCATTTGACAAACGATGCGTGTTTGTCAAATGCAAACAATGTTCTTCCTTTTCCTTTACTCACCAGGTGGCAACTAAGATATATATATATATATATATATATATATATATATATATACACATATATATATATATATATATATATATATATATATATATACACATATATATATACACACACACACACACACACACCAAAACAGAAGCCTTTCTCTGTTTTTGAGAATAACGAAATGTGTGAGTGAACACTCAGGCTATTTCTACCTCTTGTTTTAGCCCGGTTGTGGTCGAGCTGGAAAAGATCAAATTTAGTAAAGTTGAGTTTTTTTTTGTTGTTTTTTAAAATCCCACCGGGCTTCATCTGTCTAGTCCCTACATTAAAAAAAAAGAAAACAATCCTGAATACTCTAAAGCGTTAAAAAGAGTGCACACTTGATAGAAGACTTCCTGTTGACTGTAAGCGTTGGTGTGCTCTGTACACACTGTATACAAGCTTAAAAAAAAAGGGCTGAAAATGACGTGGATTGGAGCTCTTGATGTCAGAAATTCAAAACCAAAGAGACAAATGATAAACTACAATCGAGGATGCAGAATTGCACGGTGGTTAATTGCTCGCAGTTGCAGGGTTTGCTCTCTTCTACGTAAGTTCTGTTTGCTCCTTCAGTGTCTCACTTAATCACTGAATGGCACACTTTGGTGCTTCTGTATAAACTCTCCAGTCCCACATCAAATTGTTGCCAATAATTAGACGTGCCATAGGTTTGAGCTTTCTCAAGTGTTTTCCTGCCCTAAAGGCAGCCATTATAAATAATTTTAGTGAATCACACACACACAGCCTGCAGAGACTTGATTTTTCTTGCTTTTCTTACTCCATCCTCCACAGTAAACGGCACGTATCAGTTATCGTTGATTAGTAAGGTGCTGTGACACTGATTAGAAAAGCCTCAACTGCATTACCACACAACAAAACAGCTTCTTGAGGGTTCTACTTCCAACAAGGACTCCCCGAACGCCACAGTGAGATGCCAGCAGTTAAACAGGTAGAGCAAGTAAAGGATTAGTGTGGGAGGACCGTACTGCCTGCGTCTTCTTCAGCCAAATTAAATCAAGTGTACAGACAGACGGCCTCCATGTCTCTTGTTCCTCTTCTTTCTGGAGGGATGGCTGGTGCTTCACTGAGGTCCCGGCCTCTTCCCTTCCCCGAGGTGCCCTAGATGCTCACGCTGAGCGAGGCCTGTTTTGGTGTGTGACCAAAGTGAAGCAGAGCGAGTCAGAGTGAGAAAGAAAGATGGAGAAGTTGAGCAAAAAAAAAAAAAAAAAAAAAAGTAATGGGAGAATGAAGGGCTTAAAATAGAGAGAAAGCGAGTACAACGGGAAGAAATAAAAGGAAGCGAGACGAGCGCAGCGGCCCATGGTTTGTCTCAGGGCTGCAACAGCTTCCAGAGCTGGTGTGCAGCAGACTGAGGAGAAGCACGTCTGCCCCAGAGGCAGAGACTGGAAAACAGGATCAAAGAGTCGCCAGGGCAACCTGCATGACACACATTGTATTAAAGCCACACGGTTAATTTGAAAGAAAAGGGGAGAAGGGCAAAAGGAGAAGAAAAGGGGAGGCAGAGGTAGCAGAGTAGAGTATATTTATCAGGAACTCCTGTCTCACTCGGTTAACTTTCCACTCAAAACTTTCTTCAGCTGCTGAACTTTGATCGCTTTTTATCCTTCCAACTTCGGCTCAAACTCCAGCAGCTCATCTGGGTTTTCCTGATTATCCGCCAGAGTCTCACATTTCCAAAGGCCATCTTAATTTACAAATCGGGAGACACTGGAGAAAATATCTGCAGGAACGCCTGAAAACATTCAACTGATCACGTAGTCCGTGCTAATACCTGAAAAACAAACATTGCATTGTATGAATGTTTCCCTTAAACGCACCTACGAAACTCTACGAAGTCTCTACCTGGTTTGACTGAGTTCCAGCTTTGAAAGCTGCGGCAAACCTGAACGGCACATGGAGAATCCATCTGCGGAGGAAAAATACTTTTACAATTTAACAAACACAGAAACTGTTGAGCATTTTCAAAACAAAGACGCATTATACAGAGAGGCTAAATATCAGTTTACCAAGCAAAAGTGGACAAAATGTGCAGTAAACAAAAGCTGACAGTGTCTTCATTTTCAAAACTTTAATTTCAATTTTGAACAAAATTCCTGATTAAAATAAAGAAGAAGAAAAAATGACTGCAGCTTTAAAGCATTAGTGATTTGTGTGAGCAGATGATATGAAAAATCCAACGCTGGTACAACCCCCGGTTGACATTTATTTTGCATTCAAGCCAATAAATGCATTGATCTACTCAGTTCTTACATCAGATACAAAAAAAAAAAGGATTAAGCCCGACAAAATACTGACGAAAGAACAACAAAAACGACGAGGATGTTTGAACACTTTCCATTACTGAATCACATCTTGGGGACAATCAGACACCTGTGGCACAATCACTGATCCACCCAGACTCATTTTAGACATGCCGACTCTATAGGAGGGGCTCCTGGGCTGGAATGGCATCAGGGATAAAAAAAACAACAAAAAAACATATTGAGCCGTGATGAGGATATGGAGTGGAGCTGGTATGGAGGGGCAGTGTAGCTCGGGATGAGGTGGGGCAGGGGTGCAGACAGGGAGGGGTCTCCAGACAGTTGGGAGGCATTAGGGTGTCAGACAGGGACTTGTCAGATGCAGCTGTTGCTGTGGCTGATTGATAGTTTGTATTTCCACCCTGATGGGAAACTGCAGTCACAAGCCAGTGTTGAGAGATTATGCCAAACTAAAACAAAATTACAGTAAAAAAAAAAAAAAAAGAAAAGAAAAAACATGACATTTGCTTCACGTTGAAAAGACAGAAAATTCATTACATTACTCCACGTTGTGGCTACATCCAGCCCAGCCAATCATCTTCTCTTTTTTTTTTTCTCTTTAATTTGGAATTTGAAAGAATTCATAAGTGTGACACATGACATATAAAAAATCTGAATGTTGCTCTACGAGGTTAACATACAGAGCTAAAAAATATAACCTAAGTTGCACATTTATAAAAGCCTTCAGACTTGTTCCCACTTTGTCCACATGGACTCAAATTTCCATAAAGTCACGTTGCACTCAGTCACACGATTAGTAGTACGTATTTTTGTACGGCTGCACGGGAGGCTACACGGCAACATGCTTGTTTGCATGTACCTAATACTCCATGAGCTACTCAGACTACGCTATTCAGATTAGATATCGAGACACGGTGTGACACACCGATATGTAACTACCGTACACCACACATGGCTTTGGACTATGCGCTCCAATCACACAACAACATTGGTTGTTACAGAATCAAAATGAGAAGCACACTCGACAGCCATCGACTTCCCAGTGGAAAGAACATCAACCATGCTCACCAAAACATCCTGCAAAGTAATTAGTGGAGGTGCTAAACATATCTTCAGACTATTTGGGCTCCACTATGTGTGTGCGTCTGTAAGAGTGTGAATGTGTGTTGGTGTTCAATGATGCTTACAGGATTACCACATGTCCTAAATACCTTTGATCACATCACAGTGGCACAAACAGTAGTAAACAAGACTTTCATTGTTTGCACAGTTTGATGACATTTCTTGAAACCTGGTGGGGTTTAATGTTGGCTCTCCTCTGTCAGTCTGTAGTGGTTGACTGTTGCTTGTGAACACTCGTCCAATTTGAAAAAACTGAGACCACGGTGAAGAGAGGATAACATACAATATACATCTCAAACAGCAGCCAGCGGCTGTTGTATTCTCTTGAGTGTAAATGTTTGTGTCTGTGCATGCGTGTGTGTAGGTGGGGACCAGCAGGACGTGGTGGTTGTTAGCCGCTAATATCCGTTAGCTTTAGCAGTGTTAGCATCATATCCTTGCAGGCTCTGTGTCTTTGTCCTCCAACAGGTTAATGAATTGACCAAAGCTCTCTTTCACCGCATCCATGTTGTCAGTGGTGGTGCCCTCCAGGATCCAGCGCTTTCCTCGGGCCAGCGGCTCCAGCTCAAAGTACTTCTTGATCTGAAACCAAAAGCACAACACGGTCACTTAAATTATTCAAACCGTCAGAATTTACCAGATATAGCATTTAGGGAACAATTACACCACATTGTTTCAGTAGATTTAAATTAATATTTTTTTCTTTTAATTAATTTTGTTTTTAATAATTTACTTAAATAAAAAGGAGCAACACTTGGTGCCATTTACACCTAATAATCTGCTAATTTTCTTCCTTACACAAGCATCTCAGAGTCAGAATCAAGTTAATTTGACTTGGTGTAGTTGATGCATATATATATATGAACAAAATCTATCTATCTATATATATTAGGGCTGGGCGAGTTAACTTGTTATTATCGCGTTAACTCGTCAATTATTTAACGCTGATAAATATTTTATTGCGCATTACTTTTTTTTTTTTTTTAAATGTAAAAAAATCCAAAACATTTTTTTGGGGGGCTTTTGTGCCTTTAATGGATAGGAAAGTTCAGAGAGACAGGAAGCAGGGGGCAGAGAGAGGGGGAACGACACATAGCATAGGGCCATCTGATGCGGGACTCGAACTGGGGCCAGCTGCAGCGAGGCTTCTACATAAAAATGCTGATGTTACGAGTGTGTTTGCACAACAAATGTTATGGCACTTTCATTCATATGGCAGCACATTTAAAATAAAACTAAATGCTAAAGGCTATACACTTTTGAATTCATTTTTGGATTTTGCGTACAAATGCGATTAATCGTGATTAATCAGGGAAATCATGTGATTAATTAGATTAAAAATTTTAATCGTTGCCCAGCCCTAATATATATATGTACACAGAATCTCAAAAAAACAAGGAGCTGTAGTGCAAGCTGAATGAATACTGTAAATGTGCTGATAAACAACAGGGGATATACAGATATCTCATCAGGTGAATTCAGTTATTAAATCAACCACAAAAAGCAGTTTATCAGCTTTGCTTCATTTTTTTCCCTCATTTTGCATCACGATCTTGACAACGATATAAGCCAATACAAAATAGGGGGGGAGGGTGTTAAATAGCTGATGAGTAAACCAAACAAAGAAGCCCCTTCATCTAAGAAATATCTGGCTTGTTGGCTTGGCACTGGTCTTTGTAACAGTTGAATATAAAGTTCGTATGTTGGCTTTTGGCAGCTCTTTGCAGTGGAGGGAGGGGGGGGGGGTGTCGGGGGGGAACCAGAACCAGCTGTTAACGTAAAAACAACTCTCAGCCGAAGGAAGCGATGTCTTAGACCTCCACTGATGGTACTGCAGGTCGTTAAGAGTTTCTGACATTTCTAAGCTGAGAGTAATGGAAGTAATTCTCCTGCCTGATGTGAGCAGAATTCAGGCACTTCCTCCCGTTTCTCTGACAGCCAGCGACAACAAGATAAATGTTTACTGTCAGGAGCTCAGACACAAAAATGGAACTATTCTAATGTCACAAATACAACAAAACTACAGTCAATATATTTATTAATATAGTTCAGTTTGACAGATACGATAGTAAAATAATCACATTGATGGCGTAACGAGTGTAGAAAGTAGTTATATGGATAGATTTAACTGAACATGGACACTTCTAAAAGGTGAAATATGAACATTAGGTACACATTTCCAAGTTGTTGCTTGTCTTGATGATTGGCATTACGCTTAGTGTTTGACAGGTTGGAAGCAGGAAATCAGTCACTGCACTAATACCTATAATATGGCTTTAAGACTTTTTAAAGCCATACGTGACATTTGCGTTTGATCCATTTTACCTTTGTGGTAACAACAACAACAACAACAAAAAAAGATAGAAATAGCAAAGTATTATGTGTAGCACAAGAATACACACAGATTTGTGCACCCAATCAACACCAAGAAATCCACTAGGACGCCCATCACACAGCCAAATGACTTTTCAACTTCAAGTGAAATTGCTTTTGTCTAGACCGTGCTGGGCTGTCTAGCTGTGCCATGGTGTGTGGCATGAAGAGGATGGAAAGGAGGAGGGGAGGGGGTATTCTTTGTGTCTGCTTAAACCCAGCCAGCCATGCCAGTGAGTGGGAGAGTGAGTGCCGTCTCTGCCCCCCTGAGCAGAGTCTCTGTCCGGGTGTAATGTGAGTTTAATGACAGATTAAGTCACCTCAGCCGTGTTTGGCTCAGAGGCCTGGCTAGAAAGCCGAGTGGACCCAAACAGTGTTAACAAATCTGTCTGGGTAACTTGAGCTGCCCTAGTCCAGGCTCTAGTCCCAGACCTAGACTGCAGACGATGTGGCTGGCTGCCTGTCTGGCTGGCTTACATGTCTGCTTGTAGCCAAGGCCCTCTTCTGGAAGACACTGGACCCTGCACTGGCAGACAGTCAAAAGGCCAAGAGTGACCTCCGGGCAAGTGCAGACAGGCTCGAGCTTCTCTCACTTCTCCTCCTTACATCAAGGGCCAGCGGAACACACCCTGGAACATCTCACAAGGTGGCAAATGCCTTCTTTAGCGCTGTCCAACATCCTATCTAACCAGTGATACTGATACTATACCACATGACATCTTAGGTTTTCAGACTAGCTTGGCCGTTGTGCCCTCACAACACCAACAGCCTGTGATATAAAAAAAATAAATAGTCCATTTATTCAAAAGTTGTCTGATGCAAACCCCTTCACACGGGCTACATTTTATTGACAAGGTACGACCAATAAAGAGGTTTAAGTCCCACAGCAGACGGACAGGATATGCTGCCAAAAAAGCTGCCTCAGTGTTAGATGACGAAAGGAACCCCATGACCCAACAGCCGGGTGTATCCACACTGGGAGTCAACAAGTGTAGCCCAAACCAGTTTCTCTGAGATTAAGTCCTCCTAAGTACACTTATGCTTGCTTAAGAAATTGCGTGAGGCAGTGGGATGGGTAAGCCACACAAGACATGGGTTGCCAGATGGCTTCTAGGATGACCACTGGGTCATCCAGTCTAGCTTCTTTTAGGTCATAGAGAATGGGGGCCTCGTCCTGCGCATGGGAGAAAGCGGCTTATACATGCGGAAGGGCGTCAAACTATCTTTAATCATTTGAGTCGAACAACTACATTTCTTCTGCTGGAGTCCAGTCATGTCAACTACCGTCCTGTACTGTTACTGGCAGACATTAAAGTCAGGGAAAGAGGAGTATCAGGCAACAGCCCTGAATAGTTAGTGTGCCACAGAATAGTTGTGCTGCGAGCAAACTTCATAGACTGAGAATGCTGACAGGCTGGATTTCCTATTTACAGTAACTGTAAACGGGGGGGGGTTTATTTTGAGCTCTACTGTATATTCTGTTTTCACCTCCCATATGTATTTGAAACTATGAAAGCTGCTTTTTAACGTTTTGTAGGTTATTCTACGCTGACTGTCACAAAGGGACAGATGACTGGCTGGATTTATTACAGGTCGATGATGAAGGATATAAGTGTTAGTGTCACTTGAGCAACTGATGTGGGGAGACTGTAGCTCAAGAAGAAGAAGAAGAGTGGCTGTCCTTTAATTGGAAGATTGCTTGTTTGATCCCCTGCTTTCCAGGTTTACATTTCAAAGTGTCCTTCGACTACATACTGAACCCAATGTTGCCCACAAACCGTGTTCTTCAATTCTCCCTTGCTTTTGATAAAAGCATCAGCTAAATGAATGTGATGTCTTGTTACAACTGAACCACCAAATGAGGAAGAGGTGCTGGGCAACTTGATCAAGCTAGGAAAGTCTGTAAAGTAATACTGCTTAGATCCTTACTTAGAATCCGCTTGGCTGGCAAGACTAAGCTTCCTCTAGAAACAATTCTTTAAACTGTCAATACAAATTCCACATGTTGAGAGCGGATTCAGAAAATAGATTCTGGAAAATGAGTCTGTAGAAAAAGATCCGTCACTGTATATATTTTGTTCGGTTTGACAGTTTGTGACCCAGCGGTTACACGGGCTAGTGATCTAAGCTTAAGCCTTTACTCTGGCAAGCCTACTTCATTCTCCTTAAGACAGCGGATGGGTATGCATGGCACGTGCACCCGTGGCTCCATGACCTGTGCCAGATTACAACATGTGATGGTCACTATTGGCAACACGCAGAGTCAAGAGGATATCCTGCAGAATAAAAAGAGCTTTAACAGCTGTTTACAGAGCGCTGCTCTGGCCTCCTGACCAACTAAACAAACCATGGAGGCGGACAGGCCAAAAAAACAAGGCTGACTGGACAGGAAGCTCGGTTCTAGACTTGGAGTTTTGTGACGCTGCCTTCTGAGAGAAAACTAGACAAAGCTATATCCTGTTCTGCTGTTGCAGATTCAAAGTAGTGAGCAGGTGGTATAGTGCTCAGATGTTTATTCTTGTTCTATAAATTTGCCTGAAAAACACAAACAAATAAAAGTTGTGAAACTATTCATCTGCTACTAAATATGTACATTCAACATAGTGGATTCTAAATCCAAAAGGTGTCTCTCTGCGTCAAGCAGACAAAAATGTACACAATGAAGGAATTTATACAATACGTGATTCAACTAAAGATCAAATCTGCTGAATGTCACACCGTGGGGGAAAAAAACCCTACAAACTGGTTTTGTCTAAACACTGTCACAAGAACAGTGCATGGGCAGGTGAAAAATACCAGCAACTGGTTTGCAGCCATATGCGACCCCGGGTTGTTGCAGCGTTTCCACACTGGTGATTTACTAACTCCGAAATCAAAGCCATTTCTTTCACGGAGCATTCTTTTTGTTTTATCGCTGCTCTGTAGGTTTCCTACAGTTCTTCATGCAGTCAAGTTTGTGCTGAGTAATTCGTGTTAAGGGCCTTCTCAGGAGTGCGATGGCAGAGGTCCAAGGACACAGAGTGACATTAACATACCATGTCCAGGATAATTCTGATAAAAGCCCTTACTCTGGTTCAATGGCTTTGCGCTATGTCCACAGATTTGGGAAAATCTAGAGTCAGTTCTAGCAGAAGTTAACAGCAAAGCCAGATGGAGCAGATGGAGGTTTGGTGGATAAACTCCTGCAGTAGATAAGTATCGTAAAAAGAAAACTAAATGACCTGTACTGTCAGCTCTCAATTTCTCATGCAGGACAAGCCGTTCTGTCGAGTCGAGATGTGATAGATGCCTTAGGTTCAAAAAGCTTGGAAATGTATATAAAGCACACTCAGTATCAAAAAGGACAAAGCAGGAAATATTATTTAGCTATTCAGCAAACTTTAAGAAAAGATAAAACCTGAATGAGAGTTGGAATAAAAGACTCCTTTAAACAGACAGGTTATCACAGCTACACATATATATCTATATATTTTTCCAGTTGATAAAATAAATCTGTATATTTACTGGAATATTTATAAAATGTACCAGTTTGACACGCCTCATGAGACGCAACATGTGGCCTCTGATTTCCTGATCCTTACATGTATTATTACCACGTGTCTGTCAAGCTTTACCATCATTTCAAAACTTATTCACACAAGTGAGCTATATAACTGGAGCAGGAAGCACTAGTGGGTCTCCCGACTAGGGAAAGTGGCATACTCAAAGATCCAAGACAATCAATTACACCATCCCTGGACATGTTAGCCCCTGTGAAGATATCAGTCACCTGGAAAGTGGCCCACACTGGCGACTGCAATGAAATGGGAGGGTAACGTGAGATCCACTCACCTTATAATAGATATGCTTTTGTTTGCTTTTCCGGCTTACCTAAAGAGCCTTAAAGACATGAGAGAGCCTGGAGGTCCCCAAGAGAGGAACACTTAGGAAGCCTGTGAAAAAACAAACATTGCACCACAAACTGTGGGAGGTGTCAAATGAAACAGCCTACTGGCCAGTAAGTAAAACCTAAAGCCTATTTAAGTAAGGGTGTAACACCTTCAGTAATAGACCCAAGGTTTTGCATCTTAGGGGATTATTTCCCCAGGCCTTACTGAAGGTAGATAATGACCCGATCACCTGTTCAGTGAAAGTGTCAACTATAAGCGAGGCATATACAGTAACAGTACCACCTTCCGGTGTTTTTCCATTGCATTGTATAGCTCAACTTTACTCCACTTGCTTTAGGCACCATTTCTTTTAATGACATAGAGGCACGCGGTTTCCTCTGTCGTCAACAGCGGGCGTTTCACAGTGGAAGCTTGGGACTAGCTGCATTTCTTTCCAAATGTCGAGCAAATCTGAAGCAAACTTTTAAAATATTGCTTCACAGAAAAAACTCAACAGGCTCATTTTCAGTAATCTAGGCTATGCGGTGTAATGACCAGAGCTGTGGTTACTAATTAGAAAGATAACTGGTCATGGATAAGAAATAAATAAAGTCAAATTAAATTTTTTTCTATTTTTTTTAACTGGGTTAAGTATAAAGTATTTAATTGTCAAACTTGAAAATAACTGTAGAATAGCAATGAATGTATTTATTATTTCTTTATGCCGGCTGGTCAACTTCTTTATGAGAATGACAAAACATATGGATTGTGGTGGTGCTGAAAAAGCAGCAGGTACAGGCCTAACCGTTGCTAAAGCAAGGTCTACACTGCAAGGTGTTCGGCTTGGTTTTCATGTTGCAGACTGATTCTGGAGGTTGCAGACAAAAGGCGCAGATCTGCTGCAAATCGGTGCTCGCCCCACAGTCATCAGTCTACCTCACAGCTCTTCAAAGACGTGATTTGTATAGCTCGCAAACACATCCCAGATGCGGAATATCTACCATGCTAGATGGCTGATGGAGTCAGTAGGGGAGGAGTTGTTGAGTGAGCAATAGGAGAGGGGTTACAACCAATGAAAATGCAAGATACGGGGTCAGGGGGCTTGAGAGAGGGGGAACCCGGAACAGGAATATCACAGACGAGCATAAAACGATTTGCCTGGACTCTGAACACAAAGCAAAATTGGGTTGAACTTTGACACCTGTGCTTCCTTGATATTTTCAGCATGCAAGATCATAACAGACTGAAGAGGATATGTGATAAGAAAAAGTGGCTGTTCTCTTAAACCAACTGGTGAGCAAAGGCGATCAATGACCAGGACCCATTTGTATCAGCGTAACATTAATGATATGAGAGAGAGAGAGAGAGAGAGAGAGAGAGAGAGAGAGAGAGAGAGAGAGAGAGAGAGAGAGAGACTTGTCTAAGTAACAGCTGGAACTGCTTGATAGAGATCAGTCAGATGAATCAGGGGTCAAGTCTGGTGAAAAATCTACAGTGTGTGACCCTTTTACAACTGATCAGCTGTGTAAAGTGAACCCACGAGAACTTCAAAACTAAAAATCACAAGACGAGCAAGTGTGCACAAAAAAACAACCAAACAACACAGAAAACCACGTGGTTTTATCAAAAATATAAGCTACGTGGAAGGGGAAACTAACAAATTCAGTTGTATTGGGAGACATGTCAGTCAGTCAGTTTAACAGGGCAGGATGCAATTATTCTTTCATGATTAAAGATTTTCTTTCTAGAAGTGGAAACAGCTGTTTCCCTCTCCTATAAAGGACATCAGTTTTCTCAAAAGAAAAATAAAACATTAAGCAAGTATGAAAAACCTTATTTTCAGAAATATTTTACAACTGTTTTCTAATATGTTACTTAAAAACTTTAATGAAGACATAGCTGTTAGTGTCTGACACGGTAAGAGGTCCTCCTAATAAATCTATAGCAACCACACAGGAGGACTGCTCCTCCAAGGTCAACAACAGTAGATCAGCCGTACAAGTCTCTAAAAGTGTTATGAAACTATATGGCTATAAGTTAACACTGTACAACATTACAATAGCGCCCCCCTAAGATTCACATAGTGTGTCTTTGTGTAGATATTAGTAAGGGTGCCCCAGTAATCTGAGAGTTTGCCCTTGTTGGATGTCATGTAACACTTTCACCTCCTACATCGCTCTTCTGACAAATTATGGCAAGATACCTAAAAATATGAAAAGAAGAACATCTAAAACAGAAGATTCCATATATAGGGTTTTCGTAGGTGGAAATGGAGCTAGTCAGCTGCATTATGCTGAAGACGTCAGTGAGGCCTGCTGAACAGTTAGTACCTTGACGTTTCAGACTGCTGTTGATTGAGCGTGCACTGTGGAATGCAAAGGCCCATTCAAAGACATGCAACACAGATTAGATGCAAATGCAGAATAATAATGCATGATGCATGTACGGGTTCAAAAAACACAGACAAGAAGCATGAAGTCTGAGAATGAAGAGGGGAAGTGCATAAATTGAATTCTCGTCCTTTCATTTGATGTGGAAACAGTCCAGGCCTTGCCAGCATGTAAAAAGCATTGAGGCCACCCTGGAATCCATCCAGAGTTGAAAAACTGTTGAAACAGGGATTCTGTAGCCAACAAATTAAGACCGAAGTCCCCGTGTCACAGTAGAAAAACTGTGCAGCCTTTAGATTTACTGTCCTGTTCCACTCAGGTTAGACCATGGTTCTCCCTTGGGTTCAGCTCAGTACAGGTTCAAAGTGATTCACTCGCAGAGCACTTTTCTTCAAAGGTAACTGATCGCTGCCAGATCAGAGCCATCCTCCGAGGTGCTGTAAATCTAGGATGCACAGGAGACATTCACGCAGTATGCTCTTTGAAACAATGCTATTGCATTTAGGAGCTTACACAGTGATAATGTTCTTTCCACACACACAGGATTCTGCAGAAATATATCTGAAAGATGTGTATGGGAAGATTCCCATTTGGACAATGAACAGGTAGGACCTTTTTGCTTTGTTTTTACAAGCTCAGAGGCATCTATTTGAATGTGATTTTTCTTGCAGCAGGTCAGAGGACTTCCAAACACTTTGGCTGCTGCATAAATAATCAAGACTTTAAGTCTTGTAAAGGCAGCAACAGATGCTGGGTGTGTTTTTTTAAGAACCTCTGTTTATTCGCTCTCATCAGAGTCCAGCAGAATCATAATGTGATGAAATTATCTCTCCATTTCTGTAAATTTGAACAAAATACAAAATAAATGTTTAGCAAAGGATCATCGAGTATCATGTACAATGAAATTAAGTTTATTACCTCAAAACATTAGTGTTAAAATTTGCTTGGTCGATTGATATGATACTGGCAACCAGCTCTCCAGGGGAACCGTCTGATGGAGGAATCAGCCACACTTTCGGTGATGCGATGAGTTTTTTTTCAATCAAATCATCTCAAAATGCATTCGTCTGGGGGTAAGGCAGTGGCAGATATCAAGGACTGAGGGTTGAAAATGACGTTACAGTCAAGAAGCATGAAGGCATTCTCTATAATATGAGAGCTACGGGGAAAGGGGAAGGAAAACACCCGTCTTCTTGTGCAGGATGGAAAATAACTGCCAGGTTCAGTTGCTGAACATGGCCCCTTCACCAAGGTCTGACCTCTATGACACTATAAGAAGTTTGAGAGAGCAGAGTATCAAGGATGTGTGTGTAGCAGGGGGAAGAAGGTGCCCATGTTTGCCCTGCCTTATTACAGATAGAGTAACTCAATTTATTAAAGGCCAAAAGCTCCCTGACAAGGAACATCTGGTCTATGGGACTTGAACGAGTGAGCTGGCATTCTGCCCATGCTCCCTGCTGGAGGGGCCAATGTGCCGGCAACTTCGCCTGAGCCCGCCCTTTTTATCTTCTTCTTGTGAAGGGGCCTGCCTTGCTGTAGCAGCCCACACAGAGGGCCCTCAAAGCCCAGGAGGTCTGTCACAAGCCACCCCTCCTCCCTCCAAGACCCCTCCTAATGGGACCCTCCACCCCTTTCACTTCGAGGCCCTCCTTTCACGCTCCAGTCCTGACAGTTGACCAGCTTGAAAGCTGCAGCAGGCCCCCGCTTTAGCACACAGCACGCGGCATTACAATCAAAGTGCTCCCTCCTTCTGCAAAAGTTTTAAACCATGCGTCAAGTTGGAGTCTGTACACACTTTCACACAGATTTTTAAGATTTTAAATTCATGGTTGCAGGACTTTCTGACTGCGTCTGCATTGCAAACCTTCATATATTGCTAATCATGACAACACATTCACATGGTTTCTTTGCACGTCTGTGAGTGATAGAGCTGTCACTTTCCAAAATTCCAACATTTATTTAATTGTTTTTTTCACTAAGACGTTGGGTGTAATCATAATAGTAAGACATTTACTACACCACACCACACTGTTTATAATGGCTTAGGTCAGAAATGCATTTGCTTTAATCGCCACACTCGAGCAGACAGTTGGCTCTGTTGGAGCCAATTCACATCCCTGCACTCCACCTGTTACCAGATGACTCCACTAGGGGGCACACCAGCACACTTGAGACGTCAAAAAACGTCTGGATTAGCAGGAAGTGAACAATGAACTTTAAGAGAGCAGAAGATGTTCGGATTTTGTCGATGACAGAAAAAGCAATTGCGGCTGTACTGCAGATGTACGGATTAAGAAAGTCGAACATCTGGTTACATTTGCCACTACACTTCTGCCGGCCACCCACACTCAGAATAGCTTTACCTGTTAGTTTTCCCCATTTCCAATGCAATCAAAACATTCTATGATCACTGCAGTTAGCCAAGAAGTCAAAAGAGCATTTGGTCAAGCATTACATTAGTGATGAATGACAAGGCAAACTCCTGAAAGACCGATGCAATCTTCTATGACCTGAAGCACTTATACGGTGTAAATTTTAATTTAAAAGGTTATTGCGTTTCAAAGTTATCAGGCATCTGAACAGATGTTCAGACTTCTAATAAAAAGTGACAACCCTTTTGGGTGATCTGAGGGATATAATAAAATGGCTTTTGCTCAAAACACACATGCCATGGCATGCATTTCAGCAATCTCAACATTACTTTTAGCAATTATCAAGTACAAAAAATAAAATTGAAAGTCCAAACACTGAAGGTTTCTTTGTACAGTTGCATGGGTAGAGTACAGTAATCGCTTACACTGTAAGATAGTTGCTTCTGCCTACTGCTAATCACAACCAAAAAAACTCATGAGGGTACAAACAATGCAAAAGCAGCCACCCATTAACACTTTCAGACCACAGCTGCAAAGCATGGAGACTGTTCCTTATTCTCCTTTTTTTTTTAAAATCCATTCTGCATAAACCTACTGACCGTTACCAGTGAGATATGTAAGAAATTTCTGTAAGGCTCGGATGGAACTCTTCTAGGAGTCCCTCATTTGTTAAATGGTGCTGTGCCATCAAACTTGGAGAAAAAGAAATCTGTCATTTTGAGTCATGAAAGGGTACATTTCAATGCCTGAAAACCTCAATGGAAGAGAACCCCCAGGGATTCCCAGCGTTTGATCCGTGTGAGTCAGCATTGGAACCTGGGGTCAAATCACATGCTGAATAGGCTTTTCGGAAGTCTTGTTCTGGCTAGTGGCGGCCGGTCGTCCGACCCTGCTTGACCAGAAGACAAAGGGAGGGCCACTGATCACAATTGTAACGGGGGCGTTCTTTTCTCCTCCAGTGGAAAGTCCAGTCTTGAATAGGGTCTGGCTTGCTGAATTGCGTTCCACACCGATTCTGAGAGTGAGGACCCGCTGGGGTCAGGGTTCAGCAGCATTTGACGCGGGCTATGGGAAAAGCCGAGCACAGTGCCCACACAACCTGCCGACTGCCCTCTCACCCACAGTGCCCCTTAACCTCCCAGAGGGACAGACCACCAGCCCAGGAATGACAGGTTGAGAAAGGCTGTATGGGTGGGAAAAGGAAAGAAAGCAGGGATGAAGGTGGGCGGGAAGACTGCACTGGCAGTGTAGACAAAGATATAAGAGAGATAAACCATCAAAGAAATAAGAAGTTTCTAAGTAACTTCACATATTGCGCTTCAAAGGTCCAGCGCACATTCTCCAGAGGGTAATCAGTATTTGCATCTTGACTGATTTTCCAACCCTCACCTCCCAAGCTGGGCTGGATGAAGCACTGGGACTGCGAGATCTCTCCTGCCCTGACATTTAGAGCTTGCAGTTCTTTTCGTGATCACTCACAAACTACATATGAAAACAGAGCTTTATAGGCCCTGTGGAAACGTACCAGATAAAAATAAATAAATAAATGGCACACACTTTATCAAAAGTTATATTTACTGGCTAAAACATCTGGACACAGCTCTCCCCCTCTCAGTAGTGCAGCTTGATATAGGGCCACCTTGGAAGATTGTAAAGAAATGTATAGTTGACGCAGAACTTTCCGTTCATCACCAACTACCCTGCAACCCCCTTTCAATGAACTATGAAAGGACAAATGCAAGTTGTACTCCCTCTCCTGCGACCACCAAGACAAACTGCTTTCTCTACTTTCATACATTTATAAAGGAACAAAAGCCGTGGCATCACGTGGCACTTGTGATGAAACGCAATGAAAAATCAACGAACCGAAAAACTGTAAATGTTGCAGCATTCGTTGGGATCAAACGATTCTACATCAAGTTCCATTTTTGAAGTGATAAAACTGCATAAAGAGGGGCAATGACGGGCTGATTGAAAGGCAGACTGTCATTTAAACACAGCTTAATTGTAAGAGTCGCGTGTTCTATTGGAAAAAATCAAGCTGTCAACACTGCGTTTTAACAGGGAGTATAGAGTCATCTAACTGCACATGGCAGGGCCGCTGGCTGGCTGGAGACACCTCTTAAAAAAAACCATCACGCGCTGCTTTACATGGAATGTCACACTTCGGGGTGCCACACAGTACACCTAATCAACTGACAGGAGGCAACAGAAAACAACCATCTACCCCGGATATTCTGCAGCTTGTGTAAAATGATTGCAAACATGTCTTTGTCAGATAAGGCCCTTCATTCAGTGCATATTACAGAGTTTAGCACATTCTTTTCTCAGTTGGTAGGGCTACTGAGACATGAAAGCAGTGGACTTCAAACTGATTTTATCTCTCGATTGGATTGAGATTCTCAGAGTAGATTTCCCAACCAAATTATTTGTTTGTGCACAGTTTGTTGCTGCTGGTATCCAAAACAGGAAGCTAAAAATAACTCATAAAACTGAAGATCAAAAGAGTAACAGGCTGCAAAGTGGGAAGTTCACATTGGAGCCAGCACTTAGCTTTTATATCTTGAAGCGAGTGTAGCCTTATTTACAAAGCCAACACCTCATAAAGAAAGAGGCCTTAGAAGAATCTTTGTTATCAAACTGTTCAACTTTGACATATTTTTTTATGAATGCACTGAAAATAAAAATGCCCATGGATTGTGCAGTGAATACATCGCAGATTATACTCAAAGAAAACCTATATAATGATGTCAATAGATCTAGAGCCAGCTTGAGCTTGGCTTTCAGTACACTGTTACATTGCAGTCAATGTGTTTGTATAATGTGGCCACAAAGCCATTTTGCACTTGGCGAGAAATGAGGGACAGAGCTCAGCAAGGGCACCTGCTCCTTGTCCATTTTTCCACTGTCGCCAGCAACTCACAAGTCTGGGGCTGGAGAGGGGAGTTGGGGGTGGGGAGGGCTGGTTGCTGACCAGCTTCAGTCTAGACGGCTCAATACGCAGTTGACTTTTTAAACCCGCTTGTCTGGAAAAAGAGCAGACGTGAGGTAAGAGGGGGGTGAGTTGCAGCAGAGAGGTGGCGGTGGTGCATTTTGGCAGCCATAGCCGGCAGGCTAGACGCGCTCGGAGCGAGCAGAGAGAGGAGGGATGAGAGAAAAAGGGAAAGAGAGGGAGAGAAAGAGTCAATGAAGGAGAGAAACAGAGGGGCAGAGGGAGAGCAAGAGACGCTATCAGAGAGAGCTATCAGAGTCACTGACTGTGGCACCATTGTCAAGGTCAGTGAGCCGCGGAGCCCCCCCTCCCTCCTGTCTGCTTTCCTGCTGTTCATCCCCTGTCCTCCTGCAGAACCTCCATCAGTCTCATCTGCACAGTCAGCACACAGTGAGGAAATGTGATCCAAGCGATGGCAGAAATATGCTATCCTAATACTATAACTGTACAACTTATTTGATCGATGTCTATCCACAGAGATCGGAGAACAAGCAGCCACCCAGCTGCATTTGATCCTCAACATCGATGTTGATGAAATACACCACTGATTGCCCACATAATGAAAACACTACGCTCGCGGTCTCTCTGCTGATCCTGTGTCACTACTCACCAGAACATTTCTATGCAGCAGCCGGACATTTAAACTTTAGAGCGCATTCATCTTCATTTGGCATCCTGAAGAAAGCTCTTATTGGGAAATTAGTAGAGCTTTAAAAGAATGTCCGTTTGAAATGCTGACTGCACTTGAGTTGCAGTTCTCATTAGTCCCAATCTTTCACAGTCTAGCTGATAAAAATTATTTGACATTGTACAATGATCTCATCTTTACAAGACTGGCAACGAGCCCTTTTGGAATTTCTCTGACTTATTTCTCTACAGAGAGAAGAAGAAAAATTAAATTGGCTCACTTTTACTTTTGCAAGGTTGCCTAACTCTCTGACAACAAACACAAATAACTAATTTGCACAGAACAAAGCCAGAGCGTTCTGTTACAGATTGCAATTAAATGTAAATGAAAAGACTGAGAAAGGTCATGTCTCACAGACTGCCCTCGTGATGACTAAGCACTGACCAAAGCTTTTTCCGGCAATGAGGTATGTGGAAAAACAAAGGGCAAGCCAACGCAACACTGACATGCTGTGCAGCGATAAGCATAGCATCACTTTTGTCATGAGCATCAGTGTTTACAGACAAGCCGAGTAGAGCAACCGTGCCCCCTCCTTGGCCTTTTCAATATCACCCGCTCTGCCTTTGTCCAAAAAAAAAAAAGAGAAAAAAATCCAAACCAAGCAGAGAGAGGACAGAAATCACCTTTCAAGATGTGTGTCACGAAAGCTGGTCAATGATCAATGATGACATCTGAGATCATCGTATACAAAAACACCCCGCACTGGTGACTGATTCAAAGTTTTCTTTTCAAAAAGCTGTGGTAGCGTCATACCGGAGACACCTCCAACAATCGTGGTGGGAGACGGACACTTATCCTCCCTGTGAAGAATACTTTTGCTTATGTTTCACACCAAGTCTCTGTACGTCATTCTCTCTCCTTCAGCAATGTCTCTTTCATGCGGAAGACCACATTTCTGATGAACTGCATTCTGCTACATTCCAGCGAAGGAAACTGCCTTCTGTAAAAACAGTCGAGAGAATATTCTTCGGTGCAAATGATCAATCTCACACTTTACGGCGAGATTTTTTTAAGGTGCTCTGAAAAACGTATCACCAAACACCATTTAAAGGTCAGTGAAAGCCGACACGGCCAGCATTCAGTGTAAAACGCTTAAGGAAAGAAGGACTTTGGAAAAAACACTTTTTAAAAAATTTGTAACTGATATCCAGCTTTCATCCTGACGATTATTCTAACTGAGCTGGCAATAATTAGACATTTCCACTCAGTAATGACGCAATTGCAAAGTATTGTTAGAGTGATCTTAACAAGTTAGTTGGAGCCATTTGGTAACGGAGTTGCTCACACTGTGTCGTTTCCTTCTCAAGGTTCGTCGATTGGTCCTTACCTGTGCCTCATCCTCTACACAGCCAATCAGCAGCCACTGGGTAATTTAGAGCCACCAGCGTCACAGGCCACAATGACACACACACCATGTGCCAGACGTTTGACGAAAGTTTCAGACACTGGGCGCCGCATGAGTCATTGAGCACAGCCACCACCCAATGAGTGCCAAGACCTGCAAGTTCACCATGTGCAAAATGTGACAGAGGACAGTGGTTGACTAGCTACTTCCGTCTCGGACACTTTGCAGCACGATTTGATCAAAAAGCTATAGCACTTTCTCTAATGGCAAAAGACTGCAATAGATGCTGAAAATAGATTGATATCCCAAGTATGTGTTAGATTCAAAATGGATGTCATTTCTTTGGATTTATAAGGGACTAACAGCTGAACATATAACACAATCTACATAAGAAACACCTCACGTCAATGTAGGCAAAGAAAAAAGGTAATGACATCTTATTATATCTCCTTTCAAATCTATTGGCTTTTGTAAATCAGGTTGTTTAAAACCATAACTTTCAGGAGACAGGGTCTTTTTTTTTCTGGAAGTAAAGCAGTATTGTGGCAGCTTCACATTAAACAAACACTTACGATGGACCTGACAAGTCTGGAAATTTAGAAATTCCTTCAGATCAATGGTTACCGCAACATGACGCATATGTTACGTGACCTTGCATCAAACTCAACATTAAGTAATCTTGAAAAAACTCAATTTCAACAAATTACCTGTTATGATCATAACAGCTTAGATCATGTGCCAACATTTATCAAGAAGCTGCTCACATTCAGGTGGCTGTGCGCTGAAGCTTTAAAGACTGGAGGCAGGATTCAGCATGTGCTGAGCTTCATAAGCGGTGCAGGGTGGGACTTGCAGCAATGCAGAACTCACTTAGCAGCACAACCACCTACGGATAACTTAGGAACTTATTGATGGCTAAAAGCAAGTGGTGAATTGAGTACAACATTCAAGTAGCCATCTGGATGTCTACCACCCATTGAGGGTGATTAAGAGCATTATGTGACTTGGAAAGAATGCTGAGTTGATTTGACCAACTCGTATCAGTTAGACCAACCAATCAAGCCAGTCTTTTCAGCAACCAACTCATTTAATATCCACTGTGCGATTCCATTCACTCAGCTGTTCATCCATGCCTGACTAGACTTTCAGTCATTACTTTTGACCTTGCAAAGAGTGAGATGCATTAATCTGATGCTGCAAGATGATTTCAATCGGCCAAAAATGTGACCCTGTACACAATGTAAAGTGATACACTATGAGAGGACAACACACGGTAGCTTCATGCTGCTCTCATGTGACTGCTTGTAGCAATAAATCCTTCCTTAAGGGAGCGTTATTCATCTTTTGGAATCATGAGCAGTTTGATATAAAAAGGGACGTGTGACGTGTGGGAGAGTTGCGGCACAGGCAGTTGAGTCGGGGCAACAAACAGTTTGCTGCCCAGCAAGCGAAAGGAATAGCAGGAACCACCGCAGTCATAATTAGATCTGGTGAACAGCACCAAAGCCCAAAACTGGAACTGATGTGGTCCTGTTCTTTAACACCTAGGAGTAATTACACCACAAGCCTATAGTAGGCTGTTCGTCTGTGCCACCACTTCTAAGAAACCGTGGTTCTTCTCTGACCTACAACTTAAACACAGACCTAAGTGCGACTAAATAAACATTACTAATAATAACTAAGACATGACTCCACACGCTTATAAACACAACGATATGGGTTGTTTGAATTAATTTGTTTTGTCGACAGCATTAGATTAACATGTGGCTGGTTGCTGTTTTGTACAGGAGTGGTATGAAAACACCTGACTGTGATTAACTTTTATTGACACGCTTGGCTAGGTTTGATGCACAGAAACAGAAACAAATGAAATGGAGAGGGTGATGTCAAGATTCTGTCATCACCTTATGCACACGGATGGCAAACTCTGCATGGGGGCAGCATATGGCAAAAGATGCAATTATTCCAACAATTCGTACGCTTAGCAACATTTGTGTATATGTTATCCACGAAGATGCAAAAACACCCCTGGGAGAAACATGAAATAGTTCAGTGAAAATGTGGTTCTCATATTACAGGGACACTAAATTTCTAGTGACATCTGTTAGTAACGTGTGGGTTTTTCCCAAAAATTCCTGCCGACGTTGTTTGATAAAATGAATTATTTATTGTCTTTACACTGGAAAAATTGAATGCAAATGTGCAGCGCCATATATCTACCCTTTGAGGAAAGCCCTAATGACAGGCAAAGGGACTAAATGATGACAGTGGAGAGTGTGTCTTCTTGTTAGGTAACTCATTCAAGCTTTAACCAAAAGTTTAAAAAAAATATAGACAATCCCCCCATTATTCCTTTATATTTTCCCAAAAGACAAAATTACAGTTGACTCTCAGAGCTAAAGCTGCAAATCATGATCGCCAATCCCCAAAAGAAATGTTCAAGAAAGAAAAAGGAAAACTGTAACATGAGAAAGATTGTGACAGTACTAATGGGGGTCTTTATTAATAGTTAATAGTGCTTAAATCCACCAGTACATTACAATGCTACATAGTATTTCTATTGAATGACACATGAGATAAATCAGGCGTTCACAGACTGAGGTTCTCAGTCGAGGGTTACAGTATAAATCATTGTAATATTTGCAATGTCTAATACCAGTGAAAGAGGTGAGAGCCTGAAGATACTACTCATCTGTAATATTATCTGCTAATTATCTGTGACTCATTAAATGAAGCCCTCACCAGGAGAAATTAATTAGTAGATTTTGGATGGGGGAAGTAAAATAAAATCAAACTGGTTAAAGCTTAAGTTTGCTGAGTGAGCGCCACGGTGGCACTGGGATCTGTTGTCAAATGTGTAAGTGGCTAATTCATTTGCGCAAAGGACTGTTCATTTTCATCGTTTGTCTAGCTTTTATCTTTCTTTATTGAAGCCCTTTGGGTCTGTCTATTCAGAACAGTTTTAAAAGAAACACTACAGGGATAGTTATCACCTCCACCATTCTAACAGTCAAAAAACTATTCTTAAAAGATACACAAGGCTCTAAAAGATACTTTTGAGGAAGTGATATTAGTTGAGGTGTGAGCATAACTTTTCTGTATGCATGTCAAGTAAATAATAAGGGCCCTTAACACGGTTCTCGGCTTCAAAAGGACTCAACTACAAGACATTATTACAAGGCTTTCCTTAAGCATGCTAGATTTCAGCAACAATTGTGAGGGTTGGAATGAAACCCTCGGTATTGTTAGTGACTGGCAGTTAATTTCCACAGGTGAAAAACAGTTTCCAAATTTCCACAGGCTAGGATTATTAAAGAAAAAGGAAACAATACCAACAGCGTCGAATAGCAGAAAGTCCCCTCTGAATAACAGACGCTAAAGGAGTCATTAAATAAAAACAGGATGGAATGAAAAGGCTTTCATCATCTTGCTCGACAAAAAGATTTCCTTTCCGTTTCACACACATAGCAAAGGGTCTGTCCCGTTTTTTTTGGAAATGTGCATCCACATCCTTAATCAGAGCTACCGCAGACATCATATGGAGGCTATGGATGGCTATTCCATCTACGTCCAGACAGTAAGTCCTCAGACTATTCTGCAGAAACACAGATCTCTGAGAAGTTGTCAGCACTAAAGACCAGGAGAGTGCAGACACTATGCAGACTCCCCACAAGCTGTCCCACAGAGGGTCATTCTGGTCACATCACATCGGAGACCAGAAACATTTCACCATTAGCTTCCATTAGGTCTTAGGGGACTTGGGGTCATATCGCTATTCATTTTGATCATTCCCTGATAATCACTTAAGACCTGCGGGGCGACGACTAAACTTATAAACCGACTTTAAACAGAACTTTAAAGGTCATTTCAGTCATTTGTCGTATTTAACCAATTTTTTTGCACACAATTAAAACTGTTTAACGGCAAATTTATTTTTAATGGACCTGCTTCCAAAAGTTCCCCCAACACCACCAACATTTCCCAGGGTGCACAACAGGAAATGCTTTAAACTGGTGCTCACAAATAAATGGTCAACAGACTGCTTTCAATTCCACTTTTCTAGTCAAGTTGAACACTCAAAGTGCTTTCACAGCACCTTCTTAGATCGAAAGCATCACACTTTGGATTGCCAGATGACTGCTCTTTCTCCTGAGCTACAGCCGCCCCAAATAAATAAAGGTTTTTTCAGCAGGTTATCTACAAAGGTTCTCCAGAAAACAGAGTGTAGCCGAAACAACAAAGCTACTACTTCCTGTAAAACGGCAGTTACAATACATTAGCATTCAATTATATTACATTTCTTTGGTGATTTTACTTAGAACCATTTTTTTACGAGTTGAATATTATTTACCATTTTCATTCATATCTTAATTTCTATTTTTCATCAGCCAAATTTAACTGTGGTTGTTCTGGACAAAGAAGACATCTACAACACAAATTAATCACAACATGACAAGAACGTGAAGGCTAAATATTGGTTTGTGGGTCAGCCTTTTACCTCTTTATTGTTCCAAAGTGCACAAGAACATAACACACTGATTAATCACTATTTTACTTTTCTGCAGCTCTTTTTGTTTGAGCTGGATAATAGATCGTTTTGGTATTTGCATACAAGAGCAGAGCGTTCAGGTGTAGGCCCTCGGGCTCGATTCATTTCGCTTGAAGTGTCCATCCCATCAGGCCACGTAATCAGAAATGTGATCCAAAGCAGATGTGTTTATAATGCTTATCAAACAAATGCCCAATTTACTGCTGTTTGCTTTGGATACCTGCCGTCTGTGATGTCATGGCAGACACGGGAGGGGCAGGAGAGAGGAGGAGGGAGGCTTAGGAAGGAGTATTTTCACAGACTAGCGAGTCCAGACAGAGAGGCAGAGTGAAAATAGCTCAAGGGGCAAACAAGGTAACCTTTTTCAAAAGATGCTTCAGGGGGTGTCTGCCAAGTCCCACACAATACTGTCTGCAGTGAATGTCTATGCTGCAGCTGCATTGCACTGCAGAACAGAATATATCGAGATGTCTCGGTGCATCTTTAAGGCAGGTCAAATCTACTGAAGCGGTGTAAATGTGCTCGTCTTATTCCAACTTGTGGCGAACTGTGAAACTGTTAAGACCCTTACAGACTGACTGACCTGTGAATCTGTGTCAGTCTAACAGTTAACCTCACCTGCCTTTTCTGTCCTGCATCCATTTGTTGTAACTCGCCTCGTCGACGCTGCCTTAACAAAAACAATACAAACATGCACAATGCAACAAGCTTGCAGGTGGACAAGTTGCTTATTCTTTACACACAGGAATTACAGGACATAAACTGTAGAAGCACTGCTATTTTTACTTTAAAGCCATCTCGTGAAACCTGTATAAAAAGCAAAAGCATGGAAGGAAGTGCATGATATCACAAAGTTTAGTGTAAATCTCGATATTACTTTATTTTGACAGTCACAACCTTTCTTTCCTTTTCCCTGAAGCACGCGAGGAATTTTTATATCATCTAAAGATGTCAGTGTATTAGCAGTGCTGCACGTCATTACATCATGACCTCCATATAGAGAAATGTACACATTTTATTCCTCCTCTGGTGCCCTGGGTGACTGTAGCCCAACACATAAACATAGTGCATTGAGGTCATGCACATGTTTTGTATTCATGACATCATGACCTTAGAATAAGCCGCGAGCACCTAGAATGTGACTATAATAAGATGTTCGCCGTGGTAACTGTTGTCAAGAATAAGGCCCAGGAAGTAACACGGCCCAATTTACTTGAAAGATGAGCATAACCCTTCAAAGATGTCTCCATGGGGGGGAGGGCGGCGCAAAAGAGTACGACAAGTCTGGACATGCCAGCCAGGACATCCCCTTTAAAAGGCCACTTGGTTCTAAAAATGGAGAGGGGATGGGACATGGGATCAAATGGCCAGTAGTTTACAAGGTGTGCGTCCAACATGGGCAAGAAAGCAGGTGATGCTTGGCCTCGCTCTGAAGACAAAGATTATGATAAATAATGAAATATGAAAAAAGACATATATATGGCTTTTTGTATTTATTTTTTTCTAAGGAGTCTGAGACAAAATATTAAGAAAATTAATCAGATGTAACAGGGAAATGTTTTTTTTTTTTGTTTTTTTTTTTAAAAGACAGAAATCACTCAAGTGAATCATGAAACAAGTGTGTTGAATTAAGAGGCTACAACACCACTGACCAAACCTTCCCTTTGTTTCCTATGACCAGGGGTGCATCTCATAGGGCCTCATTCAGGGGTAATGTACCAGAGAGTAGATACTCCTCAGTCTTCATCCTTTCTTCTCAGTCACGGAAGCCCTCCCAAGCTTTTTTTTTACCAACTCTGTTGTCTTATTTGCCACGTTGATGCTCTTAAACTTTCATTTGGGAGGTCATGCCTCAAGGAGACCCAAAACAGGTCCCTGCAATTGTTTAACAAATAGCAATTAAACTGAGCATGTTTAAATAAAAACAGGACAGCTGAGTAAAAACTTTCCATTTGTTGTGGCTCCATAATTTCTAACTGCTGTGTTTCTGTGTGAACAACTCAGCAGCCAGGACTGTTTGAAGTGATGGTTACAACCGGATCTCTTCGACTGAGTGATGGCCATCAGCGAGCTGTGTTTTCTTAAGTCCTTCAAGAGCAGTCTGAAGAGCTCCACATTGGTTCTGCACTATAAGAAGTGCTGGGACCCTACGTGGTGTTTACAGACACTCACTCATCCATCCCTCACACAACAGTGGTGGAGGAGTGTTGGGAAATGAGGCATTCACATCTAGTCCATGGCTGATTTGTCTCCAATCAGCAGCGGCTTCCTAAATACAAACAGTTGAAGAATTCTTTTTCCTCAAAAACAATCAAAGATTATCTGTATGTAAAGAATGCCTTTCTGTATGGAGTTTGCATGTTTCCGTGTATTCCAGTTAGACTGGTAAAGTAAGCGGTGAAAAAAAAAAAGAAACATCTGGAGGAACGAAAAAAAATAATAATAAAAAGAGCACCGTGGACAGGGAGAGTCTCTCAGGAGTAAAGATGGGCAGACGTTCAGCAACCTGCAAAAGCTGTGGCAACAACTTGTGGAGCAATTTAAAAATAATTTTCCTCAACATAACACTGTGAAGACTTTAAATATTCCATCATCAACTGTACATAATATCATCAAAATCTGGAGAAAAATCTGGAGACATCTCTGTGCAGAGGGGACATGGCCAAAAATCTATTTTTGGGCCCCTGGGGAGCACTGCATCAAGACAGGGATGATTCTGTCATGGATATCCCTGCACAGGCTCAGCCCATGCAAATCCATATTGATTCGAAATAGAGGCAAAGTGGAAAACTGCTCCGTTTCCTACTAATCCAAATTTTAGGACCTGTATAGTTCATTAAGACAATGCGGACACACACACTGTATCTATTATAACAGCATGGCTTTGTACTGGGTGCTCGTCTGGCATGCCTGCAGTCCAGACCCGTCACCAACTGAAAACATTTGGCATTTCATGAAAGGCTAAACTCGACAACGGGCTGTAGAGGAAATATAAAACACAACAACATCATCCCTGGGATTTTAACCATTCATTCACTGTGGAATACAGGCTACATCTAAATCTTTCAGTGGCATCGCTACGCAGATTGGCCTCCTCTCATTTACCTGCACCCCTGTCATATACTTCCATATGTTCATGTAGACACAACGAAAGAAAGAAAAGACGAAATGGGCGCAAGGTCTACAAGTTTGGCATTTATCGGGACTGGCAGAAACATAGCTAAAGATGGCTGAAAACATTCCCAGCCTTGGCAGAACAAATAGTGCTGTTGTTTGGCTCCAGAGGAACTGGGCCTCAGAAAGTACACTGCGGGAGGGAAACAGGAGGGGAGGGCGGGCAAGACATGGACAGGCATAGGTTGCACAGCTCATACCAATCATATCAGCTCCAACAAACAGCACTGACCTGTCACAACTTTTGATGAATACAAAAAGCTAAAATATGCTTTTTGACTCATGAGTTCATCAGTCCACCCAATTCCTATCAGTCTACCCAGCGTGCTGAGGCTACAGAGAAATACTGCCTGTGCAAGGCGGCAAGACAAAATGCTACAAGTTTTTGACAAGTCAAACCTTGCTCAACAGGTGATGGGCTAGGCAGATTGGCTTTTTCCTTGCAAACGTTTTCCTGCACTTCCAGTAACAAGCATAGCTGTGGTCACAGGAGATGGGCTGCAGCACGGCCTAAGTGAAAATGCGGGAGTGAAACCTTTATCTAGTTTTATCTCATTCACGTGGCTCAGAAAAAGTAAAGCTGAAAACTCTTTCAGATATGAAACCACCATGACAAGTGTGAGTGTCTCATTAACAGAAGGGAGTGCAAGTCTACAAGGTACATCATTTACAGAGCATCTTTGATTGGATTACTTCAATTTCACACGCACAAATTTGAGAAGAGAACATGTAATAACAAGCTGCTTTCATTAGGGATTTAAGCTGTGTAGCTATGACATCAAAAGCTTTTTCTGTTGATGTGTTTTTGAATGAAAATGACAGTAAGCTCCGTTTAGTAAATCAGTTGAGTTATAGATGTGGAAAAGTTAACCTTAAATTATCTGCGAGGGTTAGACTGCCGTGGTACTTTTCTGTCTTGTTTTGTTCGGAAGCTCTTTGGGAGGGTAATCCAGATCACAGGAAGCTGAAGAGGGCTGTCTCATGTGGCACAGACAGCCCAGGGGATTCGTCTGTCATCCGGCGCGATTAAGACACAAATCGTTCAAGAACAGTAATACTGGCCCAACACTGCACGCAACGGCGCCAATGAGACTTTGAGACGTTTGTGGAGGTGACTCGATGGAGAAATTTTTTATGTCAACACACATTAAAAGGAAACAAGTTACCTGTCAGTTACTCACACCTTTCATGTGCCGTTTGATCCAACCGCTTAAAGTAACTAAACATATAATTACGTGAGATAACACGTTTCTTTTCAGCATTAATTCCCAAGAATTGTAAAGAATACATGGCCTTTGTTTGAAAAATAAACCTTCCAAGCAGTTTACTGACATCAGTCACGGTGTTGTTCCTTGCACTTCAACAAATATGTGAATGAAGGTATACAAAACTTCAGCATTGTATAATGTCTAATGTTGCGTGTCCAATCTTGTTGTTGAAAAGCCCACTTTCATGCTCACCTTCCTCTATGGTCTGCATGAAAACTGAGGGATGATCAAAACGAATACAGCATGCAGACAACACAGCACATAAATAATCCGTGTAAACACACATGGTGTGATTGAATCAATGGATATACAAATGGTACAACCAGAGGCACATCGCATCTTAGTCCAGTGGATGTGTGGGGTCCATGTGTACTGGCCAACTGAAAACATAAACCACATGCAAGGAGACCACACTGAAATTCTCTCTAAATACAGGAACATTTTTAATTATTTCTCATCAAAATGTACATGACGCAACAATTCCGAGCCTATTTGCCAACTGGAAATGATGTGAGGACTCGTTAATGGCATACAGATTCAGCGAGTAGAAATCATTAGTCAGTACAGTTCAGTAACCCCTGTAGCAGGATTTGTTATCTTGCTTGAGGAATGTTTTGCGATAACGCTGCAGCTTTAATCATACTAAGCCAGGCTTGTGGCGCTCAACACACCTGGTTTCCAAAACTTATCGGCCACAGACTGGTGCAGGAGCAGTATGAGCATCCCGACTAGACATCCTGACCAAATTCATCTCATTTCCTTTCTTGTTACTGTATTGGCATTAGTTCAGTGTTGGCAGTTGAGTATTGCTTTTATATTTTGTTCAGTACAGAACATGAATGTAGTAACTAGGTTTAAAGGGAAAAAATGCCCTAAATATGCTTTGATTCTAAGGGCCACCAGGGGGCGACTCCTCTGGCTGCAAAACGAAAACCAACACACTTGTGTCTAAGTACCCTTAGCTCAATATAAAATGGCCCAATGAGTTTATTTCAATAACAAGTTTCACTCCTTTTTTTCCCCATTTTGTAAATCATGGCCTCATTGGAAGTTATTTGGCGCGGTAGTGGTATGCTTTAGGGCAGCATAGTGATAGTCAGTTCAGTATGCTATCGGAGGGCATAGTTTCAGGGGATTTTACAAACATTTCGATCCAAACCGTAAATAGGTGATCTGAAATCTGAAATTTGAATTACTGTTCTTTTTGTGCCTTGTTAAGCTGTAATATAACAACAGAGGGCAATGGAACATACTGGAGCTCATGGGTGAGAGTGGTTAAGAGTATTTTCATACTTCATAAAATCGCTCAGAATACTCCAAGTCAAAATGGTTTCAGAGGAAAGGAACTCAAAAAACAACTTTTATGATACTTAAACACCCTGGAGCAACTGAGCAAGTTGCTATGAAAAGCAATTTAGCCCTAATACTAATCATTCTGACAGATGCATAAAAAAAATGCACAGGTGTGAAAAAGCGTCACACACACATGAAAACATTTGCAGCTTCAACACCCAGCAACATAAACTGTTCTCTTTGACAGCTAATACACATAAATCCATATGCTCTTTAAATGAAAGAGTATGCTTGCCAATGCAGATGAGCACCTCCCACGCAGCTACTTCACTCCCCTTCTCCCCTCTCTTGGCAGAGCATACCAATTTCCACCTGGATGATCTTCAACTATGTGCCAAGAGGATATCACGGTAGCTCCATATCCTCTGTGTGACAGTGTAATTCCCTCTGCCCTGCAGCAATGTCTGCAAAACTCAGACAGTTTACATGTTCATGTAGCTACATTGCACTGGGGGAGTCTGAATTGCCAAGTATTCTGTGCATTCATTTGATTTCTAGCTCACACTGTTTATAAGCCCTCAAAATGAGCTGTCAAAAGTGTAAGACAGTCAAAGGGGAGGTGTATTTTACCTTTATTTAGCTTAGCGTAAAATGAGTGGATGTCGGTGCTTCTGACGATCATATTATTTCAATCGTTTACTGTTTTAGAGCAGAGGAGCAGAGTAAGAATTGTTACATCAGCGTATAGCAAAGTATCATGTTCCAAACGTTATCTAGGCCGGGATTGCAAGAAGAAATTGAAATCATTTTGTAACATTGTATTTCACACTTGATTACAGTTCAAAGGAAACTAGTTAAATACATTTCAATCATCTAGATTAAACATTTCAATTAAATCTTTTCAACACAACGACAAAAAACAAAAATCATTGAACAGTTTGGTTTCAGTCAAATAGTGTAAAATAAACAAAGCTCCACCTTTATTACATTGCAAAATCCTCTGGCTCAGAGACAGTATATTACAGTAACTGCAAGTATGAAGCCACCTCCCCAGCAAGTATTAAAGGTAATCATATTAGGTTTAAGGTAAAATGAAGCGGCAAGATAAACATAGACCCCTAATTTGTTCACCAAATAAGAAAAGGTCGGACATTATAAAGTTTAATAGGTCTAAAAACCCCAAACAACACCCAGATTACCTACTTAATGGAGGAGGCTTCATTTGTCTAATCTAATTGGTCTAAAATGAGAGACAAAGCGGTAAATGGTGTGTACACACAACCATGCAAGTGCACGCTGGAAGTGCTACATAAAACTCATGAGTGCTGTTTAGGTTTCCAAACGGAAGTCAAAGAAATCTCAGCACAGCTGAATGAGTTTCAAACTGTTACAAGAATGTTTTCTTTTCGGGTTTAATATACTGAATGCATGGGCCCTTAGCAGTGAGTCGTGCAAAATTCAGAATGCTTAAAGTAAAACTTTGCCTTCGCTGGATTTCATGTCTGTTCATTTGCAGCTTCCATCCACAAAGCTGGGTGTTCTAAAAGGCTCGTTATACTTTTCATTTGTCACAGATGACTTAATCTTCAGAGACGTACTTTTTCTGAGCCTATTTATAAAATCTAAAAATACAACTCGATGACCATCTGTCAGTTTGTCAAAAAGCTTTTTCCAGTCACGTCTACGTCTCATTATGTTTTGCAGTGCGGCTTGTGTAATGCTTAAACTCTGACCAATCCTGCACAGACAATGTGATAATCCTTAAAAAGGTTCCCAGACAGTGTGAAAATTGGCCAATGATTTTTGGAACTAGGATGTTACAGCCATTTGAATGAGCGTGAGACAACAAACAAGCAAACCACTTAGAGGAACAAACACAGGCATATGTTCATTGGTTTTTAAACCAATTCTTTATCGTAGACTGCACCAAATACCCCCCACCCTCCACTCCAAGCTAAGGCTATCAGACAACTAAAGCTGCAAAAGTAAAATGACCTGGTGACTCGTAAAGCCCTTGGGAGAGTTTGTCTGGTTTCTGCGCACGTCTATCAATCCTGAGACTAGACCATGTGTACTCCACTGCTCCCCAGAGCGGAGCAAAGGACAGATGAAGAAGGACGTTTTGATTCGACAGTTGTTGTTTTTTTAAACCAGTTTTTTTTTACTGATTAAGACAAATAAAAGGTACAAATATATCTGTATTCAATATTTTTTTATGTGTTGGGCTTTAAGGAAAACAAACAAACAAAAAAGATGTAACCCCTTGGAATCTAGATCCTGATTTCTGGGAGCATCCAATTTTATGTCCCCATGCACTTCCATCTCTGCACAGACGGTCAACAGCAGTGTGGTCCTGCCCTCCCAGCCTTCAGGTCAGTGGACGCGCCGATTACCCACAAGTCCTTGACACAGGACAAATCTTAGTGCTGTCATCTGTGTCGGTGGGTTGCCCCTCAAAGCCTCGTTACAGGATTGGCGCTTGCCAATTAGCACAATTAGCTTTTGGCAAGCCGCCGGAGGCGTCACATGGCACCAGCTTTGCACTGATGGTACCTGACAAGTCTGCAGATCTGTCATGGCTGCATCAGCAGAAGGTAAGTTGGTTGCAGCATGAGCAGGAAAAAGAAGATAAACCAGACTGATGGAGAAAGCACCCAAGAACTGCTAGGTGGACCATTACTGACAGCTAAAGAACACGGACGCTACATCACTCCTTCCGTATGAAATATATCTTACCAATGATGGAAGGCTCAGAAAAAGCCAAACTAGTGCAGTAGCAGGTGGTCTACTGAGTTGAAAAAAGAAAGAAAAGAAAAATTGCAGCCATTATAATTGCTATAAAGTCAGGTTACAGTCTGGAAGAAGGGTTGGTCATGCAATGGAACTCTTAAGTTTAACTCTTCAATTCCATAAAACAACCTATATCATATATCCTACACTGTCATTTGCCTTTTTTAAGTCGGGAACAGAGTTTGTTGGTCCCTTAAGAGATGGATAATAAAGCCACGGCCAACAATGACTGGTGATCACGTCTCTTACGCCTAAAAGCATCAGAAACCCCTTCTTTCTGTTAAAATGAGCCGATGTAAATGAAACAGATCTGCCCATGAATTCCTCATCTTTGATTTGACTGCTTGAAAAGACTGTGTCCATGCATGTCTACGAAGTGAAGCTACATAAAGAAAAAAACAAAACCACAGGCAAAATCCTGTGGCCTGGATACAATTGGTGTGCGGATAAAAGAGCTCCAGACGATGGGCAGAGAGATAAACAGAAGGGGAGGTCTAGGGCACTGACGTTCTGTCACAATACCGTTCTCATTTGCAGCTTTGTGTTTCTTTAACCCTCTCGCTTTCCCTCAGCCTAGTCAGTGTAATCTTGGCTTGGCTACACTGAGTATCTTAGGTAACACTGCTTGAGATCAGTATCTCCTCTCAAAACAAGCAGCCAGGAAGTGTTCCATCTGTCATTATCACAATTCACCCAGCACTGTGGTTTTCCTCCTCACATCAGATCAACTCTTTATGGTTTCCTTTTCCCAGGGACTTTGCAAGACTTTTTTTTTTTTTTTTTAAAAACCTTTCCAGCTGAGGACAGTAAAGGAAAGGGAGACTGTGCCGTCTGCATATGTGGGTATTTGCTCTTGGTTTAGTCGGAGCGCAGCTGCATACCTGAGGGTGAGCGAATTGACCACATAACACAATGTTGTGTGCGAGAGTGTGACACAATGAGGAAAAGAGATTTTAGTAAAAAAAAAGTCTGTTGTTGAGAAGCCGTTTTGATTTCTTCAGGCGTGCGCTTTCATTCATAAATGAGCACATCCGCACAGCTGCTCATGGATGGGCGTGTTGCGACACACCTTGTCTGACAACACTCGGCCGTATCTGGAGGTCCTGAAGAAGGGAAGAGTTAAAAGGCAACTTAATTATCTGGAATACCAAAGACACTCTAATGAAAACATTCCCATCTCTTCTTCTCCCACTCTTCCTGTCAAGCCGCATCATCTCTCAAAAGAAAGAGATTCTTGTGATCCACATCTAAGTCTCAAAATAAACTTTTTGACACCTAATCACCAGTTGTCACACGGTGACCTCAATAAGCAGTAATGCACAACTGTGACTGATGGCAGTAAGACAAAAATCAAAGGAGGGGCGCTGCAAATCCCATCAGAAATAATCATGCACACACTGGATTCCCTGCAATCAAATCGAATGAGCCACTTGACTCAGCTGCTCCAACCCTGAACTATCTTGAATATTAGTTGTGTGCTCACTGTTAGCTGACAGTGAGCTATGGTGAGTGCAGGTTTGTAGTTTTATGATAAACTTTGGGATCTGTGCTCGATCACATTCAATGCATTGCAAATATGCACGCATGTAAATGACAGCCCCATAATCTAGTACAGGGGTCCCCAACCTTTTCAGCACCAAGGACCGGTTTGGTTCTGCAATTTGATCCCGCAGCCCGGTCGGGGGGGGGGGGGGGGGGGGGGGGGGGGGGGGGATACTTTTTTTTTTTTTTTTTTTTTTCTTTTTGTACTTTACGTTCAACAGACATTACATTTAGCAGATGCTTTTACAAATTAGGATATGATGACAGACAGACAGTCATCATTGAAAAAAATAAACGTGCACAATCGGCCTCCTATAATGCAATCTATGCAGTTTCCAAGTATAGAATCTAGCGAGTGAAATGAAAGAATTCCCGATTTCCATGTTTTTTTTTTTTCCCCCCCAATCTCACGGCCCGGTTTGGAATGTCTCGCGGACCGGTACCGGTCCGCGACCCGGTGGTTGGGGACCCCTGATCTAGTACATACATAAATGTAACAGCAACTAGTTTCTTTTGTGACTCGAGAGATTAACGTCTGGTTTTTACACCAACTGACTGATGTGAGGCATAAAAGAGAAGTTGGCTAATGGAGAGACGAGTATAAAAAGATAAAACAGTCACCGATTAAAAAGTGTAAAGTATTTGCATGAAGATGACTAAATCTCAGGTCTGTCATCAACAGCAATAGAAGACACATGAGCTTAAATTGTGCATCTGAGAGCACAAGCGGTCTGTCAGTGTCCTAAACCCATTTGAACTAAGTCTAAGAGTTGATGTAAAGCAGCAAAAAACTCTATCATCAGTTTAAAAATGGAAATCGGCTTAAGGTGTAAATCGATCAAGAGTGTGTAAAATTAAATGGAGTAGTCGGATCCTTGAAGAACACCGTATCTTATATATCAGTATAAGGTACGTTGCCAATGGTTGTAACTTAGTAGAAGCAGTAGTTATCTGAACCGAATAAATACAAGCTGCAGTGCGGACATCACCATGAGCAACAATGTATAATATCTGGGAAGCCACTGGTTAGTCACATGAGCTTATCATTGACTGGTTTAGACCTGGTGAGTCATGTCATTTTAATCTTTGCCAGGTCACACACTATTAGCACAGCTGTTTCCATGTTTCCTTTGAATGGATTCTTCAAATCAGGCAAAAAAATAAACCACCTCAAACAAGCGTCTAAAGATTCTCTTGCATTAGTGGATCCTTTTCTTTTTAGACTCAAGGAAAACTCAGAAGCGAGTTGTAGAGAAAAAAAAAAAGAGAAGACATTATTTTAAGAGTGGACATGTGTGCACATCCTGCATTTTAATTGAAAAAAACTAAGTACTTTTGTCATACAACTGAAAAATCTAATGAAAGACCACATTAGTTATTTTCACCTTGAGTAAATGCTTATTGCCTCAGGGAGCACAGCATACAGTACGCACAGCGCTGAAGTGAGATACTGAAAAGATGCAGCAGAGAGGTACATAAAAAGCTGATAGTATATAATCTTTGCTTTGACTTAGTCTCTCTTCTAAACTCTGGTGCGACTCATTTTTGTCTCTGAAGGCAAATGTATCAAACACAGAACTTTGTGGGAGCAGATCCGTGATTTAAAAAAAAACAAAAAAAACCACTATAATCAGGTAAACTCATTCTAATAACTAACCGATCTTAATAAGCAAAGTTACTATGTGAACAGTAGCATGTATGCACACCAGCACTTGAGTGTTTAGTTTTGACCCTAATCAATCGGACAGCAAAAAGCGGTTTAAAGCGATGGTCTTCTATCCTCTGAGCAGGCAGCTCCGTCACCTCATTAAGTTCATTACAAAGACTGACAGCCATTGTCAGAGAACATGCTGCCTCATTTTCAGCTGGTCTCAACCCGTTTTTCTTTACTCACAACACACGATCGGTTTGTTGGCTTCAGTAATAACCTATTATTCAATAAATAATTGTATTAATCGTTATTGCTTTGTGAGCTCTTTAAACTAAAAGAGAAGCGACGCACAAAGACTGAGCAATCGGGATTGTATTCTGATCAACAGAAACTTTTGTAACTCTTAAATCTAATCGGTATTTCAATTTCAGACATTCTGAGGTGAGAGTAAATACAGCCACCATCTTGATGACAGATATTTAAGGAAAACTGTCTATTAAATCTCACCGAATATTGACTACATTACTTTATCAACACTGCCATCCTGCAAATATCTTCCAGGATATGTTACAGAGCACCACCATTAAACTCCCATGGCTAAAGAAATGTTATCTTAACAGAAAATAAGTCAATTACCACCACAGTGAGGAAACAAACGATGCCAGTGGTTTAATAGATGGAGCGGCTCAGCTGTAGTGCAGATATTTGTGAAAGCGTAGAGTCTGTTGTCTTGTCATAACATTTAGTTTGAGAACAGTATTATCCTTTTACTGGAGAGTAGCGCCTTGCAGACATGTGGGCCTAAAAGCTGCAGAGGAAAGTCAGCCTTAAATCTTCTTTATGGATAGAGTTAGACAGAATTTGGATAGCGTTTGCATGATGTAAGAAGATACTTGGAGAAAGGCTCTGAATTACTGGAAGGGAAGGAAAATAGGATTTATACCAGCTCTATACAAGTGATTTCACTGGTATGTATTTTTGTGATGGGAGGCGGAGAATAAGGGCACATTTATCTAACTAATGTGACGCCCATCAGCCTATCAAATGCTCAATGCAAAGTATAGAGAATCGTGTGTTTAATTCTGTGACGATTCAGTAAACTCACGTGTCTCATTGAAATGTGAGTGCCTGTCATTCTGCAATCATACAAATAATAGTATGTGCTGTTCTAAATTTACACACTTGTGCATGTGCACACAAATCCTCATGTCTTCCACATTCACTGCACCCCTCCATCCCCACTCAAGTGGAAAGGCACACTACCCCCCTGAGCTTCCCTGCAGCATCCCCACTTGCTTGATAGTTACCGGTCAACATACACCCCCTGTAACCCTTCCTCAAAAAAAAGAAGAAAAAAAAAGAAAAAAAATCCTTGAAGAGGTCAACAGAGAGATTAAGACCCTTCAAATGGGGTCAGGGAGATCAATGATCAAACAGAGAGCCAGGACCAGCCCCCAAGCCCCCCACTCCACCCACTTTATTTCAGAAAGCCTGATAATAGAGACAAAAAGGCTGGCTAAATATTACTTCCCCGCGTCATGACCCAACCGCCCCTCTTTATCTCTGAAGGTGGCCTCGTCTGTAGCAGTCACCGACAGTTTCACCAATCGCTAATCAGAACAAGTCCATCGAATGAGAGTCTCAAAAACAATTAGTCAGAATGAGGAAAAATTGGATGCGATACCATGAAACCGTTTCATGTAAAATATTAGTCAGGAAATGCCATACTTCTGTCTGATTCTGAACAATTTATGAGCATTTTAATAGAGATTTCAAATCTTTCTACAAGTGCCCATTCTGAAACAGAACAAAACATCTGTAAAGCCACAGCACATCATTCCAGTATAAAGAAATGGGAAAAAAAAAAAAAAAAAAAGACTCATCCATCTTTCAGTGATCTATTTGAACTCCCCTGCAGTGTAAGTGCTCTCTGTTTTCTATTGTGTCCATCCAGAGGGGGCTCACAGGCACTGCTCAACTGAAACCTCTTACATGGGAAGAAAAATTTGTTGCTTGTGGGTTTTCCATTTGTGTGCGAGCTGCATTCCTGTGGACCACAGGAGAACACAAAACGACTGCTTAGTAACCCACTCAGCTGAGGGGCTGGCGAGTATGGTCCTCCCCAAAAAAACCCCAAAAAAACCAACTTGCTTCCCTGTGAGTTCAACATTTTTGGAGGAAAACGTAAGGCAGTTTTATTGAGGGTTTAAATGTGAGTAAGGAGCAAAAAAGGTGTGGAGAAGGAAAAAAATATATATAAATTACATGATTTTTTTTTGTTAAGACCATTTCACTGACAAATGCAGGAATGTCTGCATGTTGGCCGGTGAGCGTGTTCTTCGCTTTTCTTGACGAGCGTCCATCTGAGCTACTTCAAACTTGGCAGGTGTGCCGCCGGGGACCTGGGGATCGCAGCACCAAGAATGAAGTCATTTGCATGAGATGTCATATTTTGACTAAAAGTTATTTTCCATTTTCAGTGTTTTTGCTCAGTTGATGGCTGTGCTTTGTGCATGAGTGCGTTTGTGTCGGTGCGGAGCTTAAACTCACAGCGAAACAGACCAAACGACTTCGGCCTCTTACTCTTGCGGTTTTTCAAAAAATAGGGAGAAACATCAACAACTGTTTAACGCTCCCTTTCACTTAGGACTAAAAGAAAGAGATAAAAAGAAAAGGCATTAAAAAAAAAAAAACACCCACTAACATCTGTTTTTTTGTGGAAAGGGAGCAATTGGCATTCAGTCCAGCATCAAATGACTCTGCAGAAGTTGTGGGTATCTACTGACTGCAGCTCCCATCAGCTGTGCTGCAAACATTAACCCCCCGGTGGACACGCCAACTGTTGTTGATTTTGCTGCACAAGGAATTGAAAAAAAAAAAAAAAAAAGTGTGCTCATCTCACCTTTTCTCTCTCTCTCTCTTTCTTTCTCTCTCTTTCTTTTTACATCTCATGGAGGCCCACAGAAACTGATAGCTCCAAATTCCAGGCAAAAACAGACGAGAATGATCAATCAGTCTGATTGGCAGCTGATGACCGTCAGTCCTGATGTGTCGAACTGACTCAAGAGTCCGATAGAAAATTTCGCCCATCAGAAAATTGTAGTTGACCTTGACCTGTAATGCCATCCCTTCTTGTTAGGAGCTTCCAAGGTCTGCTCTTAGGCACAGTGATGGTTACTAGATGAAACTCGACTTCTGTGGGCGCATGTGTAGCCCTCAGAGCACAGAGCGTAAACAAGTTGCTACCGGCCATAGGAATGTGTTTAGAAACCTGAGTACATATGCAAATAGTTAAAAATTATTTTTTACACCAAAAGTAGCGTGTTTAAACAGGTTGTTGAAACCTGTGTGCACGAGCTGAAATAAACCGATTAAAGTCTTTTCCCGGTAGCAGCGGGTTTAATCATCAGTGGTCTGAGGGCTAAAACCTACAGGTTCAGTATACCACTTCCTCCCAGAGGACAGGCGTGTCACTACAACAACATGAAGGGAAAGCAATACACTGTATCCTAGTTAGGGTAGTTAACAACCTTTGACTCTCGCAAAACAGATGATGGGACGACGACGACAATAAATAAATAAAAAAAATCATTCAATTACTCTGTCTGTGAGTTGTTGCAATTTCAGAGCCTCCATATGAGACATTATAGTTTGTCAACATGTTGTTTTCTAGAAAGAAAATGAGAGTTGGGCCTGTTTTTGTTGCCCCAACCGAAGCATCCTCAAGAAAATCAATATGTACACTCAGGTGTTGTGTTGCCATAGATACTGAGCTCAACTGGAGCTATGTCCACGATAGAGTCGTTTGACGTGGGACTGAACGCTACCTTAAACACTTTCCAACTCAAGAGCCAGATGTCAGAGGGTGTTTTTTAAAAAAATCTTTTTAAAAAGAAAAGGGCTTTTACAGAAACGTAATGAGCTATTGTCAAGTTCACTCATCTCCCCTCTGCTCCTCACTCACACACAAATTGTGGAACATTGAGAGTCCCCAGACAGTTCTGCAAAACCCACTTTCCACTTGGAAGTGTGGAATGGTGCTGTGCCTCTCTGAATACTGCAGGACAAACCAAACACAGTGACAGAGAGACTTGCAGGAGGAATGTAGCCCTTTTCATACGTGCAATGTCCTCATTCAGTCATCACTCTTCCCATCCCCAATTTTTTTCAGCTTGGTGCTGCATCGCGCTGTGGTTACATGCAGCAAGCTGGCGCTGCGCAGTTGGTCTAATGACGACGGTATCTTAAGTAAGAGTGGTGTGCTAGACAGTGCCAACGCCCATGTAAAGCAGATGCACCAATTCAACGGTAGAACTTCTTCAGTTGCTGGCTCATTGGCGCATCAGTGGTGAATCAACTCTGACACCACATACTGAATCTGTGCTTGCAAACAGGACACTGATGCATGACAACGGCACACCAGTCCCTCCTTGAACAGGCTGTGTATATATATTAAAAAAAAAAAAAAAAAAAAAAAAGATCATCAGTGAAGAGCGATGCAGGCACTGCCACAGGCTCAGCAGAACATTTTCACAGGAAAGCAGCTGTTGAAAGTTTATCGACAGTCTCACCAGAATGTAGCAAAAAGACTTGTTCGTCGAGTTCAGGATGAGCGTATCTTAGCAGATGGATGAACGCTTTAAAAAAGGGTCAAGAATAGGAAGTGAGTATACCGTCTGAGAGGCCGAGGACATGTCGCTTTCCGTCTCTGGTGCTTCATCAATGGATGCAGATGTATTAGTCAGAGATTTTAGGAAGTGAACAGCTTTATGTGGTCACTTACCCCTTAGTAAATGTCTTTGATTTTAACTTATTTTTCTTTCAGTCACTGGAACCTCTCCAAAGGATTTAAAATTAATAAAAATTTGTGTGTGGGGGGGTTAAGAATGAAGAATTCAGTTGAGAATAAAAAAAAATAAAAAAAATAACAGACCAAAATATTGGACGTGTACAAAACACTGTCCAGTATGAAATGAGTGTAAGCGTCTGAAAGAGGGGGTTAAACCAAGGCATAGAGCCAACAGTGACTTCATCTGCGCAGTGCAGATGCAAAGTCTCACTTCACCACTCATCAGATGGCATTTCAGTACATGTGTAATGTTTTTTTTGGTCTGCCCCCCACTGTCTATCAGCATTTCAGCTTGTGTGTCACATTCACACATACACAGTATGTAAGTGTTACAACATAGCATGTAGATGCAGACACATTTACACATGTAAATGTAAAAGGCCACAACAGTCGGAGGCACCAGGAGTCCGAGTGGGATTTCCACTCTGCGCACCTTTAGTAGAACCAAAAACCAACCTCCTCGATCGTTAACTGGACTGTTAACAGTTATGCCAAATAGTAGCTCATATCGAGTATAATGTGTGCACAAAAAGATCTATGTGAATACATGGATTACAGTTTTATTTTGACATGCACTGTAAAACCGATGAGAGAGGTTTGTTGAAGAGGCGTAGTGGTTTCGAGGAGAAGGGAATGTCTGAGAGACCTTTTTCTTTAACTTAAATTAGAAAAAAAGAAAAGGAAGAAAAGTTGACAGGATGAGACGGTATTTTCAACTACATCTGCTAAATGCCATTTAACAGAAGCCAAAAGAAGCTCATTTCATACCCTCTCAGATCAGCGACATTTGAAACTAACAATGCCTGCGTCAATGTGCCTGCATGCGTCTTCAGTGTATGTGTGTGTCTTCCTGTCTGTTTTTGTCAAAACATGGCAAATTGATGATTAATGACTGTTTGTATGCTGGTTAGTGGCGAAGTGAAAGTCTTGTCACTGTCTCAGTTCTGCTTCACACTAAAGTTGTCTTGATTTCTGCAAAAAAAAAAAAAAAAAAAATGAGGCAAGAGCGGAAAACAAAGTGTAAAGATAATTCAATATCCAACACAAACCTTCTGAGACTGACTTTATTCACTACAAAAATCAGTCCCAACTGCACAGTATTACTCATTTGAGTGGTCACTTATCAGTGTGTTGTAACACTGTCAGAGTGCATAGGTCGCATCAGATTTAGTTTTGGTACACTGAAAACAGATGTGCTCCAATTCATGGCACATACCGCTTTCCACACAGTGAGCGAAAGCATAAAACAACTGTTCTGAGCTGGTTTGAATAGAGTTTATGTGTGGCTGCGAGTGTTTGTTCGTGTGAGGGAGGAATTAAAAGTGTGAAAAAAAAAAAATTTCAAGAGGAGAGAAGAAAGGGAGACACAGTATGAAGTTTTCATATTCAGTCATTCGGGGACTGTTTCAGTGCCTCTTTCTTCAGTCCTGCAGGGAAGCTGTTCTCAAGGTTAGAGATTGCAGCCTGCCCCTTCTCCTCTGCGTACAGTATTCTTTTTTTTCTTTTTTACTCCCACATCACACACCATGACTCAATCCTGGCCTCCATTGTTTTTTTCCACTCATCGTGCAGTGTATCATCAGTTTCATTCTGCCTTCTATCTCTTCCTCAGATAACCCAAATGCCAACAGAACTGAAAAGACCTCTACCTCTGTCCACAACACTGATAGCATTTTCTAAAACAAGAGCCCCTCATGCATGCAGTCCATTAGGCCTTGACATACAAACAGACCTGCTTTGTTGAGGTGTTATATCAACAGTGTGACCTCCCCTCTACTCCTCCCCAGCTTCCTTGGGCCCCCCAACGGCAGGAGATTGATGTCAACAAGGAATTTTGTCCCACGTTTCCTTCTACCTCCTCCAGACCCACCCTGCACCCAAAAAACACTTGCTCCAGCACAGAGGGCCCCAGTGAGGCCTTAACAGGTCCGTTAACATTTCCCCACTGCCACCCTCTTTCCCCACCTCTGGCTAGCAGTGCCAGAAACACGTAAAGTCCCCAGCGTGACACCGCAAACAAGGAGCACCCCAGAAAACGGCACTTGGAAAAGCAACTACGTCGGCGTGTTGAGGAAATGAGCCACCTTGTTCTTTCAACAGAGCAGTTGCTGTGAGGGGAGGGTCAACAGAAATACGTCATAAGTACATTGTGTCATCGACAGAAGAGCTGCCAACAGAACTCAGACCAACTGAATTTGGGCTTGTTTTATGGGTGGTGCTTGTCAAACTTCCACAAGAAGCAACAATCTGCAATGCAGCTGCTGTCTGAAATTTTACAGAGCTGGAGGAGTAGGATGCCTGCACCAGAACCTTTTTTCAAAATCTCATAGATGCTGGGATATAAAATCTGCGATTCATTGCATTCTTCTATGGACCAATCTAATAAAACAATCTGAGTCACACAGAGAGACCCAGAGACTCAGAAAGTGGTATTGAACCACAGCAGTATACAACATCTAGTGTTTAAAAACATTCATAATCAGCATCCTTTTCAATTCGTCACAGCAATAAAAAAAAAAAAAAAACAAAAAAAAAAAAACACAGTTCTACAGATTTCAAGATGCCAAACACATTCAATCAGATCAGGAAATACAGCTGCCATTGAAAAAGCCATTCAGTCATTTATACAATATGAAACATAAAACAGGGTTACACATCTTCCAGCACTACGCAGCTGAACCAGGTGCCTCTCAGCTTTAGGACAATACACTAGAAAATAAAAAAGGGCTGGAGTTCACAGACTCTTTTTACAGCTTTTGATGATGCAAACAGACTAACGTTTCGACACTAGTGTGTCTCCATGAGAGTCTGATGAAGACACAACACTGTTGAAATATTAGTCTGCTAACACCGTTAAAATCCATAAAAGAATCAGTACGCTCTTTGGTAGAGGGGTCTGGTCTCAGTGTGAGGTCGCTGTAGGAAGTGAGCGGCTCTTTCTCTCAGAGTGACATGTGTGTGAGTAATGCTACCAGAATCTAACTGCGGCTGTCAAGTGCATGCCAACATAAGTGATTAGATTACTTCGAATCGGCCATACAGTGTGTAGGCCCAGGGCCCAGGACAACAGTTATCTGGGTGTCATACACCATGTCCATTGCCACAGAAGGAGAAATAAATGTCTGGTTGATGCAAAGATGTGAAGGCGTCTCTGTACCTCCTTGCTGCAGAGTTGCTCTGGACAGTGAAAGCAAGGCACAGCCTACAGTAAAGGCATTTAGTCCAAATCAAACTTTGAACTCGGAATTGTACCTAATGACACCATCTATGTCTCTCAAATGAGTTGCATTTGTTCCATCCTCTCTCTTGTAATGACCCAATAAACATACAGAGCTTTTGTGAAGAAAAAGAACATCTTAGAAATAGCTCCACTGAGCTAAATCATCTAAAATCAAAATGCAATGACCCCAAGCAGAGGAGTCTGGTGTAATTTCTCTCATCATCAACTTGTAAAACAGAAAACAATAAAGTACATGCTTTTGTAATATATTGTGTAGAGACAAAGAAACAAAGGGCAGCAGAAGATGATATATTTCACAGTTGGTCTAAAATTCAGTTTTGTACAAACAAAACGTATTCATGAGTCACTGAACATTAAGTTCCTTCAGTGTCAAGCAATGAGTCAGATGATAAAGCCTTTACACAAGCACAGAAACATTTAGCATCGAAATACGATTCAAGCAAACTGGTTAAAATGGCCCCACACAAATTTGTAAAAAGCACAGCCAAAAAGTAGAAAAAAAAAAGTTGGTTTTTTGTATTTTTTTGTTTTTATGCAGCAACCCAGAGCTCTACTCAGGGGCATCAATGACAGCAGATGCTAAAGCTTTTATCTTAAACCTAAATGCACGAGTATACAACGTAGTACTAGATCAGGGGTGGCCAACCCGCGGCTCTTTGTCTGGTTTCATGCGGCTCTTACGTTCATATCAACATTTGTGTTTTTTTTTTTTTTTTAATGTGCGTGTTCGCTTCGTTTGAGTTCAATACAGCAGCGGTCTCCAACCTTTTTTGCCTCATGGACCGGTTTAATGTCAGACAATATTTTCACGGTGTGGCGGATAAATACTACAAAATAAAACGATACGACCAACACAGACACTGTGGTATTTAGTAAATATAATAATAAACTTGAATCCACTGTGTACTTGTATGTAACTTTATTAGCAGCGTCCTCCTGACGTAACATCCTCTCTGCCTCCTAACGCTCTCTGGTCGCTATGGTAACGCTTAAACATGCCTTCAAAATGCAGCTTTCTTTTTCTTAGTGGTCACAGCCTAATCTTCTGTCTCCTCACTGGAAAGAAGCTTTCCAAACACGCCTGTTTTTGACTCATTTTGCTCGGTTCATGGGTTTAATATCAGCGTTGATGCATCACGTGACCGAGACGAGAGTTAAGAGTCAAGAACAGACGGATTTAACGGAGAGAATTCGGTCATTTTTCAAAAATAATATGGCTCTTTGAGGTCACACAGTAAAAAATGCGACTCTTAGTCTCTGACCGGTTGGCCACCCCTGTACTAGATGGTTGACAACGGCCGACATACAGTATATGCCTACGCAGATCAAGCCGGCATCGCTGGACTACCCTCTCCGACCAGCAGTGCCGTTGGCAGCCGGCTTGATGTGTCTAATGAAACAGCTCTGAGGGGCTGATCCGCCTCCGTTTGGCATGTGTGAGTTACGAGGAGGAAGAGCAGCGGGTTAATGAAGGCGTCTTTTTTGCGGCGGCGAGCTGAAACTCTTGGTGAAGGAGGCTTTAGTTCTGTGTGTCGCCAGTGTTTGCAAACACTGCAGTGATGTCAATACTTCCAGAGAGTGAAGTCAATGACCAACAAAAAGCCAAGTGTAAATGGGTCAAAAGCAAGAAGTTGCCATTTGAAATTGAAAAAAGATTAGGGGCTTTCCATGACTATAGTATTAGGCTTGTGCTCAAATGGATCCCGTCTATACCAACAATTTAAACTAACTTAGCCTAATTCAGGTGGGGTAACAGTTTTACATCAATTGCACTCAGAATCTGGTACAGAACTTTTCTCTCTCATTTCCCAACAGTTTTCCCATCACTGAGGGCTAACAACACTAGGCTGGTGGTCTAGCCTACATAACGCAGATGTCCTTTTCACCAGGAATCCATCAGTCATCCATCAGAAATATCAAATAGGCCAGCTCACGGTTCGTGTGTGTGTGTGTATAGGTTTGCTTGTGGGAGTTTGTGAGTGTGCAGGAAAGTTCAAGGTTTTTGAGACATGAAGGAGCATTGCACAGGGAATGCTAGCCATAACATCCTACAAAGAGGTGCTCCCTCTGGGAGGGAATTAGAGTCGTTAGAGAAGAGGAAGACAGAGGAACCTAAAGAGGGAAAAAGGTTGGTCAACTTGGCCGAACTGTATCATATCTCTGAGGACAGATGCTACTCCGTGACTTTTAACAAGACATATTTTCAATCTTGTAACTGTCATCCAGTTTTTTTGTTGTTTTTTTGTAGCAAAAGCAAATGAAAAACTCAATGATGAAAAGAAAAAAGAAAAAAGAAAATGGCTTCTGCATATGCCAGCCCTGGGAAGCTCAGTCAGAAGTATGTTACCGCTTACCTAAAGGTGCTTTGTGTTTTGTACGTCTTCTTGGTCACAAGGCCTGCTTGATGCAATTTCAGTCATCGTCATCAATGCTCACCAGATCCCTCTGCAGCTGACTGCATGCCGCCCAAATATTCTAAGTAAGTGCGGGCTTTAAAGTCATTATACTTAGAAGTTGATCTGTCCGTTGTTTCATAGTCTTACAGAGAACTAGAAAAGGTTCTCCAACTGTACCAGTAAAAAAAACACATCAGTGATGGAGAAATAAAACATGTACACTTGGATATCATGTCAATATTCCCCAATGAGGCACTACAATAGAGGTGAGAGCTAAATGATGTGCAAAGGGGCCTCAGTCAGACATTCCAACTTCACACCCATAATACACACAACCACAAATATTGATCAGCAACTGAACTTATATTCAAACACGCTTTCAAAACCTAACTATGGCTGAAATTAGGGTCCCTCTCCAAAGGCCTCTTTGCTAGTACCCACTTGAGTTTTGAAGAATCCTGCAGACCTACTGAGCACCAAGACTGCGGCCCTTTGATGAGGCTGCCTAAAGTCTTGGACAGAGACCTTAAACGGCTGTCCTTTTAACCAAAAAAACGACTGTTCAGTAGCAGGTTGGAGGCCTGTAAAAAAATCCCCATATAAATCTAGCACCTTTCATTGTGGGAAAAATACTTCATTTGCAGAGTTTTGCACAGACAGTTAGGTTAAAAGCGTGCATGAAATAATAGCTAGTCAGCGCCATTTCAGATTGCATGTTATTCCTGGCTCCTGTAAAATGACTTCTCTTTTTAAAGGGGTACAACAGTACTGCCACTTTGACCTGCCACCCAACCAGTAGGGCGTTATGGTCCCGGTTCCAACCTCTGAGGGGTCAGCTGCACATGGCAGTAGGTCTGCGTTATTACTTCAGGGGCGGAGCCTTATCTCTTTTTCAAGGCCTGGTTGCAGGAGTATGGGCTGGTTTTCCTATTCAAGATGAGCTTTCTCTTCTTCTCTAAAATATAGAGGTCCTTTGATGGCTCTAATTACTGCTCCTCACAGGGTACCAAACTGCCTCGCAAGATTCAACCAAGTTTGCCTCTAACAACTGAGATCCTTTCTTCACATCACTAAAAAGAATATTTTCTTTAAGACAACAAAACCTTTCAAGTTAAGACCGAGATCAAGTGTTTGCATTGCACACTGTTGATTGTGCAAGAAAATACATCCAGAGAGTGCAATTGCTTATTTTGGTGTGAAAATGAAAAGATTCATCCTTATATGCGTATGAAATTCAAGGACAAATATGTCACAAAATGTGATGTGTTCAACATGCAACATGCCAATGCTTTGGGGCAGTGTTTAAGTGTAAAAGTACTGTAAAAGAGGCCATTTTACCTGATTTGGAGTCCTTGCAGCAGGCTTGTCCTGGTGATTGGCAAGAATGAGGAAAGGCAGCGTGCAGAGCTGAGGGTGCTGTAGAGCCGAGTGGAGCTCATTACGTGCTGCTTCAAGGTCCTCATCTGACGACGCGCTGTCCAGTACGAAGACTACACCCTGTGACCCCTGGTAGTAGCGACTCCAGTATTTCTTGATGTGGTCAGCTCCTGTAGACAGATGTGATGCTGTTAAATGCGTCAAAGTGAAATCCTTCTTATAAATAAAAATGTGGCCGGCGTGTGAAAACTTCAAAACAGAGAGTAATGCCAACAGCTTGTCTGAAAATTTATCTAATTTGTTAGCAATAAATCCGAGTACAGACCATATCATAACGCACAAGAAAGTCCAGACATAATATTCCACTTTAAACCAAGCAGAGCAATATAACGTGGGACTGGGAAAGACCCCACAAGTTCTCCTAAGGATTTACAGTTAGTTGAAGACTTTTGTGTCTATCAAGCAGTGGAGTTCTTGGATTCACATGATGGCTAAGGACTTCTTAAGAGCGGGTTTTCACTGCTTTAACTTGAATATATTCATTCATTATTCATCACTATTCATTCTCTACGTAGATGGCGGCTGACTCAAAGAGGTCCACGTTTCTATAACTTGTCCAGCCACGGGCCCAGTCATCCAGAGTCACTTTAACTTCATTTTTCCCATAAAGCCTTGGAAAAATGTTCACGCAGTCTTGATGCTTCAGTTTGTGAATCCTATTGAACGATGATTTTGTTTCAGCATTCATTATCTTGGCTGCATCTCTGAACACTAAATGCGTCTTATTTCTGGTAGCAAGAGAATAATGCAAGTACAGTCCATTTACCATCATGGAGTCCTGGTTCAATGTTTTTTTCCAAGTCTTTTGCAAGTCTTTCTTTTTATTTAATTCCACATGCCTCGTTTTATGTGAAATGGTGATATTTGCCATAATGTTCAGACTGGTTAATTGAAAATTATATACCACTCCTCATCCTTTCTCTTAGTAACAGTGAAGCTATAGAGTTTATGCAGACATGCATACAAATAACTTTGTAATCATAACAAAAATGCCAACCTAAGCACACTTATTTTCACTTACCTTTATATACTACAATTGTGGAAAAATTTCATTGTAAACACAGAAACACAGATATAGTTCATAATTTATAGGGCTGAGCAACGATTAAAATTTTTAATCTAATTAATCACATGATTTCCCTGATTAATCACGATTAATCGCATTTGTACGCAAAATCCAAAAATGAATTCAAAAGTAGTGTATAGCTTTTAGCATTTAGTTTTATTTTAAATGTGCTGCCATATGAATGAAAGTGCCATAACATTTGTTGTGCAAACACACTTTTAACATCAGCATTTCTATGTAGTTTTTATGTAGAAGCTTCGCTCCACTGTCTGTTTCGTTGAATGACTTGCTGGTATCGGTTGTGTGTTTTGCCTTTAAGTGATATTTTAGACTGGAACTACTACGGTGAGAAGACAATTCAACTTGGCAGTTTTTACAGATGCCTTTGGTTCTGTCGACTCCGCCGTCTGAAAGAACTTTAAAATGAAAATGGCCGAGTAAAAGTTCCGTACCCTTCTCCATGTTTGGTGGATCCGCCAATTACTTTCTTTTCCCGTTCCGCAGCAGACAGCAACAGACTTTTACAAAATAAAAGCCTGTGAGCAACAGACTTTTACAATAATAATAATAATAATAATAATAAAACAGAGGCTATAGTCCTCGCTGCAGCTGGCCCCGGTTCGAGTCCCATATCAGACGGCCCTGTGCTGCGTGTTGTTCCCCCTCTCTCTGCACCCTGCTTCCTGTCTCTCTGAACTTTCCTATCCATTAAAGGCACAAAAGCCCCCCAGAAAATTTTAAAAATCTTTTTTCTTTTTTTTTTTTTTATAAAAAAAATAATAAAAAAATAAAACCTGCGTTAATGCGCGATAAAATATTTATCGGTGTTAAATAATTAAAGCGTTAACGCGATAATAACAAGTTAACTCGCCCAGCCCTAATAATTTACCATTGTTGGCATTGACACCCTCCAAATGACGGTGTTGACTTTTGGATATCAGAACCAAATATTATTTGTTGTTAATTATACCCATTCAGCATTATCTTAAACTTTAAGATCCTCTCTATGATTAGATTCCAACTAATTATACATGACTATTAGGTTCCAAATTCATTCTCAGACAATCAACCAGAGTTATATAGAACTATGTTCGGCAACAAGGACAAGATGTCCTGCAACAGATGGCATGGCCCCCACCTTGTCCTGATCTCAACATCATTGAGTCAATCTGGGATTATGAAAGGAGACAGCAACTGAGACTGCCTAAATCCACAGAAGAACTGCAGCAAGTCCTCCAAGATCCCTGGAACAACCTTCCCAAAATGTAACTGAAAGAGGCCTTCTGAATATTATCAGGTTGTTCCTTTCTTTGGCATCTTATTCATAGTCATTTTTATGCATGTAAAAGGACAGCAAAGTCACACAAAATTAAGCAACTCAGAGAATGAGAGATCAGAAAGCTCCTGAACTACAAAGCTTTGTCCTCTGTTACTTATGGAAATCACTATGCAAACACATTTGCAGAATACCTACAATGTCTGTCACCTACTCCGACATTTCTACAAATACAACAAGACAGAGTTGGAATGTGGTTTGGGTCAGGTTATCATACTTTCAAGGAAACGCCATTTTCTTTAGTGCCAATATCAACTGTATTCTTATGGACTTTAAAATGAAAACAAAGTAAAGAATATGTTGTATTAATATCTTATCAGTAGTCTTCAGCAGTGCAACCCTAAATCCTTTATTGCATTTAATCTATTTTACCAAGAACTGTGAGGGGAGCCTTAAAACGGGCTAAAGAATGCTTTTCAGAAGATGAAAACAGGTGTAATATACATTACAGAATGAGAAAAAAAAAAAGAAAGAAAGTTTTCTGATCAATAAAGCAAGAAAACTTATACCTCTATAATAAACTAATAACATCATATGGCTCTTTACCGTTTCTCTCCAGGCATTGAGGGCCCCAATAACCCTTCATCTTTGTTCATTAAATTACTTTTTTGCCCATGTAAAGAATCATTTTATGCCCTAAAATGGCTTATATGTAACAACACCTTTGTTTCGTTTGGTCTCTCTGGATCTAGAAAAATGTAGATAAGCCAGGAGTTTTCCCTCTGCCAGTAACCTCCGCTGTCATCTCAAGCAAAGACTCGTCATTTCCCTCGCCCGAGTCGCTGAATGCTTTGCTGGACTGTGTGGTTTCTCTCTCCAAGTTGGGTTATCTGCACGCGCTCGCTTAACTTCAGCTCACTCTGACTCTCTGCAGCTCACATTTTCCTCTGTCTGATGGGTCTCTGCACCGCTGAACCTTTAGGTGTGTGTTTTTCGTCAGTGGAGCAACAAGTGCAACAAAACCACTTGGTGTTTTGATTCACAGAGTGGCTCTGGATTCACAATTCCATGTGTCAAAGGGGGGGGGATACCACACCAAGTATGTAGCTGAAAAGTGCAGACACAGTGCAGACCAAAGCCATGACCTGCGGAGACACACACTGTGGGACTCACACACAGGCAGTGTGAGCCTCTTGGCTGAACTTCTGAGAACACGGTTAGTGGCCTGTTGCTAAAGGACCAATAAATGTAAAAAAAATATGAATATGTAGGAATTTCATTTTTGTTCTGAGACCGTCTGCGGCGCACTCGGTTATAAGAGGGAAATGCTCGGCTGTGATGTGGAGCGCTTGGTTCACAAATGCTGTTAGCAACTGAAGCCAAAACATGGCGAGTTATGGTTAAAAAAAGGATTTTCATCAGATCCGGTCTTTAAAAAAAAAATACTGCGCCTCTAGGAGCGGTGCTGTATTAGAGGCAAAAGCGTATCATTTTAAATATTGATGTGACTTTTAATGTTGTGATTATATGGGGTTTTTGAAAGGATAAACATTGCTGCAGATTTTTTTAAAACTACTTTTTGCAGGGTTTTTTAGGCTATCACTGATCATTTTCTGTAAAAGTAAGTCTGGTTGTCTTTACCTGAGTTTTCAGAAGAGGTCTTAGTGCATGGTTGTTCCTTGATGCCCCTCAGATTCACACATTTCTCAGTATGTAAAGTCTTATTTCTGTCACTCAACTTCACAGTAATCTTTATGAAAATAAACCATTGAAACAAATAAGGAAAATAACTCTTCTTTACTTGCTGATTCAGGAAAATGTTGTCCTTTGACAATCTCAAGCAAGCGTCCACCTCTGAAAACTAGGACCTAACTAACTAAGGACCAACTTGAAATTTCCAAAAATAAGTCAGTCTTCACCAGTTTGCATGTTTTCCCAGTGCATGCGTGGGTCCTCTCTGGGTACTCCGGCTTCCTCGCACCGCACACGTTAGGTTAACGGATTATTCCAAATTGACCTTAGGAGCGAGAGTGATCGCGCATGGTGGTTTGTCTCTGTGTGGCCCTGTGATGGACTGGTGACCTGTCCCGGGGGTAGCCAGGCTCTCGCCCATTGATGGCTTGGATGGGCTCAGGCTGATGATTGCTTTCACCTCCTAAGTGAAGACCACAAACAAAGACCTAATCGCCATATCCTCAATGCTACACCTGCACCTTCAGCATAGGAACACCTCTTATTTGTAATAACTGAAATCTATGATAAGTGAAGAAACCCAGCTGGGCCACAACCACTGTATGAATTGTTGGAATAAAAGAAAACTTGTTTTTGTGCTTCCTCTGATCAACTCAGAGGAATGTTACCTTCATCACGTTTTTTTCTTAACTAATGCAAAATGTTCATGTTTACTAAGCCTGTCAAATGCCGTTAGCCGCATGCAATTACAAAGTGTCCTAGCACGCTTCATACGCAAGAGTGTTGATTTACTCTCAGAGGATGTACCATATCTGGTTAGAATTATCCTCCTCCATCTGATGAGGTTACCTCCTGTGAATCCTTGTGGATTGTTGTTTTGTTATTGTTGCTCAAAGTATTGTATAATTGCCCAGAAGTGACGAACTGCGAGGTTGGCAAATGTTTTAGACATCACGCAGAGCTCTCGTTGACATTTTACCTCCCTCCCTCGTGCTCTCCCTCCCTTCCTCCCCCCAGTCGATCTACTCACACCTCTCACTGGAGGGAAAAGCTATCAGACAAAGTGGCACTTGAGAGATTGTCTCGGAAGTTTCATCTTTGCTTGGAAATGGTGGAATGTCTGTCATGTCTCTTTGAATCCCGTTGGCAACTCCTGCCACCTATTGGTCTGACGAGGAGGATTTCTAAACATGATGTCATGGTTCTTGCGGCATAATCACAGAAGTAAATCTTAACGTAACCTATTTTGCTTGGTTGATTTGTCTCTTTGACACAAGTTTATATCCTCAAGATGAAGTTTGCAAAACATTTCTTTTATATTTCCAGATGACACCAAGACACATCCAGCTCAGAACTCAAGTCAGTGAAAGTCCCTTCTCTCATTAAATCTTATACTGACCCATGGTATGAAAATCTTGTTGCTTCTTCCATTCAATGTACAAATCTGGATGACAAAAATGTAATAATGATGCGATTTAATATGATAGATTAACTGAGACATGAACTGCTATTGGGAAATGACGACAAACTGAAGAAAAATGAGCTCCCTGCAATCGGCCCAATAAAAGAATTACAATCAAATCTCCTGGTATGTTTATATATCTCAAAGTATTTCTCGAAAGCCTTTTCACTTGTCCTGACTTCATACATTAAGCTGCTGCTTTAAAGGATAAGTGCAGGGAGAGACGATGGAAGCCATCATGTTAGTAATGGCAAGAGAGCAACAATTTTCAGTCAGGACAAAGTATCGTAAAACATATGTCGTGCCTGCATTACATAACCATCTCGCGAGGCTGCCCTTTGCCAAAGAAATTAGTATCTCTTACATTCTTATGATCGATTTAATCCCTTGGTGAGTTGTAAAAGATATATCTACAATGATGTGTCAGTTGCAGGATTATTTTTCCATACCCAGCTCCGACCTGTGTTCGTGCAAAGTTATTACTTTATCTCCAAACTCCATAGCAGCTCTTTATCAAGATGCTACAGGTTCATAAATCCATTATTTGTATTAATAAGAGCGAATATATAAATATACAGAAATTAACACCATTTAACAACTGTTGTGTGACTTAAAACTACAGAAATTACTTCTTTTTTTTTTTCTTGAAAACATCGTTTCAGTTTTTCTGAAAGCATTGTGTTGGGTGCGAGTTTAATGTTAGTGACTTTCTCTGGAGTTTAATAGTTTTCCAATGGAATAGAAATTTGACCCGGGGCAAACACCGAGCTGAAGCCAGCCATGTTCCATCTCTGTAGCAGATGATGCTGACATTCATTACACAGCATAAACTGAAAAATATATCTGAACGTACAACATGGCGGCATGGTTTCAGGTCTTTATTCAAGGCTCGTGTCTCCAGGACATTAGTCTATACCTTAATGATTTCATTCTGCGATGACCTGCGATGCTTTATTGACATGCTTTATAAGACACTGTTATGTGAAACACCATGCACTACAGATGTGACCAGAAAAACATCCAGAAGTAATTAAAGTAATATATAGTTCATATTTCAAACACAAACGTTTGGACTTTGGATGATCTGCACCAAATCTTCATTCATGATAATAATCATTAAAATGATCTATTCTATTTTAGCAACTTTTTGGAAGTGACCAACCAGATACAGACCAGATACTTACAAATCAGGAATTAAATCAATGAATCAATGTTGTTGTATGCATGAAAAAAAAAAAAAAAAAAGCAAATATTTTAGGCTGCATGCTGGTAAGCATGTTTGCGACTTCCATTTATGTTGGATTAATCCTTGCAAATTACACTTAACGAGATCTATCATTGAACAGCAGGCTGACTGTTGTGGTAAACTGTGTGGAAGAGCAACACTTCTTTGGGAATGTACCTCTGAACATTTTTAGGACCGGACAAAACCTTGCACTTCACCACCCCCCTGCACCTCCAATCCCAAAAAGAATCGGGACACCCTTGAGCTTAGTGTGATCGTGCAAAACAGAGGGACAGGGCTGAAATGGGATCGTGCCAAAAGAAGATAGTGGAACAGAAGTGCCAACAGTTCAGGTGGAGTAGGCAACGGGAGAAGCGGACATCTGTTAGTTATACAAACACAAGTGGTTTCAGTGATCAGGTTACTGATTTTGTGCGTGTGATTAAGAATTAATGAACCCAACAAAGAGGCAAATGCCAGTGAAAAACGTAAGTAAGCAATTATACAGTAACAATTAAGAACAGATTGTTTTCCTTTTCATTCAGATTATCTTTCAGTACAGTGTTTAATTGTTAAGTTCCTGAATCTATACACAAACTCAAACAGCATGTGATGGTCTGCATTTCAGGGATGTTAAACCTCCACTTCTTTTTGTTCTAAATGAGGTTCCGAGGCTCTGTTTGTTTGGGAATTAGCAGGTATCAGGTTTCAGATTCGCAGTCAGATTAAACAATACTTTCCTCCAACTCTCAGGCATCCCACTGTTCGCAGTTTTTGACAGTTTTCACATTGAACAAACATGGCGCTTGTAGTTTTCTTTTTTTCCCCTCAATGTTGAAAGCTAAACGCTGAAAACAACTCTTTGAACTCCACCTAACAAAAAACAGACAGCATTTTCTCTCTCAACAAACGGCTACGATTCGGTGATGGGAGGGAGGCCGGGACGAGTGAGAGAGGCTCTCGTAATAAAGCGTGCTTTCTCCACCGAGGAACGAGCCCGGGCTGGAGAAAAGTGGGAAACACCTCGGCTGGAGACACAACCTGCAGTCTCAGCAACAACGGCTGGTCTCAAGTAAACAGTTCCTGTACAAAGTTTAGCTAAAAACATACATCAGTCCTTCTCATTTATGCATAAAATTGGTGACAGCTGTTTACACAAATGCAGCTTCGTGGAAAACTTGAAATAAATACGTTTTGTTACTGTATGTACACAATTTGGCTGTATAATTACTCCTTGCCATTCAAACCCTACTCCGCATGGTTTGAGCCATTTTTAACACGTGCCACTGTGACTGGCACAGCTGTTTATAGTTATGTAATGTGACTGGCTGCAAGTGTAATGATTAATCACCACATTCTTGGTATTTATATTACACTTTACCAAACCATCTTGAACATAGCCCGCTGCACTTACATGAACACAAATATCAAGTGTGCACACACACACACACATATATATATATATACATATATATATACATACATACATATATATACATATACATATACATACATATATATACATATATATATATATATATATATATATATATACATACATACATATATACATACATATATATATACATACATACATATATACATACATACATATATACATACATATATATATATATATATATATATATATACATACATATATATATATATATACATACATATATATACATACATATATATATATATATATATATCCCAGTTTTTCTTAAACAGAGCTTTACAAATCCCTCATCAAAACTAAAAACAGAGTTTAACTTGTGCCCCTGTATGAGAAAAAAAAAAAAAAAGAAAAAAAAAGGACATCCTTGAATGAAGCCTCAAACTGGGATCAGCCGTATTGGTATCCTCAGAACGCCAAAAATACAAAACTGTCATCATCCTCTTTGAACTAAAATACCTAATTTGCAAATTATTTGAAGCTTTTCCTGCAGCGGGATACTCAGAGCAACATTTGATGTGCGTCGACTGCTACGTACTGGTTTTGTTTAAAGATGAGCTTGCACGCTTCCTTTGCCTGTTAGTTTCAGACAGCCTTTTTCAGGCCTGAAAACCTTTCTTTTTACCCAATGTTTTTAATGATCTCCCTTTACATGCTCTGTCCTGTTTTTATTTAGTTTTTGCATTTAAAGGACTCACTAATTTTATTTGTGTATTTTATTTTCATTTTACTGTCCCTGCTTTTGATCTTAATATTTGTCTTTTATCCCACTGTAGCACTTTAAGATTTTGTTGTAAATGTAAAGTGCGTTATAAATAAAATTTCTTATTCTTATTATTATTATCATTATAGCTAATAAATGTTCTGCCACGTTCGTGCATTTTGCTCATCTTCTCCTGTGCTCTTTGTGGCTCATGTTGCAGTGACAATAATAATCAGAATGAAAATCACTTTTCACATGTTGGTCGAGGCTTTCTGGTAATTCAGAGTGGAGGCTTCTTGCAGTACCACAGGCTGCAGTTTATTTCAGTCGAACCTTCACAGCGATCAGATAGCGAGTACTTGTAAACTAAGTTTTATTTGTTTAATGTTAAAACCAACTATGGCGTCCTGAATGACACAACAAACTGAATGTTAGCCATCCAAAGCATGAAAAGACTTCAGTTGGTTCAAGAATAAACTCCTTTCTTTCTTGAAAGAGCCCAATGTAGCATCGCAAGAGCCAAAAACTATGATACACCGTTCAAAAGAGTAGCGATTCAGTCAAGAGTAAACCACACTTGATTTAATATCTGACACCGTCAGTAAGGGTTTTATCTTCACTTAAGTGGAAACACATGCCGAGATGGTTTGGTAAAGTTGCAACTTTCCGTTAATCAATTTCTTTTTAAAAATAGAATTCTGTCTTTTGGCCACAAGTTATCTGGGCTGCTCCATGTTAAAGATAAGAAAAACTGAACTTTCTCTCCAACACAATAAGGTCCATCACTCACCCGACCATTTATTTACAGACTGTTTTCAGCGCTCACTCAGTCAAACGAATTTCCAGATTTAAAGAACAAAGACTGAGCCAAGTACAACCCGTTTACTATACGGTAGGTGTTATGATCCATTCTAACCATATTGGTGTTCATTTGTAATGTAGCATTAGACATTTAGGTTTTTGCTTTTTTTAAATATATAGACATATTTAAGTCTTACTGTCTCACTGACTTTCAAAAGGGATTTAAAGGAATTTAGGAGGACATAAATCCAGCACAGAGAATCAGAAAGTATTTTAGTTGAGTCCTGGATATATCCTTAAAGTTTGTTAAATGATAGCAATTGATTTCAACCCATATATTGATGAGGAGCTAATGTTAGAGACATTGTCTCCTCAAGTGTCAAACGCTGCACCTTGCCTGAAACCCTAAATAGGATTAAGTGGTTTCACAAAATTGATGGATGAGCGGTTCTCAAAGAAATATCCTGTGTTCAAATATCAGGTTAAGGTCTATTTAAAAGGCCGTGGCATGTGATTTCATCTTTTATTTTGGTAGTGGTCATCTACGGGGCTGTGGTTTGCTGGGGTAGCATCACTGCAAGAGATACCAGCAGGATCAATAAAATCATACACAATGCTGGTAAAAATCATTGGACACAACCTGGAGGCACGGGAGTCAGTCAGAGACAGGAGGTCGCTGAACAAGCAGCTCTCCATCATGGACAATCCATCAAATCCCCTACACGACACACTATAGGGACAGCTGAGTTCTTTTTCCAGACTCCTGCAGCTCAGTTGTCATAAAGAACACTTCAGGACATAATAACAACTCATCTCTGTGTGACAAATGAGCACATCTTTGCACAGCCATCTGTACACACTGATCTGTTATTTATATTTACCTGCACTACACTACGTACCGTCATTTATCTAATGTCCATTTTTACCCATATTCTCCCCACGGTAACACCTCTCGTATATATACTGTCTGTCTATGTACAGTTTTACTATTTTAAGGCTGACTAATTGCTGACTGTTACTCTGTGATATGTGCATACTGTTGGATATCCATCCACAGAAATCAACCAACGTATAACTTTAAGTAGTCCAGATGAGTTGTGAAAGAGAAAGTAATATTTGAGCGGGATAAACCTGTAAATCTAGTGGACTGGGATTGTTGATATATTGCTGTTCCAGTTTTCTGCGGCCCTGAGGAACCCAGTAATGAATTATTGAATTGGCACATGTCAAAGAGGCATCTCGGTCCTGCATAAATGCGTGCTTACACACATCAAACCGGTGTTGCGGAATCACCTGAATGATGACAGTGTCGTGATGGCATGATGCCAGATCCAAATGTGAAACATTCATTATTTTTAGCACTGCATACCTAAACTGAGAGGGAGAGATGGGTTTAATTACGTTTACTTCCACACATTTTCAATAAGAAATGATAGAATGACTGAAAAATGTGCTCTGATAAATAGCAAAGGAGGACATTAAAAAATTCAGTTTTTTTTTTTTTTTTTTTTTTTTTTAAAATCATAGATACTGAAACATGAAGAAATATTTTGGACGGCCACGCGCAAATACTGAGGTCTGTTTAAAAAAAGAAAAGAAAAGACAACTGCATACACAGATGTGTCCCCCTCTGCTTCGTATCTGAAGCCGTAACTCGTAACCACGGCCACAACACTACAGAAAAACACTAATGCGTTGTGATTATTAGGACCACTTTATCAGCTGTCACGTCGTGACATGAATGCACACTGTGAAATTACCCGTCTAGACTTGACGTCATATCACTATCCACACACACACAGACACAAACACACACACACACACACACTTACACCAGAGGTGCCCTTCCTGCCTAATCCTTATACCTGACACCAGCCATGTAACAAATGCTTGTCAGACTAAAGATCACCAGATGCAAAATCCTCAGTGAGGCAAATAAAAAGATCACATTCCAGTTCATTGAGATGAATACAAAGAATAATGCGTTGCTGCCCTTTGCCTAATGAAAGACATGCACAACGCTCTTGGAAAGATTTACCTGAACCTAAATAAATATACCAATTTTTTTTCCTGAGAAAGTAACATAAGCTGCCATTCAAGGGACAATGGCTTTCTGTTAAAGTTTATCTATAATAACCCTTTTCTTCTTATTCCTTTCTGCCTAGCTGTACATAAACCTGGACCCTGCAGAAACTTGGGAACACCTAGCTTATTTACATGCTAAACACGCTTCTTGGCAAGACAGACAAGTTACAAAGTGCTGATTACCGAGGACGGGCGTGTTTTAATTGCAACGCGTAAGAAAGTTTGACTTTGGGAGTGGAACTGAAGAAAAAAATTTAAAATATTGCACATTATTGCAGCACAATCCAGTTGCAATTGTATGGAAAACAAAAAGCCAACACAAAATGCAGAAACTACAGATGAAGACAAGAGGGAGAACAAGTCAAACCAAAGCAGCCCAGCCTGAAACATAACAAGCATCAGAGGTGCTCTGACCGAGTTGGACCTTCAGGTTGAAGGAGAGCCAACATATGACAATTTGGCCCAGTGCGCTTAGGACAGAGAGTTAAAAGGCATGTAATGTGGGCTTATATTTCGCTTTGATGGGAACAGCACAAGCAGCACATTCAAAGAGCAGCATAGCAGCAGTTCTGACGCCCAGTGTCGGCACGGTATTCAGTAGGTTGGACAGCAGGATATGTGCATTTTGGAAGCATTCGGACGCTAATGCATAATCGATATCGTTACCTGCATAAACTACAGTAGAAAAGACTTGAAGTCATTAAATGTGCCTTGGCTTCCATTAATAGGGATGTTGCGCAAGTAAATGACAGGCGTTACACCGTCAGTGTGGACAGCTGGCTGGATTAAATCAAAGCACATCTGTTGTTGAAATGCTTTCTGTATTAATATAAAACAGTTACGGATCAGCTACACTTTGTGACTTTAACACCTTCAACATTTTAATAACATGGGGGAGACGAGGCGTCTGATCCAACTCCAAGTATCGTGTTAGGGTGACCCCCTGCTTCTCTGTATATGCAAGACTTCTCTGCACGCCAAATGTGTTCACCTCAAGATTCTCTGGTTCAAGTTGAAGTGGATGAGAAAACTTCACTTTTCTGTCCTTCTTTTGTTTGTCTTTACATGAAATATGGGAGCAATAATCCGAGATGAGGTAAATGACACGGACAGAATTTAAGGTTTGGGATTATGAGAGAAAGTGTGAATACTAACAATTAGGTTCTTATTTTCGGCAATCTTATGAACATTCAACAGCATTCAAGGTAACTGACATGCACCTCTTTCCATTAATCTGACAGCAACTGACCCTAACTGTCATGTCTGAATGAGGATTCTGGAGCTAATGAACAGCCATTCAGGCACTCTTATTAGATTCAGCATGTTACCAGTTAGTTTAAACACTACAAACTTGTGTTAAACTCACAGACAGGCACATACTGGAAATGGAGATTGAAAGGTAATCCGATCTGCTTTTCAGAGAAAACCAAATGAAGACATCATAAAACAAACAGAGCAGTCTAAATCCCCCTTCTAATGCATTTCCTTGCCGTTCTTAGCTGCAACACTTAAGAGTTTCATCATCGCATTTGGCTAAATGAACAAGCTAAGTGTTGTCTAAAGCAGCTTCTCTCACATTTACCCAAAATCTCTGAAGTGATGTTGGAAACAATTAAGAATATTTTATGCTTTGATGTGACTTGCAGACAACTATTATTTTTTTCTAGAGTTGACACAACTGTCCTATTACATATAGATAGATATATATAGGAATATAGAAATAAACCCGTTGTGAGCAATAACATACCATTTTTTTTCATAATCACAATATCTTTTAAGCATGCAGCACTTCTCAATATGTTTTACAAGACCATAGCGAACTTGTCAGGCTAATACGGCGTGAACTGTTATGAACTGTGAACTGTTATGTCAATATGACAAGTAATTGCAAGAAAACTCGGCATTAAACCTTACTTGGTGTACGGTCCATTCTTGCATGCGATCTAGGAGCTCTCTCCTTCGTTGGCATGTTTGAAAGAAGCCATTAAGAACATAAGTGACCTATATCTCAATGACTGAAAGCAGTCACTTTAACAGATTGATAAAGAGACGAAAAAGGCATTTGCAAATGCCGAGGGGGGGGGGGGGGGGGGGGGGGGGGGGTGGTGTTCTTTAAATTTCTTACAGTAAAGGGAGAGTACATCACTGACATTCAATAGGTTTTTTTGAGGAAGAGAAAGGACATACAATACACAGTAAGACCTTCATTTCCTCATCCTTCCATACAAGCGTTTCCTTCCTCGCCTTAGTTGAGGCGGAGTAAAGAGAATAAGCCACAGAGGTATTGTGTAAAACAAAGTTTATGGGGTCGGGGATACTGATATCTATGCGTCACATCTTGTGTCATTTTTCTGCATCATTGACGCAGTGCAAAATAACATAAAACTAAGCCAGTGGTGGTTCCTTGTTCCAAAGGCATCAGGACCGGGGTAGGAAAAAAACACCGAAAGAAATGGGAAGTGTTGAGCAAGAACGAAATTGTGTGGAACGGGGCCGTTTTAATCAGAAAACGATCTGAGGAGCTCATTGTGAAAACTGACTGATGGGACATTACGCAAGAGCACCAACTCTCTTGACTCCACATGTACGTCACACATACAGTTGGAATACGAGGACCCTTTCACGCAGCAAAAGATGTCAACACAACATAGAAACCTGATATACTTCGCCCCACATGAAAAGTTAGTCAGTAGAGGCATAAACGCATGTGAATCATTTGCTTGCTTCTACAATTTCCAACACTCCATAAATCCCTCAGATTCTTGTGCTCTGTGTATGTAGAGGGGAAAAAAAGCAAGAGAGTGAGTGTTCAGTCAGGGGGGCTGAGAGAAAAGGAGAAAAGATTTCATCTTCCTTTGCTACGGTGGAAGCCTATACCAACATCTCTAAATCAAATGTGTCATCCGTGGGACGAGTGTTTTTCCAACCACAATAATGTTACTACCACCAGACTGGGCTTGACCCAATCCAGTAAAACTTCTTTTGAAAACCCCCTAATGTGCTCTGTCCAAATTTGGTCGCTTCCTCGTTGGTGGTCCCCAAGTGCCTCTTTGTGTATGTGTGTGTGTATGTGTGTGTGTGTGTGTGTGTGTGTGTGAGAGAGTTTCATCATTTCAGATGGGTAGGTTGAGGGAACCTTAAACATGCACTGCACCTGTCATGTGCCTACAGCGCACAGAAAAACAATATCAAACATGACTGAGCTGCCTGCAGAGGAGGTAGCCTTCTCTTTAGGCATCATTTAAAGACCTCTGTTGCATTTGCTCTTTTCATGTCTTTCAACCTCCCTCATCCGCACTTTAACGGCTTCCTCAAGTGCTGGAGATTCCAGGAAAAACTGGGTGCTGGACAGCCACTTCAAAAAACACTAACAGGGTCTGACGTATGTACACACGTATCTGTGCCTGATAGAAAGGTGTGTTGCTACTGGAGATAAAAAAACAACAACATACTTTAGCAATCCTGACGCACACGGTAGGCTACACTTTCATATGAAAAAAGAGAGACTGTTTCAACAGAGAATATCACCACGTGCTTTTTAATAGGTTAAGAACACCAAGAACATCCCTGAAGGAGGAAAACTGGTTAGCTAACAAGTAAATCAAAACAAGTAGTGAACTTACACGCAGTTAGCCTCTTTACCTAACAAAAGACAGAAAAATGGAATGCCAAATTAAAGTAAAACCCACAAATTCTTTGTATCTTCATCATCTTGTAAAGAACTGTGACTCAGTAATCTCGATTTATTCCTGCCTCTAGACTTATTCTTGAAATTGCTTTGATGTGCATCCTTCATTACGTGGGTGTTGTTGCAAACAACATTAAAAATCTACATTAAAGGAATATGTAGATTCATCATAATGTTTCATATATTTTCCTTATTTATTTTTGAGGTTGTATGAGGTGTTTTTGAGTGAGTGAGTGCCTGACACACAGCTGACAGAGGTTAAAGCGGCCTTGGTTTGGACAATCAGAAGCCACACAGGCAGGTGAGCTAAAGCTAAAAGCTACACGGAGCAGAGACACCAGAAAAGTGCATTTTTTCCACTCTCTGAAACAACTCAAACCTAAGCTATATCGGGGAAATCTAAACTGCATAATTTCTCCTCTAAACTGTTGTTTACACCTCCTCCGGCAGAGATCATATGCAGTGTATTTAAAAACAGTCCCAAGTTACAACACAGCGTGACCCAGTTATGTTGCATGTTTTGTTACGTGGACACACTCGGTGTAATCATCTGATGCACAACTGATACGATGTAAATATCCACAATATAGCGTGCGTGCCAGCCCCAATTAAAATCACAAAAAAAACATTCTCTTTTCCGGCGGCATTGTCCTTCGGGGCTTTCATTGGAAAAGCTTCTGATTCCCCAAACAGAGCTCCCTGACCACCGTCTACTGCAGGTAAGGCATTGACTACTCACACAAACAGGAGAAATGTCAGTTTTATGCAATTTTTGACCCAAAGATGCTTACAAATAGCTAGAGTTTGCAGGGTCATTCTGTTTCACGTCGCAGAGAGGAAACTCTAGAGGCTTTAATGCCTCAGACAGGGCCTGTGTTTCTTACCTCCAAGTTCTTTTGCATTCAAGATGGCATTTGGAAATGGCACTGCTTTGATGCTGAAACCTGAGAGGAGAAAAATGGAAATCCATCATCATAATTATATCAAACAAGCGTGTAGCGGGACCTTGACAGGAGTGCTGTGTGTCACTGTGTACAAATAGGAGCTGTGTTCGTTTTAAACAGAGAGAAAATGGCAAAAAAAAAGAAAGAAAAGATAATATAACTTTAAAAAAAACAAAAAAAACATATTGATGTTTCATCATCAATTTTCCTGAGGATATTTGGCTTACCTTTTCCACCAGCTGGTGAACACACAAAGGACTGACAACATATTTGTCTTATAAACACAGAAAACACTGTGTGGTCTGGGTTAGCAAAACAGAAAAATAAGAAAAGCTGAACAGAAAAGTGTTTTGTTCCATGTTGGATTTAATGGAAAACAGAGCTTAAGTTTAAAGAACTACCCAGTACTGTATTATGTGGTTTCTTTTCGCAGCTAAGATTTGGGAAATGCGAAGCAAACCCACTGAGGAAAGAGTTTTGATTCAGCTCAAATTATGCTACAATGTCTTTAAGAGGATTCTCCTCCTAATAACACTCACAGATGGCAGGAGAGATGCAAGAAACCCAAGATTACAATCTTCTAAACCTCTAAATTAATTGCAACGTGTGGTTTTTAAACACGATACAAAAGAGTCAAATCGTGAAGTAAACAGTGAGGGAAGCCACAGGAGAGTTTTCCTCTTTTGGCCTTCAAGATCATCCTTTTGTAGATGTTGGCAGACACAGACAGTGCTGACAGCTAACTCTCAATTCAGAGAAGTTCACTAAAATAACCCCCAGCTAAGGTAAGAAAGGGACATATTTTATTCAGTGAGGACTCCTCGGCAGGCGTGGACAAGTGCTCAATCCACAGAGAAATACACATTTACGGTTATCAGCAGCACATTTGGAGCTTGGTTTATATTTAGCTTCAGCTAGACAAAGCCTAAATCTTAAATGGAGCCTCTGCAACAGCTCAACTTCGCTGCTGTCAAAGCCAGGGGAGGAGGGAGGAATGTCAGTGTTCTTAAGGGACTGCACTGCATATATGGAAAGTAGTGAGGACTACCAGGAAAATGATGTACTAACAAAAAAGCCTCCTGCTGTTCTGGACATAGTGAACACCAGCCTCCGACACGACTGGAGCAGAGAAAGTAAACTTTGGCTGGTAACATCCTGACATCCATTCTGGCACAAACGTCAGGAGTTTGAGTACATAGTGAGAACGTCCACCCCCCTCGAGGAAAGCGGTACAGCCTGGATCATTTTATTTATCTGTGATCCTAATCTGAAGGACAGCACAAAGGCATTTCAGTAGCCCACAAAGCTTGTAGACACACGTGCAGGGGGTGGAAGACAGTTGTAACTGTAGAGGGGTGTTCACATCTATGCAAGTACAACGTTCTTTATCCAGTAAAATGGCTCCTTTTACCACTGATCCATACGTGACATCACCACGAGACATACCTGTTGTAGGAACGATGCCGTCGCTGCCCTCACTACAAAGGCGTGAGAGCAAGCTGCTCTTTCCAGCACCTGTCAGGCCAATACACACCACATCATACTCTGGTCTTGGCGGCGGGGGTCCTTTACAGCACAGTGCCCGAAAACACTAAAACAAAGCATACAAAGTATTGTATGTAAAGCCGGCCAAATGAAATGAGAGAGAGGCAGAAGTTAGAATTCCTATTTACATTTAAAACAAAGAAATATTCCTTTGATGCAGTCATCAAGTCAGTTTATGGAAGAGGAGATTTTTTTAACAACAAAGAGTGTTTAAAAAAGGAATAATGTACAACGTGTACTTTAATTTGCATGATTCAATGTTTTGTCTTTCAGATTGAATGTCTACATAAAAAGAAAAATTAGCAAGACAGAGTATGCCGTTCAGATGCACACGTCTAAACATTGGTGCAACTTGGTTTTTTTGGTGTTTTCTGAATCTGTACCCTGTCTGATTGGGCCCTTATGGTGGCCAAAGGCAGACCTGTCACTCCATGAATCACGGCGTGGGACCGAGGGCCTGCTGTGAGACATTAAGGAGCAAATGCGGTGTGAACCGTGAATGAGATCCTTAAACTTGTGTAGAGAGAGATCAGTATCCAAAACTAAAGAGAGATCTCTTTTATTAGCAAGACAGGAACCAGTCTGGACAAGGCAGGGCAGACACACTCACACAGACATGCACAGTCTCCCACCCATCTTGTATATCACATTTCAGGTGGAAGAACATCAACTCAAGACTTTGTACTCCTCATGATGACCCTGTTCAACCCACTGTTACGCTGTTCAACCAAAGACTCTCAGGACTGAAACTCACAAGAACTGCTGCACATCTGAATGATAGGCTTGGATTGATATATCACTTTCAATGTGTGTAATGGTATGATTGTTATAAAATTTAAACATTTGCCATTATAAACATTTGCTAATTAGCAATATTATGTACATGAATAAATGTAAACTGAGGGAGAACTTAACTTATGTATGCATGTTCCTTTTCGACGCTGTCTGCCATCACTGTTTGTTAAACCAAAGAAAGTAAGGCAGAAACAAATGACCTTTTAAGGATGCATGCATCCTCTGGCCAAGCCATCAAAAAGTGCAAGAGGATAAAGAAAAAGTACCATTGTTCTTGCATTTTTCCTAAATGTTCCAAATTTAGGTCCCAGCCAAAGATAATACATTTTAAACACGTGGTCTTGGATTGATACGAATGCAGAAAAAGTAAAAAAATTTTCTTAAATTAGCAGCATTTGTTACAAGAGGCAACCGTTGCTTCTTTTTGAGCAAGAGGGGAACAACAGATGAGAAAAGAGTGTTTCAGCCTCAGTTCTTCCTCAGACCCCAAAATATCAGTTATCGCCAGGGTCAGTTTTCAGAGTTGTGCCAAAACAGAGCTCCTGTTTGATGGAGATGGGGGGGGATCTGCTTCAGCAGAACCAGACGTCGGCTGAGCAAACCGACCCCCCCGACATCTCTGTGAACCCACCAGTCTGCTTAAACAGGAAACATTCACCTCTTCCAGAAAAAAAAAACGCTAAGATCAGAAACACACGCGTGTCAGATGTGGAGACACGTGTACAAACCTTGTTTGATTAGGTCATTATATTGACTTCCTTGCTCACTTCCCTCCTTTGGCACCTGTAACTGCCACCCACTTTCCCCGAAGCTGCATGCAAAGGTTTCTGCAGAAGATTATATCAGCCCATCAGCTATAAGCCGTCTGAGCCGACAGTTGATCTTGTACTGGAAGGAAGGTGTTGTAACAAGTAGTGACGGAAGAACTGATGGAGCAATGATGCTGCAGAAAGTTGCATGACTAAGTTACAACCCCCCTTACATGATAATAAAGGCAACAAAAGAGATTGCTGTCATTGTCTATGTGGGAGCAAACAGAGAGATTTCACAACAGTTACTAAAGAAGCTTCCAGGGCCTGACCCTGGGGTCCTTCATTTACACAGTGGCCCCTGTGAGGGAGAGAGATGGCGGCTCCCACCTCTGGCCCTCTTTGACAGCTCAAGATTGACGAGGAAAGCTGGTCAAAAGGCTCACAGGAGAAAACTAAATATGTCGAAAAGGCCTTTGCTCACCTCAAGACACACCCCTCCCCTTTCTCCCCACAGACTCAATGATTTGAGAGGCAGTATGCTGTGTCACTGAGACAGAGGGTTCAAATCAGTCTATTCCATGATCACTTCCTCCATAACCCTCTTCAACCAGGCAGAAAGCTGGGACAGAAATGGTACACAGGAATATCAAACTCTCTCATGTATAATCACATAAAAATCAAGCGCTAATGTTAGCTTCTCAGTTACTAATTATTTTTCGATAAAGGTACCGTTAAAACTCTTACAAAGTGCAATAAGGAAAGAACAACCCTCCTGCCAAAAACTATTCTGCATAAAAATGTCTGCCATCCCTCGACATTATTGATTAGCTGCCTCTTATGGACACGTTTTAACTACGCTTCCCTAAAGGACCGGGCGAGACGTTACCTCACTGTTGAGAAACCAGATTGGTAAAGCTTTGTGTAAATTAATCATTTAGGACATTACCAGCCTGTTGAAAAAGATGCATAACGGAAAGAAGGAAATGGGCTCTCAGCCTCCAGTTTGAAAAAGATGAGAAGACTTTTAATGGATGACAGAATTGGGCCTCCTGGCAATTGACCAGAGATCAGGAAGACACCAAAGTTATTAAGATGCAGCCTCACCTAAATGATACGAGAGCACGTCATAAAGAGTTAAATAGGATATTGATGGCAGAAGAATAATTGCTGCGGGCCTTTTTTTCTCCCCACAGTTTTCATTCGAGCGAGGCTCAAAGTCCCAGGAGCTTGGTAACTGTTGGTGTCCGTTAACACATCTCCTATCCGCAAATATTTTGGACAGTATCTACATGGAAAAGGATCAAGACACTTAGTTCAGCTGACAGAAACGGCAAGCTTCAGAAGGAGTTCTAAGTGGACCACAACCCATCATGATAGACATTTACCTGATGTAGTTGGAAGCAATGGGAGTGAGGCTCTTCCAGAAAGCCACTCAGTATTTTTAGACGTAATAAATGTAGGTTAGAGGGAAGCCGCAACCACCGTGGCAGCAGACCGGTTCATGTTTCACTCTCATACTCTGGCTACTGCCGAGACATCACAGGACAGGAAAACAGGCAGCGGTATGACGGCATGTTCCAAACTGAGGCACCCCGACAAGTTTCCAGTTTGCATTAAACAAGTTTTCTCCCCGCCTCTGTTGTGAATTGTTATTATTATTATTATTATTATTATTCCAGCAGACCCCCCCCCCATCTTCTTGCTATCCTTTCCATATCCCTTTTATAGAATAGGAGAAATGGCAACAATAGCAAAGCAATCACCGCTTTAGAGCAGAGTTAAATCTTCTAAACAGGTGTGAAACAAACCTCCTTAAATGCTGCTGCTGGAACACTCAGGACAGCCACATAATTAATGCAATTTGTTGCCCAGAAATAAAAAAAAAACAAAAAAACAAACACAAAGCCGTTTTTCTAGATCATTAACATCGTTAAATCATATTTTGTTTATTCAGATGTTTCGCTTTATCATCCAAACTTGAGCATGTCGCTTCGGCGAAGGGTTTCGATACAGCGCCGTTTTGCAAAAGGTGCCAACATTAAACTCTAAGGACGCTTCACCAGATGAGTAATTACAAATTTATTTCCAAAATGAACAGCTCTGACAGCAAGAAAGGTCCATAAAGCATACACGTGAAGTGGAAGGTGTTAAGTGGGTGGGATTTATGTTTTATATTACCATTATATTGAAAAAAAACTGGAGACAACGGAAATTCCTGCAAGACTGAGAGGAAAAAAAAGTACATATGAGCCATTATTTGCAAATTTTGCAAGAAATGTTAGTCGGGAAACTATGTATGAATCAAATTATGTCGGTGTGTAAAATGTTGATACAGATGTTCTGATGACCCACAGCAAAGTAAATTTTGTTTACCCCAGAAAATAAATACAAATGTCCATGTGATATGCCTCCAACACACCCTTATGACAGGAAGGTCACACATCAGCAGACAAGCTTAAAAGTTTGAACTAAGCCCAGACATGGTGCTAATGAGAGAAATACTGCTTGTTAAAAACGTCTGTATCACATTTACCTCAAGGCATTTCCAAAATCTAGGCGCACCAAAAAGCAAACAACTGTTTCCGACTTGGCTGCCAGTTCACATAAGCTGGATATCTAGACTTCCTGACAACAACGGATCTACCAAGAGAAAGCGGAGAGGATGACAAGGAAAGGGAGAGGAAGACACTGTCCCCTGGTATTCATTGCCACTGTAGACAGCCACATGGGGCACGCAGGGGCAAGAGGGACGTTTTTATTTTTCCAGACCAAGTGTCGGGACAACACTTGCGTGCAGTGCTCACTCTTGACCTTTGGAAATGACAGTCCTTTATATGGGCGTCCCAACGGAGAAGCAGTGCTAACAGCTATGTGTGTAATACACACCGTCCACAGTCATAACACGGGACCGCAGCGAAGATGGACATACAGGAAAGCCGCCTGTCAGGGATGAAGGAAGCGTAGAGGAGGTGGGGGGGTTTTGGGGGGAGTGTGCGGGTTGGGGAGGGGGGTGGGGGGCCACATTCATTCATCCTCATTCATCTTCTCCCCCCTTCAGTTGTTGTTATTTGCTGCTTTGAAGCCGGGTGGAGGGGGGTTGTAGTGGGGCACAGTATGGCTCAGTACAGTGAGTGAAGGGGGTGTGTGGGGCGCGCTGCATGCCATTCTCGTTAAGGGGTGAGAGAGACATGCTAGACACACAAGGCTGCTTGCTGGACTCTTCCCATGCTTAGATGTTACCACGCCAACCACAGACTGCTTCAGGCCAAGATCCTTACAACTTTTTCAGCTGTAAAACATAACACATATTAAAGACTTGCAAGTTTGGTCGCTCAGGTCCCCCCCGCTCCCCAGGCATTTTTCTTACCACCACCACGATCTCCCCCACGCCTGGTAGCAGATCTTCCCTGAGGGTGCAGGGGCAATGACACTTTGCTTGTTACTACAGGCATGACAGAGTGTTTTCTGAAAACCGGAATAGCAAAAATAAAACTAAATGTTGATCTGGCAGCGAGACTCTCATGTGCTTTCAACTGTAGCTGCGGGTGATGAAATACAAGATTTACTGCACTTCAAAAAGGATGGCCAGTTAAGGACATTAAACAGGTGCCATTCATTACCCCAGATCAGAAATAGATCATCTACAAATGCGCGCGCACACACACACACACACACACACACTGAAAAAGTACACTGGGACTCACGCATCATTCCCATTCCATGCCTCGACAATGTACATCCAGTTACGTGGAATGTTTTTTGATGGAGTGAATGTTGAATATGTCTGCTGTTGATTTCAACAGCTTCCAACATGATATTACGAAGACCAACTGGACTGAAATAACAGTCATAAAGCAATAATAAGATGAGCCTGTCTGCAATAGCTCAACATCCCATCTGGTGAAGTAGACCGTGTCTCGCTTGAGTCGACAAAACAACTCCCAACCCGTTGTGCCTGCCTGTCTGTGTGCGCACAGGAGGGCCCCGTTTTAAAAACGATTTGCTTGTCACTGCTTTGCAGGCACATCATCTCTTTATTCTGAGGCAACATCCACTCTCTCCCCTTCTCTCTCTCGCCTACCACCGCTGCTAACCAATTCATTCATCCCACTTCTGTCTGTCTGGACCTCGTTTCAGACCTCCAACACTATTGCCCTGACGCTAAGGTGTCTGGACAAGGAGACAAGCTGGAGCATACACACACATATACGCACTTCCAAAGTCTAAAGTGAAGTTAGAGCGCCCCCCAGCTTTTCTGTTGGAACATATCACATCTATTGCACTGCAGAGAGAAAAGCATTGCTCTGCTGTTACCCAGTAACTGTAACTGGATGAACATAATAAACAGGCTAACCCAAACAGCTACATACATCAACATCTTGCGTTTCAATTACACCATTTCGGTTTCTTTTTTGACTGAACAGAAACAGAAAAGACAACAAGAGGACCTATGACCTTCCAAAAATGCTACACATTCCCTAAAAAAAAAAAGTGCTCTAAAAGAAAACATTCATGCTGCCAACTATTTAGGACCCAACATGCCATCATCTCATTGATATGGTTGAATGATTGACTGTCTGAAACCTTCAGGTCACTTTTAACAACAACCAGGAAAGGCTTAGATAATTAGTCGTGATTTTGAACAACAGATTGGAGCAACTATCATGCTTCCCTCTAACCTCTGTGCTTCTCATTTTTTTGTAAACAGCTTCAGGGTTAGTTCTCTCCTATCTGGGCTGACATGGTAGCTTGTGACCCTGTGTGGTTGAGGAGGAGGCCAGATCAAAGGCAGAGAAGCAGCCTTGGAAAAACACTTGGGCTGAGAATGGACGGGATATCTGTCAGGAAGCCTTTCCCACTGGGCTCACTACTGCTAGAGCCCGGAGATCAGGTTACCACCCAAAAACGCCGACATGAAAGAGGGGGCCACGCTCTAATCCGCATACATGGGGCTCTGTCTGTCCTCTACTTGCACTCCACCACCAATAATGTATCCCTTCTTCCCCTCTGCTCCTTTCCCTCTAAACTCTCTACCACTCAGTATCTCTGCGTTACCCCCAAACCACAACAACGAAACATGCCCACAAGCTTCTCTGCATCACCACCTCTCCCTGCTCCCAAACACACAAGCTTCATCACAGAGGATTAACAGGAAACCCTGACACAACCTATTGTTAAGGAGACAGAGGGGGCTTGGGTGGTTTTGCCACCCCGAGAGGGTCTTTTATTCCACCAGGGTTGTGATGCTTTTAGAAAAGGAGACTGGAAGACTTCATGCCCTCAGTCTTCTTACAAACCACACCGGCACATACACTGAAGCACTTCCACAACTCTCAGTTACATAGACAAGGCACACTGGCTGGCAAGAGTTGTGCAGTAGCATGCGGGGTCTAAGAAAAGAAGGACGCAGAGAAAAAGAAGCTTGGGCAGGGGAGGGTGCATTTGTTCGAGTGTGTGGGATAGAGGGAGTGTTTGGGATGAGGATGGTATATATGTGTATGTGTGTGGCAGGGGGTGGGGGTGGGTGTCAGTGCTGTAAATCTTGATGTCACTGACAGGAAGACTATTGCAGGACCATTACCATAAATCTGACAAACACTAAGTTGATGGGAGGCTGTATCTGTCTGGTCAGGGACCAGTCTAGACGGTCCTATTGAGAGGTCCTACAGCGAAGCCCTGTTTGTTTTCAGCACCATCTGGATGTGGCAGTAAGTGCCCGCTGCTATGGTTCACATACACACACATACACACACACACACACACACACACACACACAGTACACAGTACACAGTACACAATGTGCAACATTCCCAAAACAATTGCAAAGGCCCCTTTTATATTACAGTGCAACAACTCCATTCATTTACAAGGTATTTCGAGGTGCTGTTGCTGTCAACATTCCTTCACAATCCAACTATGACACTAAGGCTGATCACACAGTAGCATGTAGCACTTTAGAGTTAACAATACAAATAAAAAAAAAGACACTACAATACTATACAGTGTTAAATGGCTTCTTCTGGTATTTTGTGTGGTAAGCGAACATGAACCAAATACAGTGATCAAACTGTATCTAACAGACACCTATTGATTATATCTCAGACAGAATAATGCCACAGAGGCCAACTTTTTGCAAAAAAAAAAAAAAAAAAGACTTGCAAAGGGAAAAAAACAAAGTATGTCTCCTAAACAAGCTAATAGCACTCCAATCCAAGTATCCACAACTCTCTCTGAAGCACACATGGATCTGTGTGGCTCCAATCCGTTGTGTCTTCACTTCAAGTCTGAAGTTAACGAAGTCAAACGCTTGCTCACATTTACTCTTTCAAATTAATTCAATTCAATTCAGTTTTATTTATATAGCGCCAAATACAACAAATGTCATCTCAAGGCACTTAAATAGTATAGTCCAATTCAAGCCAATTGGAATTCAATTAATTGTAATCCTAAATTAGTTTGCCAGTGTCTCCAAGTTTTTCACCGGTACTGTGCACGTCACCAAATATAGATTATTCTATTGAGTTACTGTCATGCAAAGAACATGTTCTCCTTCTCAACGGGGCTGACGAGAGTTCACCTGAGGAGAGCCTGGAACCAATCCCAGAGGTCAACCAGCACTACACAGGGTCCGTGTTTGTCCCTGTGAAGCGGGGCCACAGTGCAGCTGTGGGTGAAGAATCTTTTGATATAGTTTTTATCGTATTTCTTTTTTTTTTTTTTTTTTTAAATTGTATTGCATCTCTCTTTTTTTTTTTTTTTAGAAATGTCCCCTCAGCAGCATAGTTTATAACTTCCCGTCTGCTACATTAGGCCCAACAAAAAAAAAAAAAAAAAAAAAAAAGGCAGGATAAATGAGGATGTGTTTTCAAAGTGTAAAAATCAGTCACACCAAGGGAGCTCAAGAAGAAATGGGTTAAATGAGTATGATATCGATAGGAAAATACAAGCCAAGCAGCGAACTGAGAGGCTGAACCCGAGCCAACCCCGCCCCCAAACGCCCCCACTGACACATTTATCTGTCTGGAGCCTACCTTGGAGCTACTGTTCGCTTCACGACATTTACTGGAAAAGTACATTAGATAGAGAACGACAGGGACGGCATTAAGGGGCCCACCCACAGGGCTGTTTTCATTTTACCCTCTATTTGTAAAAGAAAGTGAAAGGCTGAGGTGGTGGCTAGGCAGCTGCATTCAGTTACAGAGGACACCTTCACTCGATGGGGCATCCAGAGGGTGGATAAGGAGGACAGAGAAATGAGGTGTTGAGTGGGGGGTACAAATGGGGGCCTTTACGGCATATAAAACTTAAAATTTTGGAAATGGCAATTTGCTTGGCTACATTAGCAGCGAAAACTTTGGTTTCGTGGGCACAGTGTACGGCAAAAAGATGTTTTTCTGCACCCATATAGAGGATCAAAGCTCGAGGGGCCCCCTTTTGAAGGGCCTGAAACTAGTGTGCAAGAACCGAGGGGGGTGCGGGGCGCCCCATCTCACAGACATAAAAAGGATGGGTGGATGGGGAGGGTACTTGTCTCACTTACATCAATTGTAGCTCATTTTCATACAGCATCTCTATTGACAGCTAACTCAATTTCCTCTAAAAACAAATCAGTGTGCTCTCTGTGAAAGAAAGTGTGGGAAAGTTTCAAGCTTGAGAACATTGACACAAAATGTGAAAGACCCCTTCCCATCGTCTATTTCAAGGCTCATCTGATACCAAAATGACAACAACAACAACAAAAAGAAACCTAATAGGAACCAAATGAACAATAAATGTATATATTGTGCAGAAACAGAGAGTTGGGTTGATGAGCCAAGGGGACAAAGATGAGTGCATAAAGAGAAATCTTTGTTTCTTCAACACAGATGACTATTACTTGCATTTTATGATAAATAAATAAAAATTTTAAAAAAAGAACAAGGCTTGGCTGCAATTATCATTCATATGACCCCGATGACCCTGTTAAACAAGTGTTCTTATTTGGAAGGAGGAGGAGGAGGAGAGAAGGGCCGACTATGACAAATTAAAAAAAAGAAACAAAACATAAAGAACAAATCCTTCTGTTCTACAAACACAGAACAGGGGTGGATAATAGACCACTAGAGACTTCTAAGAGCAACAAAATGGAAAAACCATTAAGCGTTACGGTTGGCCATCCGATATGAATGCAGTATCAAATTCAAAGCCTTTAGACTCCCTTACTGAATCACATTTATTTTAGCTTTCAACATCTGCAAGCAAGTTAAGTTATAAATTACAACTCAAGGATGCACTTCAGATCTCTAAGCAGCTGTGGCAGAGTGAGGAGCCAGAAATACTAGTTTTTATTAAAACCCACCACATAAATCTATCGGCACCGTTTACATGCACAGTAGAGTCGAGCTACGGTTCCTCCTCGTGTCCGTTTGTGCGAGGATGGTGCCGTACTTAAATGGCCCAGTGACTGCATGCACGAGAGGAGAACGTATCGACTCGAGTCTGTTCAGCGCCATGATGCCGTGGACTGTGGGAGCGAACAAATAACATTCAGCTGCTTAAGTTTTTTTATGTATCATTATACATGCAAATAAAGACCAATTCACTGCAAAGACTTTGTCTTTAAATGACTTGAATGGCAATTTAGTCAGATGATATTGAGGTTATAAAATGTAAATGAGCAGAGGGACAATCTGGAAACGCTTTAAGTGACCGCAGGCCTACATATTGCCCCAATGGGCTGATTTTCAGTCACAGTTTCTGAAGTCACATGAGAACGACTGCAGCTTTGTTGAGAATTCCATCTTAGTAATATACACTTGGTTTTGGGCTGCATTTTAATAGGATGTAAAATGTTATCCCAGTACTATGGTGTACGTGTAATGGCATACTTTTAGTTACATTCTGATGCATTTACAGCTGTATTCATTATTACAGTACACACCAATAAATGAGCAACACAATGCAGTTAAAAGGCTCAAATTCAGCAACAGAGGTGTTGGGTAATTTAGAAAAATGGGCTCAATTCTAAAGAAGTCAAAAGTACGGCGCTGTGACGTTTGACTTGAAAGAGACGATGCGATGCTACAACCGAAAACACTGCTCTATTCCAACTCAAGTAATTGCTATAAACATATGTGCTTTCACGATATACAATGAGAACTTTACGGTTATAAACTTAGGTTAAAGTTTACATGTGTGCAACTGCTGCAGTATGTCCCAGGTCAGGCAGAGCTCTTCGATGTTTTGGATCCAGATGGACCGTCTGTGTCCAGTTGAGAGATATTCTAATTCACACATGGTAGAATACATTTCAGTGACCCCTTGTGTGCAGATTTCCTTTTATCTATTGGAAGCTTATAGCAGCATATGACAGGTGAAGGGCAGTGAAGAGCAATGCCTTTGAATCCGACCGACTGCGTTGGGAGATCTCTTTGAACTACAAAGTACTTTACATCTAAAATACTCACAAAAAGGACATATACATTAATGCACACGATGCAACTTCATGCATCACTGACTGCCTCAAAGTCTGTGGCTAGACAATAAGGCTCAAGTATTCCACTTCTATTGAGATTTCTTTTCATTCATCTTTAAATGACACAGTAAGTCACTTTAAAATGCTTTAAATCCTATAAGGAAAAGGAACAGCTGTGTTCCAATAACAAAATAGCCACAAAGGTGCAAAGGTGGATACTATTCACAATATAAAATCCCAATGCTTCTGTAGTTTCTCTCCACCGGTGCCAAGTCCTCTGAAATGATCCTTCTCCTCTTCGATGTCCCACTGTTTCAGAGACACAGACTTCATCTGTTTAACTTATTATATACATGTTTTAGTCTTAATCTGTTTGTCTCTCATATCAGATAGCTACTGTCGCCATTATTCAACTCTGTTTTAGTTCAAAAGCTCAGCAGGAAGTATCTTCGGGGAAAAAGAGATAGCTTAGAGATATATAAGGTTAGAGTATAAAGCCTGACCTTATATCTGCAACACTCTATTCAAACTTGAACAAAAACAGCTATTCATATGTTCTTATATAGTGTGTCTTTAACATGATCAATGATTCAATAGAGTTGCTGATTTCATCGTTAAAATTCGATAAAGATTTTTACTCTCCTATCAAAATAAAAGTCTTTTTACAAGGTAGTAAAAAAGAATGACAGCAATGAGCTGAATGGATTGCCTTAGTTTGTTTTCCCACCAGAGAAACACCAGCCACCGTCCGGTCTGACTGCAGTTTACACACCGTTTTTTCATTTTTTGGCATTTGGATTTCACAAAAGTGGCTGGTGCCGAGACGCAAAAGCCAAACATCTGATGGGATTTCCAGTCAGGGAAATTGCAGGTCATTCTGTGCCATAACCTTTTTCACTCAACATGAAGCTTTGGGACTTTGGGGCGTTTCGCCACGTTTGTCAGAAGTTAAGCAGACACATTGTTTTAACCTTTGCTGGACTATCCCGTCTCGTTCCCAGGGACAGGCTGTGTAAAAGGGTCAATGACTTTAATAGGCCTTCATTAAGCACAGTTAGTGTCAACAGTTAATTATGCAAATTAGAAGACCCCTCATGTGGTTAGTGGATCCCTGGGCTCTCCCTTTCACACACAAAAACATACGCCCCTGCAGATCCACACGTACACCCCACATAGCGTATCCATTCAATTGACATGTCATTCATACATTTTTCCTCCTCACACATTTTTGTCAGGGATCAAGACAGGAGTTTTATGCTTCTAATATCCAAATAAATATTCCAAAGAGGCCCCCCTTCCCCAAGGTAGATTTTCTTGCCATCAAAGACCCTCCAAAGGGTCCTTGCTGTATGACACTAAGAGCCTACTAAGTTGTCCTCATCAAGAATAGGGAATGCGGGGCATCCTTACCCCCTCGAAACAAAAAGGAGAGAAAAAAAACTGCAACAAAACAGTCAATTAAAAAAATCCATGACAGCCAAATTCGTGCATTGTTTCTGTGATGGTAATGAGAGGCCTCTTCCACACATCTGATGTCTGCTCCCCCACTGGTTTTCAAAGCTTGGGAAGCCATCAGTAATTAATTAATCACATGCTCTGGAACCCTCGGTTTGTGACTGGCATATTTTTGGCGGGGCATGGATCAAAAAAAAACAAACAAAAAAAAAAAACTCAAACCCACTTTCACCTACCTTTTGCCATCCCACCGTCACTAATTTGTGTCCATCTTTTGCACTAACGTGTCTCTCACCGTCTCTTTCTCAGGTACTTTGCTTACTTGCCATTTCAGGGGTTCACCTCGCAGTATGGAGACGGTTACAAGCGTACATTTTAACCAGCTTCCTGTCTAAGCCAGTGTCTCTCCTGCCAATGACAAACGGTTTACAAACCCTCTCTCTCTCATTTGTTATTTTGCTTTCTTAGCATTATTCCCCAACCAAGAAAAAGAGAGGAAGAAAAAAACACATTTCCAAAACAACAGTCTCAAAATGCTTATGTAATTCTAAATCATAACCAGATTGTGGCCTCCACGAGTCCAAATCCACCGAGCAAAGCTCTATTTCTTCACCATATGATGCAGGTGTTATGTTTTCTTTTGATACGGGAAAGGAATTCTTTCATCAACCCCACAGACCCACAGCAGTCTATTCCTCAGTAGGTGGATTCAAATCCCAAATTGAGCAATACTGCCTGCATTGTTGGTGTTCTTCTAGATATTCCAGTGGCATGCTTACACAAGCAATCCCATAATAAATGCTTCATTTGTGCTGTGTGTGATGGAAAGGTGTTACGTAGCGCATATCCATATGGAATTTATAAAGGGTGAGGGAGTGAGCGCGAGTCAAACGATAGAGCGAGTCAGTACTGTTTGCCAACATTTAGCCGACAGGTGTATGAAATGTAGTCCAAGTATAATTACAGTCCAATCAGGTCTGTAAGAGAAATGAGAAATAGGCATGAATACAAAATCCCTGTGTATTCAGTCGAGGACAACTTTAGAGCATTTTCTGCATGACACACAGCACAACTTTCAATATATTGTATTTCAGCGGACATTTTCTTCCACATGTGCACCACGATTTGGGCATTTTATGGAGGGGATGGCACGTTGAATGAGAAAAAGAGCATCTGTATGCAACAGATGTTATACAAGTGTTTTCAAGCAAGCCATCTTTTGCACCCTTTTGCTTTTTTAAACTTTTTTAATATTTTTTCTACTTTTTATGCCTAAACCAGGACACATAATTTGAGAACATTGCAACTTAGTTCCCAATGCCTTCAACTAACCACCTGGTTTTTAATGCATAGAGCTAAGAGCATTTATTTGATTTCTAAAACAAAATATTTTATTCCTAAACATAAACACCAACTTTAAATGCCTTAACCTAACCAGATTTTTTGCACGCATAAACCAAAACACTCTTCTTCTTTTTTTTTGCCTAAACCTAACCGAGTAACCATCTATGTTTTTAACTGAAACATCAAGTCTTCAAGCCTAAAGCTAACCAATCAACAACGGAAAGCAGAAGTAAACAGTAGCTGAAAGCAAAAGTTGTGCAATGGGTCAGACAGGAGACCTCCCCCGGCTCCAAAATATTAACTTTTCACCAGTTGAAGTTGACAATAAGAGCGGAGAATTACCACTTTAACTTCTTAGCGACGGCCTTATGTGCTGGAATAAAACATCAACATCACAAAAACATGTGGAGCCAACAGCTGCGAGTATGTGTGTGAAACACAAAGAAGATGTAGGGCTGAACAAGCGCCTATAAGAGTATGGACTACTACGCTGCAAAATGTATGACTAAATCCCACACGGGGAGCGTTCGACTCGAGCCAATAGACTCCACATGTCTTTGCTACTTCAAAGAGGACATAAAACATCACATCCTTCCTCTCAATATTCCTTCTTTACAGGAAATAAAATGAATATATGATGCAATTCATCTAAGAAATCGACTGCCTCACCATAGCAATCTTTTTTTTGTCTACAAAGAAAATAGCTAAAATTGACTAGTAATGTAAACAATGACAAGCAGCTGGGTGAAAGTCCATCAAAAATAATGATCAGCTATATACAATCCCACCAAGTCTCATCTTTGGTGCTAGCTTGCTCTGCATTATCCTGACACCTACTGGATGACTAAAAACTTTCAAGGTCTCACAGACAAATACTATTGCCAAAGCTGCACTTTAAAGCATAATGAAAAGTCTGTTAATTTGGTCAGAAGAACGTGAATGTTGCCCACAGTAATCGTTTTAGTATGGAAACAAAGGCATTTCCCCCCAGTAAATGACAAATACATTAAAGACAGAACAGAATAACACACCACGCGAGAAATGTACTACAGCCTGCTGTGTGATCCAGACAGAGTGAGAGCCAAGGACTAAATAACAAAAACATGCTTTACCGGAAGAGGAGATAGACGCAAGACAAAAAGAAGAAAGGCAAACACACAGAGTTAAGAGCCGGGCCTGATGGACAGATGTTATGCGTATGGAGGGATTGCGCAAAGGAGCTTTCATAAACGACTGAGCACAGGGGGAAACATTTACTTAGTCAAACAGGAAAGAATAGTTAAAGGCCAACTGTGCCATGATCCATCACAGGCCTATCTATGACAGTGAACAGTACAACCTGATTCAGGGGTAGGCTATGCCCTTCCTGAGGCCTGCCTCCATGAAGAAAAAGCATCTAACCAGATGAATGCGAAATGGGGGGGGGGCTGGGAAAATATCTGCACATGAGAAGGTGATTTGGTGATCTAGACAAGTGATTTTTTTTTTTGGGGGGGGCTCTTTACATTTTCTTGTGAGGTAAAGACTGTGGAAACTTACAGCAAACTCAACGTTTAGCCATTGTTATCTACTCAGTTCAGTTCGATCCCAACGTAAAGCTAACGTGGTTCATTCATTTTAAGGCGGGTATTCATAAAAAGGAAAAATAAAGGCTGATCATTTCAGGATTTTCATATGTTTTGTCCGCTTTCACTTGAGCTTTTAAAGAATAAAAGTGGCAGTGCACAATAAATGAGCTAAATCAAAGGACAACAAACTTGAATGGTACACAAAAAACCTCATTCTTTTAAAACCATGCCAGTGAGGGCCTCTCAAAAGACAGGACAGTTAAATAAGGAAAGTAGAACATGTATGTAAAGATGAACTGAATCTAATTTACTGGGTTAAGTGACGTCAGTTGAGCCCTTAAACTCTGCAGCTTGTCACTGGTTTATGATGGTGCACATCAATCCTTGTATCACCAATGAAACACACAAAAATAAGTAAAAAAAAATTCATGCACAATTTGGTAGGAAGCGTTGGTTATAGGGCAGAAAACACTGAAGAGCTACACGTAGCACATGCACATATAACGGTTTGTTTCATGGGAGTTGCATGAGAACTAATGAGTGGAACAGTGACTGCATGGCTCCACCCAGAGGATGCATGAGTGAATTTTATGGACTCAATGTTTTGCTTCAAGACAAAGTCGACTGAATTGTGCTCACTTGGGGGGTCATGGAGAATGAATAATTATGACAAATCTGTCCGTATTTACGTATATCAGAAAAATCTGGCTCTCCCTTGAGCTGAAACATATTTTCTAATTTTATTGGTAGGCTGGATGCTCGCGTTTGAATTTGAAGTCTTTCATCAAGTAGAAGTATTACATTTCATGCTCCCAGCTACTCAAACACAAGAATTTCCTGTTTTTCTCTGTTTTCTGTCACTAGTAACTGGATATTTTTTCAGGGTTTCGGGGGGGGGTTAAACTATTATAAATGCAAGATGTATGCAGTTTTAAAGCATATTTATGGCTGCACTGAAGACTTAACAGCTAGGCAAACAAAAGCTGACAGAAAAATATCTAGATTTATAGCTTTTGTAAAAGAAATGAGATATGTATCAAACTACTTATCAAGAAAGAATATTTCAGGCTTTTTGACAGAGGGGAATTTGTAGACTAAATTGCCCACATTGGGCCTAATTTGCCTTTTGTGAGAGCTCTGACGTAGATCTGATCATTCTGAAGCAAATCCAAGATGAATGTCTCGCCCGTCTCGCTAATAAGGGGGAAATCCTCAATCAGGGAAACAGGAATATCATGAGAGAGCAAGCATTTTACTCTGGGGCAGAGCGATCGTGAAGCAAAAACGTTGACAACTCAATAAACGGCTGCCGGGAAAATGTACGTATAATAGAGGATTAAAGCACCGCTTGGTTTTTTTGAGTCACAACCTCAGTTGACTGCTCATAAATGTGACAAATATAGTATGTGAAATGGTGCTCTAAATGTTTTGAACTGGTCTGGACTGAAGGCCAGTTTAACACTTTGGCTCTTTTATTATTTATCATCAGTTTTCAGTCTTGTCCCTGAATCCTGTAATCAATCATTTCATTCATTAATATTATTAATTGACTAATTGACGAAGCAACAGTGTTGGTGACGTTTCCATGTTGTGTCATTTGTTTCACAACGTCACGGCAAAAAATGTGTTTACTTTATAACTATCATGATTAGGTGGGTCAAATTTTTCACTGCTTTAATCATTTTGTTGAAGTCCCGTGAAAAGTCACACAAAATGTGATAATCAGAGGTCCCAACAATGAAAGAATAAAAGATATTAAAATCAAACTGTTTGTGTCCATTATTCCTTGTGTAACAGTGATAATAGCCGCATTCGGACAGAGCCGTTCTAAGAACGGTCCTCCTCGAATTTCATTCTAATAACTGCCCTTCTCCAGGGGAACTATTTCAGTCTGCATTCGCACATGAGTCGGGACCCTGATAGGGACTGATGCGACGCAACCGTCTGCAACAGTGACGTACTACATTCAACAACAAAACAAAACAAAACCCGCAAAAAGTAAGGAGAGAAGAAAAAAACACCACCAAGAAGCTAATATGAAGAGCGGGGAGGCCACCGTGTTCATGGTCTGCATGATGGTGATATTAATCATGGACGATCACATCAGGCGTCTAACATCGAGGCTGGAAGAGCTCACAGAGAGAGTCAGGATCGAGCGCAGGCCATACTTCTTCGTTTCATGAAGAAAGGAGAGCAGAGCGCCACAGACAAAGGAGACCACGTGTCCGTTTAACTTATTAAACACACGCAGGTTGTGTCTGTGTTGTATGAGTAAACATTTCAGCCGTGACAGCATGACATGGGGCGTAGCTACCGACCACCAAACACCTCCGTCAGATGTGTTCCTATAGCAGTGTTTCCCAACCCTGGTCGTCAAGGCACACTGCCCTGCATGTTTTCCATGTTTCCCTGCTCCAGCACACCTGATTCAAATGAATGGGTCGTCCTCAGCCTTCTGGAGAGCTTTAAGACCTGACCCAATTATTTGAATCAGGTGTGCTGGAGCAGGGAAACATGGAAAACATGCAGGGCAGTGTGCCTTGAGGACCAGGGTTGGGAAACACTGTCCTATAGAACCCAGAAAAGACCCAGCCTCGGAGAAGGAGCTGAAATGGTTATAGGAACTGAGGGAGATGGTCCCGAGTTGCTGTATGTCTGAATGCGGGAGAAAACGGCCCCATTCCTGCAAAGGTTATAGGAACTGCCAAAGGTTCCTGCAATCCGAATGCGGCTATAAGTGACCTTTTTCCTTGGATGGTGACAATCTGTTTTCCCAGAACACCCCTAAATTCATATATAGCTAAAAGCAGCTAAGCAAAAGTTTTAGCTGAACACTCTCCCCTTATAAGGTGTGCTTTAATCTGTATATTTAAAAAGAAAGAAGAAAAGTAAAGGATACAGATGAGCCCAGTTGGTTTTAGCTGTTCCCTTTGAGGTCTACCTCAGCCCCAGTAGTGTCTATTCTACGTCACAAGAGGGCGCCATTGTCCTTTCTTCAAATTAGTAGCTGACACAAACATACCGAGCATGTCGAGACAGTTCTTACCTGGTTAAACAACATCAGTGTGACACACATCCGAGTACATTTGGAAATCTGATCTGATCCTGACAAGACTTCCCACGGTTTCTGCACCCATGTGACCGTAGAACTGATCTGAAATCTGCAGTGTTGTAATGGGAAGGTTTATCTTATGAGCACAAAAAGGAGATTATGGAGAAAGAAGAGAGATGATCTGAGATCAGCTGACCTATAGTGACATACATAGCAGCTTCACTAATAATATATTTGAATGACCTATATAGCTCACACTGAGCAGAGTCCAGCATACTATATTTTTCTTAGTTGTTTGAACTGTCTTCATACGTTGCATAAAGGAATATTACCATGTTTTCATCGTTTGACAGAAGTGGCCAAATGCCTCAATCAAGGCACGAAAATAAATGTTGAGTCAACATTAGCATCCTTATCGGAACTTCACCTGAATGCAGCACACTGTATCGGACAGAAATACGACTTAAATCCCTAACGGACAGACTGAAGAACACCATGAATCTGACTCAATGCCCCTGGACCTATTGAAAAAAGACATTCATAAAGCAGCTGCCCACATCACTTCATGCGTCCTCCACACGACGACAGAAATATCCGCACTCGATGAAAAAGGAAGCCCCTTTTTAAATGGGATTGAGTCGCTCTCTCATAATACATATCAAAGAGGATTACATGTGTGGGTGGAACAGGCCTCGGTGGACGACATTTGTTTTGTCCCAAGAAATGTAGAATGTTTTCATTTCACAGGCCTAACGGTTAAATCAAAGTGTTCCTGCTCCGCAGTTGTGGGGTTCACAAATCCAGAAACGGTGTGTTGTTGAAAAGTGGGACTCGCTTGAGCTTCAAGACAAATGTCCATTCTACAACTGCAAAATAGAGCCATCAAAGCCATCAAAAATAGTAAATGGAGCACATTTTTGCACCGACTCCCTTGTCATAATTAGGAGTTCCTCAGAGACCGGATTGACTGCGGCGCCGGCAGTCAGCGTTAAACTGTTCCTGGCTCTATATCTGGGCTTAAGATCTGAACAAAACAGTAAAACAGCCTCCTCGGACCTGGTTTAACGACACGCATCCATGGAGATCTTTGTTTTATTAGCTGATCAGAAAAGAGTATCAATGGGTTGCATGGAGCTTTGTCAGGTATCACGCGTCGCCGTTTGTGGCCACACTCTTAAAAAAAAAAAAAAAAAACGCACACGCGGAGCTTTCACCCAAAGCATTCTCAGTCAGTTAGGTCAAATCAGGTAGGTGAACATGTGCAGAGATTTAGACAAAGACTTGTCTGGATCACTGAACGGCGGTGCAGTCCGAGCCAATGAGGTAATTACAGCATTGATCAACCAACCGAGTGTTGGAATCTTGTGTGGTAGAACGATATCTTAAACCTGCTGTCGATTTCTGTGAAATTTAACACAATGTCGAGATTTTGCAAGCAACTAAAATCCAAGATAAAGAAAAGAAGACAGTAAATCAAATATCCCTTTAGAAAATAAAACCATAAAACAAAGAAAAACTTCAGAAATCATATTTCTCCTAAACCTTCTGTCCTCCAAAACTTCAAAGAGCGAATATACAATAATGCAAACTGCTACCACCTGTTAAAAGAAGAACAAGTCTGGTTCTCTTACTGTTACAGTTCAAGGAAATTAAGTTAGGTGCACTGCAGCAATAATCACGTCCCAGAAAAAGCTTTCAAGGGGCACGACACCCCTGCTGCTGTCACATTTCTACAAAAAGACACAGCTTCGAAAGTGCTTCATCTTCAACCCACTCGCAATCAATGCTTTCAATGCCACACTTCCTTAATGCTGCAAGTGAAATAGGCAGATCGATAAATAAGAGCATAAAGAAACTGAAACCTATAAATTCCTCTGCCTTCGCAAAAATGACAAAGAATGATCCCATTTCCGTGCCAGGTCATGCTTAGTGTTTCTGCAATATGGAGGAATTAACCAATACGGGGACTGCGATGCAACATATGAGCGTTGGCAATAACTTGCAGCTACTCAGTTACACATATCTGCATTCACTTGGTTTGACAGTTAAAAAAAAAAAAAAAAGAGGCCCTGTGGCTTGGATTACTCAAGGAATTTGAAAACTCACTCCTGTATTACAATGTCTTATGGATAAGCATGTTACAAAACGTGCCGAAGGCTCCAAGTTTGGCGTGAAGATAAGTTCATGCTGAGTTATGGATACAAAGGCTAGTGTGTAACAAAAAGACGCTTAAAGGGTTCTCCTGACAAAAGTGTAGGGGGAGGTTCTGGTTTCAAGAGCAATGTAAAGGAGGCTTCTGAAGCCAACTGAACAGCAAGATAAAGGTGCAACTATACGATTTAAAGAAAGATAGTTTTTCACATATAGACTTAGGTCACACATTTCGAGACAAATTCTAAACTAATCAAAATCAACTCACCATATTGTATCTTTGTTTTATTATCTTCACTGTCTTCCATTCAGTTACATTGAAAATAACTATTATAACTACAACTATAACTATTATGACTATCAATCAATCCTTCATATAATCTACCAAATGTCCTGAGTGACATGTGCTGCAAACGGGTGTGATATTGAAAAAAAACAACGACAAAAAACTTCAATTTCCTGGCATTGCGTGGTACACAGAGACCAAATGCGGCATCGCCCTGTTCTGTCAGCCAATATATTTCCAGCAGGAAGTTTTTCTTTGTTGTTTCCCCAATGACCAGAGCCAAATCCCTTCTCAAAAAGGGCTCTGACGCCACATAACAATACCAGTTTGGAAGGATTGGCAGCCGGCTGTTAGAAAACAGTGCTCAGTGGTCGGAGGGCGGCCCTTGGTAATTTCTCAGCCATCATCCCACCATAGGTCTTTTATTTTTATATATATATATATATATATATATATTTTTTTTTTTTTTTTGGAAGTGTGGGATATTCATGGCCCAGGATGGGGCAACGACTGCTCCCATCCTGCCTTTTAAAAAGACGGAAGCTCGTCTTAAATGTATGCCGCTCACACGCTGTGAGAAGACAGCTTTATAAAACCAATGACATGATGGCTACCGCAGAAACAATAACTTCTTGAATTTACGAGTCCCAGTGGCTTCAAACTAGCTAAACCAGAACATAATCAAATAGGAAAAGGCATAATCCGAGAGTAATTTCATTATTCAATTTTTAGCATACCGTGCACCGTATTCTGGAACGCAACAAGAGCCGTCAAGACATTTAGAGTTGAAATGAATGTGGGAAAAAGTCGTAACAAGATGAGTGGATTACAACCAACGCCTGAAGTATCTCCAGATAAGTTAGCTAAAAATAGCTCTTCCTGAAAACAGGATGACCTTTCTGTCCGACGATAAACACCTTTTGGGATTTCCTTTAAAAACTACTTTTGGATTTTTCTCACAAATCTATTTAGGGCTCAAACTAATTCATAGTTAAAAAAAAACAAAAAAAAACAAATACATTCTAGAATAAGAAAAGGGTGTAAACTGATAAGATAATGCAACTGTGCCCAGAAAGCTGTGCGTGGAGGCAGTCTGCCGACGCCTTACAACAGAGAGAGAGTTGTTCTCCCAGCTAGATATGGGACACAGAGGAGACAGAACCTGATGGAAAAAGTATGCTGTGAAAACCACTGTCGTGTTTACACAACATAAAGAACATCCAGAAGGCCTCTGCGTTGCAGACTTCAGCCTCCTTACATGGCACCCCTGAGACTGGACACTGCTATTCATCTGCACTTGAACTTTTGTTGTACAGTGAAAGTTCCAGTTGCAAGGTGCAAATTAAACTTGCATTTCCTGTCTTGCTTATGGACATGAAGGTTTGACATTAAGCAGAAACTTATAATATGTGCTTAACTTGAATTGCGGGGTGTATGAACTTTGAAGCCATTTGGCATCGTGTGGCAGCTGCTACCGTAGGTCAAAGATGTTACAGGCTGGATCTAACTTTAACAGATGCGTTATAATAAAGATGAACCAGGTATTAAAAATAGTCAGAGCATATGTCAAACCGATCAGTACAACTCTAGATGCGCTAAAAGCTGCAATAATTATTGCATCTTGCCATCAAGCTTCTGCCTGAATGACTGAGAAAAATTGATCTCAATATTAAAAGGAGCAAAGCACGAGCAATGCCTGCAGCTGCCATCACGACATTACTGCCAAAAATCCTACATGCTCTGTATGAGAAAAATAAAGAATCGCTTTACAACACAATGGTCGTGTCTCAAAGATAACTCATGACCAAAAAAAAAAAAAAGCAGCAAGGACACAATTACTGATAACATTAAGCAAAAGGAAACGGTCGGCCGTATGAAGCTACACAGCAGAGGAGGAGAAAACAAAGCTTTTAGAGAAGCAAAGGATAAAACATCCTCACAGCTCTCTGCCAATTTGTGCGTCAAATAGTCTTCAGCAAGAAACTTATGACAGGAGAAAGTAAAATAATAGTGAAACACTGGCACTCGGTACCATTTCTAAAAGATGTAAACGTGCGCCGCAGATATTTCCATTTTGAACACAGCATAGGTGCATCATTTTGCACATCACTGTACATCAATTTTCAGTTGAAACTGAATTTTTTGGGGGGGGTTTTGTCCTTATTCTATCCCTTGTTATACTAAATCATATTGTTAATCTACGAGGATATTCCAGTTATGTATTATAATAATTAAGTAGCTGATACAAAGTATAAAATGTGGTTTATTGGGTCCAATAACTTTAACTTGATGGGGGAAACAGGATCAAGGTGTAACTAATTTGTCATCCATATTGTTAAATCATGAAAGACCGCCTGCTTGACTACGCTCTGTAACCAGTTTCCTCTTTATTATGCTAAAATGCCAGTTCTACTGTCATTGGTAATATAGTATATGGACAGTCCATTACAGCTTAAATAAGACATATTGTGCCCTGTTTCACAAGACAATAACCATTTCCTGAGGTCTTAATCTAATGTCTGTGACATGCTTACAAATAACAGAGACAAAACAGCAGCTCCAGTTCCTTCCATTCATTTTCATCTCTATTCAAACAAATCATTTTAGGACGCAGAGTGACCCACTCCACTCCATTCCGCCCTTCTCCTCCTTGGGATCTGCATTTATTTCTATCCGTTATAGTCAGTGACGCTAACAGTCCATTTTTAAGGTATGAGAAGGCCTACAGTAAATAGCCTGAAAGCTGCATGCTAAACTGAACCAATCTTTTTTTTTTTTTTTATTCTCAAATACTAACATTTGCCTCATCTGCAGTTGGACCATGTTGGACTACCTAAATCCTTTAGGTATTATCTCTTTGCAAGTCATGTGTTGAACAACCCAAGTTATCGAAACCCAAACCACGGAGTACAACAGCTGTTGAGCGGTCAATAACGACACTGGGAAACGGCGTAATTCTCCCGTCACATTTCGGCTCCGTGACCCTGAGTTTTCTTCACGTTCTCAGCAACTAACATTAGTTGCTCATGTGGCCAATATTTTACACATTTTTCTTTTTTAATGGCCTTTACTGATGGTGCATTCAGTGACAGATGGCAAATCTGGATTTTTTTTTTTTTTACGACCGATTGGTAATAACTCAAAGAATACTATTAGACGTCATATTTCCTTATCAGGATACACAACAGTGATGGTGGAGCATTATTAGCTCACTTATTTCTTCAATACACATTAAAACTAATGATGAGATTTAATGTTAATAGAAAAGCAAACAACGCAGTATGGTCTTCACAGAGGGCCGAGGCTGGATAACTGTAGAGGGACCAGCTTTTCCCCAGCGACTCTGAAAGCCGATTGAATATCCCATTTTCAGATGGATGGGACCCAACGGAAGATGTCAAAGGTGTGTATTTTCTGCGGGTTTTTTGTTGGAAGTGACCTCAGACACCCAAATATATAATCGCAAGCACAAACAAAAAAAAAAAAAAAAAAAAAAAAAAAAAAGGGATTTTTTTTTTCCCCATCAAATGTTCCCTTTAAGATGACTAAACAGCGCAGCACCACAGCCTCCAGCCTCCATATCGTCAGTACAGTGAAGACCCTTAAGACTAGAGTATTTAAAACTTTAAAACTTTCGAAGCATTGCTCGGCTACTTAATTCAAATAAAACATTTTCAGTGGTTGCAGTGAATAAAGTAATGTGTGCTGCGATCAGAAATTATTTGACTCGTTTATCTAATGCTTCCTATAAAGACTCCATCCTGAACCTTAATTGCACCAATAAAATGTTGATTATTGCTTGTTCTGCTTTGATGTAGCAGAATCTGCCTGCTGATTCAGGTCTCAGGTGGAGGGCCACCTCGTGTGGGGCTTGAATGGGCCTTTTAACTTCAAGTCGGTCATGCGAGCGTGCACACTTTATGGTTTCTTTCCTAATTAAGCAGGCTTAAGAGTCTTAAACTGAATGATAAAGTCGAGGCCTGCGGGTCAGAGCAACCATTTTCCACTCCATTAATAACATAATGAGAAGAGCACAAAAAGGCTAATACAATCACTTAAGACTCTTAATGGTTAAGGGTCCAAAGAGCAGACGTGGTGCTATCCTCAGCATGCGGTCATTTATAATGTCCAATGGAACTTAAAAGACTCCCTTAAAGACTTTTCTTATAACCCAGAAAAATCCTACATTCATGTTCACATTCATGTTGTAATATCAAAGACACGTGCTAATGTAACCACTTTGTATAGAATTTAAAACAGAGCTTTTGTAAAAAACTCATGAAGACATCTTTTTTTTTTTTTTCCCCCACATCACAGCATGCTGCTTTGAATTAACCTTGGAAAGCAAGCACATGACCTCATCAATCACTTGCTGAATCAGACAGATGTGCTTCATGCCTCATTTCATTCTCTGTGTAGCTGGTGAATGGCAGTTAAATCAAACGTCTAACTAACAGCAGAAATTAGTCTTGTTCTGTAGTGCCTCAAATTGTCTTCCACAAAGCTAAATAAGCTGTAAACTGTGCATTAAAATGAAGTAATATCCTCAGACTTTGGCGGAGGGCCTCTTTATTTTGGATGTGTGAGTCGTCTCTCCATTATACAACTCCGGGCTGGGCCAGTGGAAAACTGAAAGCACTGAAAAAAAAAAATACTGATATTTTCTTTTTAACTGCAGAACTTGTGTTATGACAGAGAGTGCAACCACTGCAGTGTGGCTGCATTTTGACAACATTGTAACAAACGGCACATGAGAAGCAAACTTCTTGTGAAGAACTACTAAAAATGCAGGTTTCAAGTTAAATGTTGAAAAAAAATTTATAATATCACATGGCAAGAGCTACAGCAAAGGCAAAGCTTCAGTACTGAGTCAGTGCCTTTTTTGTTGTTGTTATTGGGGGCTTTCTACACTCGGGCCACTTGGGATAAAGTCATCACCACGCGCCGCAGCAGCACAGCTTATTTAGTCCGTGCTCTGTGACGGTTGGCTATCTTCAAACGGAATTTGTTACTGCTGGTAACATGGTTTGTATTTGCGTATTTCCAAATTGTCCAAACAAAATTCCTCCTCTGTTGGCATAGGTAAACATCGCCCACAAGAACATCACCAGTTAGCATCGATTTGTGGATGTGCAGCGGCCTATTGTTCTCTGGTCAGCTGCTCCTCTCTCTGCTTCTGCATCCTCCTTTCCAGGAGCTCCTCATCCGTATACTCTGACTGAAAACGGTAAGGACGTCCATCGTACTCAAAGTTGTCGTCCACGTTGTCAAAATCTGATAAATATTCTAAAGTTGGATTGGATCGGAAGTGGAGGAGCAGCAAGAGGTTAAAGGATAAGACCGGTTTTTTGACATTGGGCCCTTGATTTCACATTATAACATGATGTTCTACTCACCCCTGCTTGTTGTTGAACATTTGGAGCTGTTCCGAAGATATTCGAGAGGCGTCTGGCTGCTCTCTTGAGATATTCGGCCATGAAACGGTTTCCTATGGGCAAGCTTATACAGGCACAAACTATGCTGTTTATAATTTATTAATTACTGTACATTAGCACTGATAACGTGGAGGTCCGTCGCTTACTTAAAAAAATCCGGGTTACTGTAATTTTGATTTTTTTGTCGTAAAGTGGGTGTTACTGACGTCCTCGTCGTGCTACTGCCACAGACAGCCCACAGACCTGCTGCCTATTTATTCATTCGGCTAAAATTCAAAATTAGTAACCCGGATTTTTTTAAGTAAGCGACGCATCTCCACGTTATCAGTGCTAGTGTACAGTAATTAATAAATTATAAACAGCATAGTTTGTGCCTGTATAAGCTTGCCCATAGGAAACCGTTTCATGGCCGAATATCTCAAGAGAGCAGCCAGACGCCTCTCGAATATCTTCGGAACAGCTCCAAATGACCAACAACAAGCAGGGGTGAGTAGAACATCATGTTATAATGTGAAATCAAGGGCCCAATGTCAAAAAACCGGTCTTATCCTTTAACTGTTGCTCTGTGGAAAATGAAACAGTCGGTCTTAAAGGTAGGGTAGGAGATCCTGGATTTTGAGTCCAGCGAAGCTGCAGTTTGAAAATACACCGGTAAAAAGTCCCAACCCTTTTCTTCACTTTCCCCCGAAGGCACGCCTCTAGAGTACATGAACGCGCACGAGCACGAAGGTGCACGAGCGCTGTTCTGACAGCAAGCATCGATCGTTGCCGTATTTAGTATTTAGTATTTAGTTTATGCTAACTATACGTTTAATAATGCTAGGTGCTAGCCAAGCAGGCTCTAGTTTAGCTTCCTGCCAAGCTTCGTTCACGGAGCAGGGTACGCGCACAGGGGGGAGGAGGGGGAAGGAGGGGGAGGAGCAGATTGCAGTTTGATAGACGGCATCAGAATCCAATCATTGTGAACGGTCCGTTCACAATGATTGGATACTGTTTTTCCTAGATTGTACGTTCTAGAGGCCACTAAAACTTTTCATATTTGTGTCAAAACTTTTAATTAATTGGTTGCAATGGGGGTGTGAAGAGTATTTCAAGCAATATGTAAAAAAGTGTTCCAGAAAAAGATCCCCTACCCTGCCTTTAAGTTAAAAAAGAAAAAGACAAAAAAAAAATCATATTTTAGTACCAAATTTGGTTTGACAATCAGGTCTATTCAGCCAACAACCCACTTTGTGGTATTTTGACATCACAGGAAAAGCAAACACGGCGATTCTGCATACAGTTGGTAAATTATGTACAGGGTTGGCCAGAGTTTAACACGGTGTTACCTCTGTGACCTCAGAGTGGTCGAAGGACTTTACAGAAAACAATTACAAGAACAGCTTGACAAGAATATCAGAATTCCAAATCAAACACAGTCGTAACAAAAGCAAACTTCTGTCATTCATACAGAACCGGGTCAGAACTGCAAACAAGCTTAGATGGCAAAGCCAACTGTGAAGCTTTGGTCAAATCAGGCCAACGTAAAGGAAAAAAAAATAAATAAATAAAAAAGAGAGGTGAGTCAAGTAGAAGCAAATGTAATCGTAGCAATCATGACTTTGTTGTGCTTTTAAATTTTTTTTTTTTTAAATAAATAAAAAAAATCCAACAGGAACAGGGTGTAACGAGGCAATGATCTTACATGAACCACAAAAGTTTAGGATGACACAGTGGTCGGGGCCTTGTGATGAAAACAGCAGCCTGGTTCCATAAAACCCTGAGAATTACACTTAATAACAAAACTTAAGTTTCAGTCTTAATTCTTTGACAACATGCTCTTTAATTGCTCTTAAAATACATTATTTATTTATTTATTTATTTATTTATTTATTTATCTATTTACTTATTTATTTATAGCGAGTTAGTTCACTGGCTAAATAATTTCATCAACAGTGATGTGAGCAAAGTGCAGTGCTGATTAAAGCAGTTAATAAAAATAAAAAAAAAAAACATAATTTTCCATCTACTCTCACTAGAATTCCACCGTTTCTGTCAATTTTGTATGAGCACTGATGGGTCCCAGAGAAGGATGCACACCGACTATGACCTTACAGGTAGCGTTAGTTAAGCACAGGAGAAAACTTCATTTGAAACTCAAATGCGCAGATGTAATGCTGCACGTCCAAAGAATGTAGGTTACACCTACCAAGTAAGCCCATTTCCCAATCATTTGTCAATCTGCAAAAGTAAAAGCAACAGTATAGTCGTGACAATTCTATAAACAGCTTCTGCTGGCTTCCCTTTCAACAAAACTATCACCCATCTGCTATATTCCCAGCAGAATATAGCAGATGAATGTTTCAGATTTATTTATGACTGAAACAATGAGTCGCACACACAAGACACAACATCAAGTGTCCATCGTACACTAAAGAAAATATAACTGTCAAGCACTTCTATTTAAATGATGCACCTCTGTTCATGGACATAGAAAAGTTCAGCAGCTGGTCAGGTTATATTACGGGGAAACCTGACGATATACAATATGTCATTGGCAGTAGTTACATTTCAACCAATCAAAAACCTTTTAGAAATTGCGCGTTACAAAACGTTCAATCCGAAACTTGATAAAAAGAAAAGAAAAAACAACAAGTAGAAGTAAAACGAAAAACTCCAACAATAGTTCCACCGTGGCTGCTTAGCTCAAGATTCATAGATCAAGTGACAAGAATGAGGCTGCTTAAAGCCAGCTGCCATGAGCTGCTGAAGACCGTAAGGGATGCTGTGTTATGACCACCTTTTCCTGTCTGAATATTATTACCAAGAACTAATCAAATCAAACGCAGCATGAGGACCAACCATCAGTGAAGGAACAAGCTACTGTTGCTTCATCAGTATCAGTCTAATAACGCAAATGGGAAAGATTAAACCCTGGTGAAAGTTTTAGTGTTCAACCAAGCACATACATACGAGCATTCAACCCAGCACAGCACACCCCTGCTGTTAATCAAACAAAGAGAACGTAGCATATCTGCGTTTTCTTACCGTGTAAAGCCCGATTCTGCACAAGGCGAGGTAGAGCTGCATGTGCTCCGACATTGTGCTCAACTACGAGCGTAACCCCCGGCAACAAACAACCCAAGCCTCAGGAGTAAATGAATGGATGGAGGAGGATAAGGGGGTAGCTGAGCACAACAGTGCCAGATCAACAACATGAGTCCAGCCCTTCAGTGTCTAACAGGCAGCTGTCAATAGCCTCAAGCTAATTTTAAACCTGAAATTTTACAGCTGAGTTTCGTGAGCGTGTTGATGAGGAAGACCTTGTCTTTACTCTTCATAGTCATTCATTGAAAGATAAAACAGGAAGAAAAAAAAACTAACAACAACAAGGATCAGCAGACAGAGACAAGCTTAAGACTGTGAGGATCTCTCTCCACAGAGATTAAGGGCTCACTGACAACTAGAGATCCAGAATAAGACTGAAAATTGGATTAGTCACCATTACACACCCACACACTATGTCCGTGCTGTATACACAGCTTTATCAGGTATGAAAACCAATGCTTTCTGCATGGAGGAAGATGAAAGGCTTGACCGCTTGAGCCTATAGCGGTCAAAGCGATTTCAATAGATGTTGCTGGACGTTTTTGTGGGATGTCTGCCTGAGAACTGTGAGTCATGTTCAAATTGCTTGTTTATCATCTCAGCCGGTTCAGTAATAGTTGTGGTCGCCACCTGCCGCCATAATGCAGTTAGAAGGTTTAATATTCACTTAATTCTATTATAGCAGCAAAGGTCAGACTTCAAATTCATACAGATTATTATCATACAGCGGATTCAACTTCATATTTGTTTGTTTTTGTGGGGGGGGGGGGGTTTTGATACAGAACAGATTTTGTTTACACCTCCACTTTCTGTTGAGATAAACCAAACAGGACATAGTTTAATCTAAGCCTCAACAGGAGAATCAGTTCAACATCATCACTATAATGTGCACGTGTACAACGCGCATTGTCATGTAGGGCAAATGAACTCAACTTTTTTTTTAATGCTCGAAACAAAAGGAAACAGGTCACATTTTCCATGGCCAACCTAAAAGAGAAGGCTCTTTGATAAGCTTTAAAATGTACTCTATGGTCAAAATTTAACAGTTATTGTGTTGTATTCCACTTTATCCACATAAGGAGTCTGTAACTAGTGCCATGCAGGCCGTGCATGTGCACAAAGCAATGAGCAAGGGGGGTAGGAAAAAAAAGGGTAAATAGGAAGATTTGTTAGCAAAAGAAACATAGTTTAGTTTATCGAAAAACAAGTGGCAGCAGAAGTCCTTGATAGATCAGACTTATTTGTCTCAAGCCAAGAAAAATAAACGCTGTCCTCTAAACCCTTTCTGCGGGCCAACCAGCCTGCCCCACCCACCCACCCTCCGTGCAGAGAGAGGGGCAGGGCAGTTGTGTCCATCCACTCTGAGTGCCAGGCTTCTCGCTGAGAGAGTGCTACTCTGAGTGCATAGACAGAGTACAAAGAAAGGGCTCCAGCTCTGCTGTGAGGAAGGAAGCAATAATGACAGTCCCTCGGTTGGAGGCAGAGAGGCACTCGATGCATTAAAACCAATTGTGCAGCACTAAACTTCTACAATGGATGGTTCTCACTCTTTTAGATACGATTAGAACGCAATATTTCAGCTCACGTTAACCATTTTTATTTACAACGGAAAAGTACTCCTCTTAAAAAAGAAATAACAGCAGTTCAGCTCACTGGTGTTTACAGATATTGTCTTAGATAATATGAAGATTCACATTCCACATTGCACTACGTGTTTCAGTTAACTGTTCCGAGCAAAAGCAAGAAAGAAAACATCTTTTAGCCACTTTTCATTAGGTTTACACCAAAGTGTTTGCTTAGAATGGCTATTTTGCAAATCATGGTTCCTTCAGTTCAAATTAGGACTTTTTTTTCTAATCACACTGCTTTGGTTTCTCATTCTCTTTCAAAAGAGAAAGCTACATGTAACTTCCCATTTAGTTTGCAAAGGTATGCTGTTTTTAGATTGCAGAACCTCATGTAGCAAATTATTGCCTCTTGTACAGCAGTTTGATACAACTGAATACAGCAAGATGCACTTTATACGTCTTGGAGAGGCCTTGAGTCACTGAAAGCCCCAAAAAATAACTACACTTATATGGCTTTTACAAAACTATACACATTTTTCAAACATTTAGAGCAGAGTAACAAGGCCCTGATGTCAAAACCGGACACATTTCTCATAGCAAAAAAAAGAAATAGCAGGACCCGATACAATGCTTCCGAAGTATGGGAAAATAAAGGAGGGGAACCGCAAGGAGAATTTAAAAAAAAAAGCTCTTTAAAGCAATGGTCCATGAACTTATATGGATGTCAATATCAAAAAGAACTTAAGAGTGTCTGTGCTCAGTCCATAGCATCATCAAACCCCATTACCTTCAACAGTAACACTGATGTGGCACCAGCTCAAGATGCTTGCTCATTACCACTCTCAACAGACAAGGAAATCACTGCACTCAGCTAACCAGTAGATGCAAAAAACATGTTTATAACAAGGTGAAAAAAAGTCCCAGGGGTTCAAGAATGCTGTTGTGCTCAGAAGGGTATTATTAGCGCTGGTTATGCACTTTTAGTAAGAGGGCAGGTTTGGAGAACCATGGTCAACTCCAACTTTAAACTTAAGTTTAAATAAATATAAATTCACAATCATTCAAAGCTGTAGAAAGCTGTAAATGATTAAACTTTTATCTAACCACCGATAAAATAAGTATACACGCTGCTGAAATATCTTATGTGTATACAATAGGTCATTTTTTGTTTGGCTCTGTAAAGAATCTGGCAGAGGCACACCTGTATCAGCGAGGTGTGTGACACGCTCAGATGGGGAATGCTGAGAGGAAAAGTAGCATCAGCCTTACAGCACACCTGCTCCAAGCTATTTTTTTTTTTGCTGCCAAGCATCTCTCATTCCCCTGTGTTATGCCTGTTAGATGTAAATCTGTCACGGCATGCTGTGTGCCCTTGAGCAAGAGACATACTCTGAAAAACAGGTGATCGGCCAAAATACACGCAGACAGTGCTGGATGGTGTATCAATGTTTTAGTATATTTTGATACCTTTTCAAACAAAGATATAAAATTGTGCCTTACCGTACATCAAAGACTGACAGCGGTACATGACAATGCTATCTCTAGATGTGCTAATTGCGGTCTAAAAGTTGCTGAATGTAGCTAGCAAAAGCCAACATTCCCTCCATGACTGCGTCTTCGTCCGGTGTGTTAGCATTAAACATAGAGGGGCTGATGTATGGTGTGTGAGAAAGAGGGACAGGAGGCTGAACTGAAGCACTGCATGTAGCTTCACAGGAGTAGATTTCACTACTTTGGAGTGTGAAAAATGAAAATAAGCAAGTGGATGGACAACTACATTCAGGTGGCCATACAAGTAATAATATAGTCTGGGAAACCCTGCACCCGCCATTCCCTTCGCTCCTTCAATCATACAGCTGCCATATAACAAATTAGTGTTTAAACTTGATTCTTTACCACTTTAATGTCATTTTGGTTAAGTATCCTTAATAGTTACTGTAATATTATCATAACAACGTTCAGTAGTTGTAAAAAAAAAACAAGAAACGCATCACTTGTTGTTATTCTCTCTAAAAAATTGCGCAGCCATAAGTCAGCATCCAACTTTTATCAGAGCGTAAGCAATCATTAGAGAAAAACAGACATTTACACATTTAAAAATCTTTATAGTAGTATATTTCATTACTTTGGAGATTACAAAAAAATTAATAATAAAAAAACAATAAATGTATCTGCTGATAAATATATTTGGGTGGCAATTTACACGCACAAAACACCTTGAGGAAAGGAAAGCAACGATGCAACTCCTACACAAGAAGTTGTCCAGCTGATGCGTACGGATTTTCTGCTGCTTTTTGCAAGGCAAAAACCAGAACTTTTGATTTGGGGAAAATGCATGTATAGCTCTAGAAGAAACCACGCTTTTCACTAAGTGGTTGTGCCTTCTAAAAAAAAAGATGTCCTTAATAGGCTGCCACTGTTCCCATTTGGTAACGGACCAAACAGAGAGGGCTCAGTGGCACATCGGTGTGTGCCCACACAGAGCAACACACGCACGGAATCAGCTGAACGACAACAGCACGGTTGGTTAAAACGACATGTTCCTGGATTCCAGCTTTCCCCTACAAAAAGAGATCATTTTGCCTAAGTGACTACCTCTTGGTCGCATGTCAGTAGCATCTCAACTTGGTTGGGTGGGAAAAACTGATGTCAGTCAAAGGAGATACGGTGTATGTTAATAGTATTTACTCACCTTTGCAGTTTTGCCATTTTCTTACATTTTGGTCGTAAAGACCAATACAAAAAAAGTCTGAATTACTGGTGTAAATAAAATAATAACGCGTGTATGTAATCATCCCTAGGGCTACAAAGCCCTTAAATAAGATCTTCTGCTGCAAATTACCTCCAGAGGTCCCATAATCACAACTTTTGAGTCCCACCTGCATGAGCTCAGAATACATCCACCAAATGTAGGGCCCCAGAATCTGCAACACAACAGTTAAATGTGGCGTGGGGGCCTTAAACATAGTGCCTATACTCGTTTATGAGAGATAGAATGCCTTAATTTTTCTTCTCCCTCACTTGCATTCACATCCTTGTCAGCTGTCGCCTGGCTCCTTGTTCATTGAATTAGCCTCGTATGATCATTATCTCTCGACTCAACTTTATTTATAAAGCCCTTTAACACAGCCATGGCTGAAACAAAGTGCTGTACATGAGTAACAACACGAAATATAAGGCATAAAACATAAGAACAATGTAAAAACAATAATAAACAATAACAATATGTTCATATGATCATTATGTGCAGCGCCGACACAGAGTCTCGCTCTCTGTGCTCTCACAACGTTTCTGACAACCATTGCCACATTTTTGGTAGGTGCTATTTTGGAAAGTAAAAAACATGACTAAAAGGGTCTGAAAAAGTGTCAAAGTCAGTTGGCAACAGTGTGATCCAACACGTATTCCTCCATACATGATTATTGATTCAATGTGTTCTGCAGCCAACATTTGTACGGAAAACTCTACATTTTTCTACTGCAAAAGGGCAACTATTTGCTTTTAACTGCGACTACTGGTTGACCAAGAATAGTTTTAGTCGGGGGCAGCCTTAGCAACACCACTAAGCATGTAGTACAATGAAGGCCAAAGATCTCTCCAAACAGGTCAGAGAGAAAGTGGTGGAAAACTACAGATTGGGGTCAGGGTATATTATAAATATCTGAATATCTTACAGAGCACCACTACTTCCATTATCTGAAAATGGAAAGAAAACAACAGCCTAGCAAACATACAGAAAAAGAGCATGCCAGTATATTCTATGATCTCTTTATTAAGATATTATTAATCAGAAAAATGTATCGTTAAATAGCCGCTTTCAAAGTTTCTCAAAGGAAATTTTCCATTCGATTCATGTTGTGCACAATAACTGCTTTTAGAAAATTATTTCTCAAATGCAGTTTCAGCAAAAGTGTCTCAGTTATGAATAATCTGATCAAGTTTAAACATTATCTTGCATTTCCCCCATAACTAGTCATGTTTAATCCAAATGTTATTCATTAACTTGGATCTGTTCACAACAGCTAGGAGTTTTGGACGTCATTTCACTGTAAGAACAATGCCAAAATAATCCAACAACTCCCTGTGAAACCCGAAAAAAAGCATTTAACAACTAACATAATCAAATCTGTACATAAAGATTCAGTTACTAGTTATATAAGCAGACTCTTTATATAACACTTGAAATTTAAATTGAATTACAATTCAGTTCATTTTCCCTCATTGTTTCCAAGCTTCACCCAGATGAATGAAGGGGGCCGGTTTATTAGCAGATGAGGCTCTGTAGGTTTTCCCATAATTACCATGGCTTGAGGCCAATGCCTGGCAGTTGTTGTCACTGGGTTGTTGGCATAATTCGAATTCCATAAAAAAAAAAAAAAAAAAAAAAAAAAAAAACTTTCTGGATGTTTTCTTCTCAACATCACACGTCTGTCTTTCAAAGAGACAAGTAGAATTCTGAGGGTCTTATTATTCGATTGTTGCAGGAATAAGTAGCTCAATGTCAAAAAGTAAATAATGTATAAATGTTGATGAATAGTCTACAGGCTGTGCCTTAACCTACTAAACACACGAATGAGCACAATTGATGCATAAAGAATGAGAGTTTAATAGGAAAGGAAATAATGTTGAGACTACAGCCTTGGTTGTGTACTCACCAAGTGCCTTGTCTTCATTTCTGTCACTGTCTTGCCTGATTGAATCTCCAACAGGTTAGGGCCCAAGAGATGGCCACACGATGCAGCTGTAATTTGGTAAGGCTGTACCATGGCAACAGACTGAACCAAATTCCTCTCTCTGCTCTGCACATTTGAATGGTCTTTTTTAACTGCTGATCATGCAGAAGTTCAGTCCCTTCGGCATGCCCCACCTCCCAGTTGAAAGAGAATCCACCACAGATCAGATCTCAGCTATTGTCATAACTCGAACCACAGTTAATGCCCAGTAATGTGCAATAATAACCTCCTTCCATCCCACTTAAACACGGCTTCCTTTCTAAGACAAACTCGATCTAAAGCCCCACCTAAAAGCATGAAGGGGGGCGAAGGCTAACATTATTCATTGAACACTTATCAACGTGCTCTTTCTGATTCATGGGAATTGGAGAGACATAGTTGTGGTCCAAGTTTTGCACCACATCTCAAGTGTTGCACAGCAGGAATAGAGGCCCAGCGCCTATTGAGTGGCTGACCTCAGGGGACGGCCAAGCGCTCTGCTCCAACAGTCCGCAGTTACAGCTGTGCTGTCCCCACAAAACCGTCACAGAAAAACTTGAATCCCCCAAATATGCGAACTCTAAAATGTCATGTCCGTTCAATCCACATATAGAGCTTAGATATGCTTTGCACATCATTGACCGAAATATGTGAGAAGTTGTGGTTTATTGGGAGCAAGAGAAATTCAAATTGCCCTTTCCACACCGAGCAGAAAAATAAGAGGCTATATGGGGAAAGTGCTTACATTCACTTTGTGTCACATGGGTGCCGTTTTTGACAGTGTCCGCTCTGGGGTTTACCCTTTAGTGTCAACAATTTTCCAGTCACGTCTGGCAGAGTTTACAGAGTAACTCAAAGTTAGCCATGAATCAACGGCTTTGGTCCTCCATCAGACTTGTTACTCTCACGCAACAATCCACACACGGCCACATCCGTACAGCAGTTACCGGACAGGACTTTGTAATTCTGACTCAAGATAGGTCCCAGTGAAGGCAAAGTTCAAAGTTTTCCTTAGGTCTCACATCTTGGGAGGCCATTGTATAAACAAGCTGATAACACTGGGTGGGCAAGTTCCTTTGCACTTCACAATGTCACTCTGTCCCCCTTGTGAGATGACAGCACAACGTCTGTGTACACTTTTTCCTCTGGCTTTGAAAAAGCCTTCAGCTACAGCTTCCTCTCTATTGTTGCTCCGTTTTAGCAGCACCCCTACAAATCTCTAATGTAGGCAAAGGCCCAAAAAAAAAGCGTGATCTCGTGCCCTGAAGCTGGTACACTGGCCTGATCTGAAATCAATCATTTGTTCATGTGTCTTAAATAATAACAGAGGAATTTTATATTTCAAACCAGTGCCATGACATCTTGATTCCACATAACCCAATAAGAGACAGCAGTGCATTTTGATGGGGGGAAAACAGCCTTGTTGTGGTACTACAAGGGTGTAGATATGTGACAACTTACTTTGGTTTAACAGTTTGGGGTCTGGGTCAACCAGTTAGACCTACTCACACAACGTCAAAACAACACTGGTGGGGAAGAGCTTCAGGCTTCGCCTGTCACATTAGCATGAAACAAGGGGTACTACACCCAAGAAGACAGCACACCTAACCCAAGTTGTGAATAGTAGTCACACACCTGACATTAATATCGAGACTGGAATACGAACCTTGAAACCAGGGTTTGACTGGCAGATGCAAAACCGCTGCACTTCGATTCGTTTACTCACCAGATAATCCATGTACTATCGCTGACCAGTCACAGCAGCACGACCTAGCTTTGTAGTAATTCCGTTTTGCTTCAATGAGTCCAAAATTGATGGGTTTTAGAACACGTCGCTTTGTATTCCCCGCCTCCAGACAACCACAGCAAGATTTAAAAAAAGAAAAAAGAAAAACCAGGCTCCTTCTTGGGCTTTAAAAGCAAGAATTTTCGCCGACTTATTCGCTTGTGAGCCAAGTTTCAGTAGGGCGGCGACGAAGTTTGTTTACAGCGAGGAGCACCGCAGTGTTCGTGTGTTCTTTCTCTGGATAAACTGCTCGTCTTCCGCCGGCTGACTTCCAGTTTTATCACACAATATCAGTTGAGTGTTTGGTTGAGGAAACTAACGAAGGCTTCCACGTTACGTCACGCACGTCGTTTTTTGCGCACGCAGCGTGGTCACATGACCAAACACATGGTGGCTATTTTCATTTTTCATTAAGAGAGGGAACCGTCGTTGAAACGGTTTTCTGTATTTTTTTTTTACGCTTCAGTATTACCAATCATCTGACTGCTGAGTTTTATAGTGTAGTTGTTTTTTTGTGTGAACATTTTTTTTCATCGTGATTATTATTGTTATTATTATTATTGCGAAAGAGGACTTCCTGACAGCCATCAACGTCATGTCATTGCCAATTTAGCCCTAATAGATCAAAAGTAAGACCGTCCATAAGCGTGATTGGCCTTATTCAAGTCATGTTAGTGCTCTATAATATATTTGGTAATTGTCAAAAGACATTGTGTAAGCAACATCTTGATTTTGCCTCGCTTTAACAGCAACGATCCATCATATGTCTTATATCCATCTTCATTGTGTGTATAATCACAGCTTGCAAAGTCATATAGCTGTCAAAAAATGTTCTGGACTACAGAAGTTTCTACTTTAAATGTAGCGGAGCTTTGAAGTTTTTCAAACTTGCGAGGATGTATCTTAAAAACCATAACGTTTTTTTACTTACTTATGTCGGGGTATTCACATACAACAACAATACAATAAATTCTTTGTTTAGTATCGAAAAGTAATACAGTTGTGCGTCAAGATATTGAACAATTTAAATTATTTGCCACTGAATTACAAATTTTTGATATTCAATTAAAGCAAGCCAACCAACCCCAAAGAGTTGGATTTGAAGCCTACACATTCATGCAGCTGCATTTTTTTCCCACAGAACTATCAAGTTTCAGAGCTGTATGGTGTGATATATATTATGCAGTTCATGATTAATTCAACCAGAAGATAAAGTAAGTGCAATCACTGATCAAAGTGAAAAGCAAAGCTGGTCCAGCCGCAGGAAGGTGAATTGGATAAAGTGAAGAATAAGTACGCGTTTGTGCTGATGTGTGCCAGCCTAATTAACACTATGCTAGTGTGGCATACACCACATTCAACAGAAAACTCTGTAGAGCTGACTGTTCCCTGGAAACTGCACTCCTCTTTAATATTTCATCAGGCAATCTCCCTGAAATTAGTCAAGCAGAATGTGAACTGGGTGTCCTGCAGAGAGAGCTGAGAGGTGCAGAATTAAGGAAATTACATTATTGCATTTGAGTTCACAGTATTTTAAACATGGACATTCACTCATGGTAGTTGACTTGTCGTTGGGACAGCTGATGTAGTGAAATGTGAGAGCAGGGACCTCTGCTGGCCTGAAGAAACATGGTGGCTGAGTAACCGTGACTGAACCAATTCATTTGGGGGAGGCTTTTTACAAACATTTTACACACACACACACACTCATACATGTCAGGAGTTATTTGGGGTGCTTTGATGTTTTGCTTGGGAAAACTTGAGGATACAGAAAGTTGGCACCTTTGACCATGGACCTTCTGATTTGGGGCCAACCTGCTCAACTACCTGAGCTGCAACCACCCTCATTCTCATGGTTCACATAATAATGTTAATACATATGTGGCCGCGTTTCACTTTGAGAGCAACAAGAGTGCTTAATTTATATACAAATTTGGGAAGATTATGGACAAATGCACAGTTTAAATCTTTTATACTTCCAAGAAACTGTCTTTCACAAGTATTCACCAATATTCCAAATCAAACCATGCCTTTAGTCTACATTTTAATGATGTTGTCAATGTTATTTGTACAGAGTTTTAAGAATTTCGCAAGCTTCTACTGAAAAAGAACATAGCCACTAGGTGGCAGTATCTACCAGACTAACCCACTGAACCTCATCACAGGCGTTAACTTGCTGTTAAGTGTGCATTCTTCTGTTGTTAAAATACGCACAAATATGTTGATCTATATCCTGTGGTTACATTTAAAGATAATCAAGTAATATAAGGAAGTTGATGCTTCCTCAAAATAAATAGATAAATGAAAATATGGCTGTGAACCTTGAAAGATTAATAGAAAGCAGTCAGGAACGGGTTAATTAGTACTTCCACTTCCAAAAGGCACGTTTTCACTGCAGATTTTGTAGGTCAAAAGCTGCTCATTAAAACCATCAGCTGGAACGTGCATTTTACGCCATATAAAGGATCAAATGAAACTCAGTGCATCAATGCAAAAATATACTTTATATTCCATCGAAGACTCACCTTCATTCTGTAATCTCTTATTTAAGCACTTTTAATTAGCACCTTTCAAAGAACATTACAGATTGCTCCTAGCTCATTTTTAGCTGTTTGGGCCTCAGATCAAACTGAGAGGATATGGGGTTTTGCGGTCACACTGAAAGTGTGTGCCCTCCCACTGAAAAAAAGCTTTTAAATATTTAGATTACTAGGAGACATTCCCTGTCTTATTAAAGAGCTTCTTCTTGAGGCAAAAACTGACCTAAGATAAACTGCATTCAGATTGAATATACTTACTCGGTGGGCATAGCAAAATAACATCCGTCGCACCTGCAAGCAGAGATTGATTTAGCACATGTTGAGCCACTCTTGTGTCTGCTGACAGATTAAACATTAGTGATAAAGTTGTTACTACAGTGAAACACAGCGGCCAGGGACGCAGGAACACATTTTCACCAGGGGGTGCTGGGGGGGATTCATTTTTTTTAGATGCAATTCCCTGCATTCTAATCAATTTTAGGGTGAGGAATAGCGAATCCATAGGCTATCTGACTTGCTCTCGCATGTTTTTATGTAGCCTAAACAAGGAGGCTAGATTTTACCATTTTTTTATTTTAAATCTCACGTTGAAATGATCAAGTTCTTCTTGCGGAAGGGAAACGCGCACCTGATGTGGAGACTTATCGCATAAGAGACGAGGACGCGCTCAAGAGCAAATCGCGCTGCCCTGGCACTTTGTCTTTTGTGCATGGGCAGTGAAGCAGCCGCGCTGATTCTCCTCAGACTTGCACTCATTCAATGAACTACAGCAAAGTAACAATGAAAAAAGAAATACACAGTACCAATTAGGCATGCATTAGTCTGCTATTCTGAAATAGTAGCCTGAAGGAAACTAGAAAAATAATTAGGCTAATCAAGCAGCAAAACCACACAACTAGTTGAGAACAATTTAACCAAAGCGAACTTAATTAAAAGCATTGCTTACCAGATGGAATAACTCCAAAGGTTGCCTTGCACTCTGGTGTGGCACTGATGAACTCCCTCATAAGGGCGCATTGCTGCTGGCTTGACACCGCAAGCTAAATAAACAAACGTCTCTCCCGTCACACTGTTCTACGCCACTGTTCTTTCCGGTGTTACACCAAATTCTGCGACCCATCATATTCTGCGACCACAGGGGGCGACAGCGTACATATGTCTGGTTGAGGTCTAAAAGTTTATCATTCATTTCAAACCAAATTTTTAAAAGACATTTAAAACTACTTATAAGTATGGAAAAAGTAGAAAACATTCATATTTTGTGTTTTTATTTTAGAATAATAATTAGGGGGAGAAAAACTATGCCTGAATTTAGGCTAATACACAAGTGGTGTAGTTGCGTCTGTTGTCCAGTGGGGAGTGCTGCAGCAACCGGAGCACCCCACTTCCTGCGACCCTGGCAGCGGCTACCGGCACACCTCATTAACAGGTTTATTCAAGGGCGTAACTTTGGGTCTACCATTGGGGGGGTTAAACTCGCAGCATATTTATTTATTTATTTAATCATTTTCTTGCTCGCTAATTTGCCATTCCTGTGTTAGAAATACATTCTGATACTTTTACTGATTTAGGCTACTTAACGTAAATGCAGCAGTTCACTATTTATGCCATAACGACACAGTAGTTAAATTCAGTGTTTAAGCACTAGCCAACATTGGCAGATGACAAGAACTTAAAGATTAATCAATTTCATCACTGTATTGGCACCTACATGCAGCAAATGTATTATGCACAATGCAACTCTCGATACATCACACAATACAGGGTGGCACACTGGAGAGCAGCTTGCACCTTTATTCTGAACTGATTTCACATATTGCCCACTCACTATCACATTAAGATTGCTATAAATTAATAATAATATTATTAAAGGAGTCAGACCTGTTACTGATGGTGAACTTGTCTTTAATGTCGGGTGTGTTTCCAGAGCCACTAAAAAAAAGCTGTAATCAAACCTCTGCTGAAAAAGGACAATCTTGACAAGACACAAATGAACAACTACAAGCCTATCTCAAATCTCCCATTTTTAAGTAAGATCATTGAAAAAGCGGTTTTACAACCACTTAATTACTTTTTAAAACAAAACAACTCAGGGCTCTCAAGTCTCACGCAATGAGCGTGAGACACACGCATTTCAACAAGTTCACACGCTCACACGCCACACATGCCATTTCTCACGCTGAGAAATGATCAACTTCGTCGCACAGAAATTATAATGGCCTATACTATAAACGAGTCAATGGCAGGTGCGCTCGTACAGCTCAGAAGCTGTCTTGATTTAGCAACCCATCGGAAAATCACAAAATAGAATTTCTCAGCCAATCACAAAACAGAATTTCTTGTTGCCGGGTGAGGTCTGAAATAGCTTTCAGCTGCAAGCACGCGTCCCATGAATGCACAGCGGACATAACCTTTATGCTCTGAATGCGTGCAGAAGTTGTAGACGAGCTGGAGGTGGAAGAGAACCGTCAGGATCTTCAGCAGGTCATATCTTCATTTATTTTAATCTTTTGTTAGTTACTATAGTTTTCCTACTCCTTGTAAAAGACCAATACCTGCCGCTTAAAGTGTTCGTTGGAGTAGTACCTAAATATTCAGCACACACTCTTTGACATGAGCAACTTAATGAAAAATGAAAAATATGTAGGAGTGTAATTAGGCTTCCGTGGTTAATTCTTTTCAAATGTGACTGGTATGAACAGATTCCCAAGACTATCTACATTTGCCAAACTGGTATTAGTTCTGCCACACTGAAATGCTGATGCAGAGAGGGTTTTTTCCATGGTGGGGCTCAATAAAACCAAGACCAGGAACACTTTGTTTCTGAATGGAACTCTGTCATCCATCATGACTGTGAAAATGGCTGACATTGAGCCACAGTGCTTTAAATGGGAGCCCCCAATATCAGTCATCAAACATCAAAATCTGCCACAAACACTTACATTACAGATTATTTAAAACATGATACTATCTTGAAATGAAATGAATGAATAAAGAAAACAAATAAATGTTATTCATTCAGAATTTTATGATATTTTTTGATGATTTGATTTGATGATATTGGGGGGGTTATATTAGCTGGATCTGATTTTTGAGGGGGTCATGACCCCCGTAACCCCCGTGCAAATTACGCGCATGGGTTTATTTGTGTACTATTTAGATGGGTGGTTATAAATAACTGATGCAATAGCTCGAGAAAATAGACAGACAGTAAGCAAGTCAGTCGGTCACTTCCAAACTGAAAGTATCAAATGAAAGTTGAGTCTCTGTCAGTATGATGTCAGCATTTTGTAGATGGCATTCCTTCCTAGTGATGGATGACGAGAAATGGTTGGCAGCAACCCAAGATCATCTGAAATCCAGTATGTCAGTTTCAGTCTTATCGGAAAAATGATTAAAAAAAAAACTTGCTTCACAAGTTTGACCAGCTTGCTGATTTGAGATTGATGGCACAGTAAAATTCCACAGGGAAATATTTCAAACTACATCATAGCCAGTTAACTAAAGCCATCCAAGCATTACACGTAAGCCTATACGAATTTTATCTTATTTGATTTTGTTGTATTTTACTGCTTTCACTGTTCTTTTATTGTTTTTATTTGTTTTGACTTATTCTTCTCTTTATTTATTACCTACTGTAAAGCACTTTGGTACATCGTAATGATTGTTTGTAAAGGGCTATATAAATAAAATACATTTACATTTACATCTCTTTATGTTTAATCTTTATCTTAAGTAAAAAAAAATTGTGACGTGTGCATTAAATCAAGTGAAAAGTACATCAAGTCATTGGCATTGTTAGCTTTAGCGGCCTGTAATGAGGCACTGCCATGGCCACAGCTCATAAAAAAGCCATTCTTCTCCCTGGCAGGGCTTGTGTGTTTGCTCTGAAATGTTTATTGGGGGTATGAAGCACCCAAAAGGCCTGGAGAATATCGGTCGCTTGATTAATGCTGTCTGGGTGGATCGCAGCACGTCGTCGCTCCTCGCTCGATTACTCAGCCTGCTCGACGTACTGTTGCTGCGCAGCGCTCAAAGGCAGAAGTGTCCGACCTGGGAGAGCAGAGTGAGGCTGGAGAAGAAGAGCTCAGGCTCACAGAGTAGCAGAAAAAAACACCGTCAGTCCATGTCCACGGGCTGTAACCTCTGGACCTAAGCCGCCGCAGCTTCCTCTCTGTTTTTGTGCTACGCCGGGACGGAGCAGAGAGGGCTGCAGCCAGGATCTTGTCAGGGCTGTAAGAAGTTTCCACGCTGAGTTTCAGTAGTCGTTTTTTGGGGTGAGCTGACTGAGCTTGCCCGTCGCGCTTCTCTCCTGCTCCGGCCAGCCAGCCATAAGTGAGCCCGCTTGTCCGGCTCTCCCATCCAGCTGTTTGGGAATCATGGCGCTCAGAGCCAGAGCGCTGTACGACTTCAGCTCCGAGAACCCGGGGGAGGTGTCGGTGAAGGAGAATGAAATCCTAACTTTGTACAGCGAACAGGACATCGAGGGCTGGTTCGAAGGGACGAACAGCAGAGGAGAAAGAGGACTGTTCCCCGCTTCGTATGTGGAGATCCTGAAGAGCGACGCCGCCTCCACGCTCAACAACAACAACAGCAGCAGCAGCACATCTGGCGACTCTTACAAGGACTCGCGGTACGCCAACATCCCATCGGGAGGTTTTGACGCTTCTTATAATCCCAAAGTTGAAAATCCTTCTAAACCACCTCCTCCGGGTTTGAATGCGTTCTCAGTCCCGCTGCAGCAGCAGCAGCAGCAGCAGCAGAACACTTACCAGCAGCCCAGCCAGGGCAGCGATGATGACTGGGATGATGACTGGGATGACAGCTCCACAGTGGCAGACGAACCGGGGACTGTGGGAGGAAGGTACCGCGACTTTGAAGGCAACGGGCCCTCCACATACAGAGTTTCAACATCCTCAATGGCTCGAGGGAACGCGCAGCAAGCCAAGAGCTCGGCCACAGTCAGCAGAAACCTGAACAGGTTCTCCACCTTCGTGAAGTCCGGAGGAGAGGCGTTTGTGCTCGGGGAGGCGTCGGGGTTTGTTAAAGATGGGGATAAGATCTGCGTGGTGATGGGCCAGCATGGCCCGGAGTGGCAGGAGAACCCTTACCCATTCGCCTGCGCAATCGACGACCCCACTAAACAAACCAAGTTCAAGGGCATGAAAAGCTACATGTCCTACAAGCTGACCCCCACCCACACGCAGAACCCGGTGAACAGGAGGTATAAGCACTTCGACTGGCTGTATGCTCGCCTGGTGGAGAAGTTCCCCGTCATCTCAGTGCCACACATCCCAGAGAAGCAGGCCACGGGGCGCTTTGAGGAAGACTTCATCTCCAAGAGGAGGAAAGGCCTCATATGGTGGATGAACCATATGACCAGCCACCCCGTCCTGGCCCGGTGCGACGTGTTCCAGCACTTCCTCACCTGCAACAGCGCGGACGAGAAGGCCTGGAAGCTGGGCAAAAGAAAGGCGGAGAAGGACGACATGGTCGGAGCCAACTTTTTCCTCACCATCAGCCCCCCACCCGCTCCGCTCGACTTCCAGGAGGTCGAGAGCAAAATAGACGGGTTCAAGACTTTCACCAAGAGAATGGACGACGGCGCCTTGCAGCTCAACGCCACCGTCAACGAGTTTGCGCGCAAGCAGATCGGCGGCTTTAAGAAGGAGTATCAAAAGGTGGGGATGTCTTTTAAGGTCCTGAGCCAAGCCTTTGAGATGGACCAGCAGGCATACTCTGTAGGACTCAACCAGGCTATCTGCTTCACGGGAGACGCATACGAAGCGATTGGAGAGTTTTTCTCTGAGCAGCCCAGCAAAGATCTTGACCCAATCATGGATTTGTTAGCTCTTTACCAAGGTCACCTGGCAAACTACCCAGACATCATCCATGTCCAGAAAGGTAAACTAACAACACTCAGATATTTCCTGTAGCTGATTTGTCAGTTTCTTTGAGGAGGCTTTCTTATGTCAAATACACGTTTTCCAAATGTCAGGAATCCCAGATAGGGGCCCAATCTATTATATTCTGCTACTTGCATTTCTTTTGGACTATTACTGAATTATTAAACGCAAGGCAGGGCAATTGTGAATTAATTAGGCTATACAGAGTCAGCATAAACCTCCAAAACTAAACTGAACTCCTCAGGTAATAGGCTGAAAAAATACAAGTTGAAATCCCAGACCAACGCTTGGGGACAAATCTCATATAAACATAGTGCAGCAGCCAGCTTACAATGAGGCTTATGTCAATTTGTTAAACACATAGGTGTGTTTGCCTTTGGAAACTGCTTGCTACCACTGTTTGACTGAATGGGGAGGCGCCCATCCCTTTGGGTTTTCATTTTTGTTGGTGTATTGACACAGAGAATGTCCTGCCTTACTTCTTCACAAAACAAGACTGGGAGGATAATCCATCATAAATGGCCACCGTTGTGTTTTCTAGTCTTTGCACCGACAAACAAGATTGTTAAACTAATCTGGTCCATCCTCCTACAGACATAGAAAACAAGTCCAGCATGTACATTTGGTGTGTCAGCCCTGCAGGTCAATCTTAATCTGCTCTCTCTGGCAAGGTGGCGGCCCTAAATTTTGACACCATATTTGATTATCCAGTAACTACTGTGTTCTAGTCTTAGTGGGTGAATTGAGAGATGTGGGTTTTTTAGTTCTGCGTGTTGTGATCGAGGTATTTGCTTGCTGCTCAGAAGCATGTTGCTATTGAAATGGTTTGCAGTCCTTTGCAGCAATAGGTCTGGTAGAACACTTTTAATTTGATTTAATGAGAAAAGCGATCGAAGGGTAGGCCAGTCACAATTAATACATAATCGCCTGATCGGAATGATTTGATTTGCCTGCGACCATTTTCCATGATCATTAAAGTCACTTCTATTCGGCAATATACGAACAGCTGGATAAATAATTTCAACAGCTGTAACATCTGGGTAAAGATTCAAAGGAATAAAGAATACACACCATTTCCGCTCCATTTCTCTGCAGTGGTTTAGTGATACCAGCTGTTTATCTCAAGATACTGCGTTCTAATCTTTGGCAGACAGGATATTAATAAGCATTTGTTGACTTTAACGTCTTCAGTCCCGATCACCACAGCCTAACTGTGTGCACTTTTGGGCTGAAACAGATCACCTAGAGCTAATGCTCATAGAAAAATGAGCAGAAAAGGTTGTGGTGTTAATTGTGAATATTATGATAGTTAATGGTCCACTAAAATTTTGTGATAGCGGCAAACTAGAGCCATAGAGTCTAAATATTTTGCATAAGCAGGCTTCTATAAGAAAACTCTGAAAACGTGAGGTAGGAAGTGTTCACTGCGTAATATGTTTGTTCGGGTGATCGGGCAGTAGTCTTTGTGTGAGAGAACAGTGGCATGGTTTTAAAATGTTCAAACTGAGAGATTTATTTATAATGTGTCAAACATTTAACCACAGCTTGATTCCGCTTACAACTTGTTAAAGGTAGGGTAGGAGATCCTGGATTTTGAGTCCAGCGAAGCTGCATTTTGAAAATACACAGGTAAAAAGTCCCAACCCTTTTCTTCACTTTTCCCCCGAAGGCACGCCTCTAGAGTACATGAACGCGCACGAGCACGAAGGTGCACGAGCGCTGTTCTGACAGCAAGCATCGATCGTTGCCGTATTTAGTATTTAGTTTATGCTAACTATACGTTTAATAATGCTAGGTGCTAGCCAAGCTGGCTCTAGTTTAGCTTCCTGCCAAGCTTCTGGACGTTCACGGAGCAGGGTACGCGCACAGGGAGAAGGAGGGGGAGGGAGGAGCAGATTGCAGTTTGATAGACGGCATCAGAATCCAATCATTGTGAACGGTCCGTTCACAATGATTGGATACTGTTTTTCCTAGATTGTACGTTCTAGAGGCCACTAAAACTTTTCATATTTGTGTCAAAACTTTTAATTAATTGGTTGCAATGGGGGTGTGAAGAGTATTTCAAGCAATATGTAAAAAAAATGTTCCAGAAAAAGATCCCCTACCCCGCCTTTAACTTGTACTCACAACGTGAGCCTTCACTCTATTACGCCCAAATGTTCATACTGTTGCAGTACTTGGCTTGTTTCCATGACACTAGAAAAATAAGCTGTTATTGTGTTAGTCAAACCAAAACTGTCATTTTAAAGTGCTTGCGAATGTGAATATGTTTGTCCAACAGAAATAGAATGAAATCGGCACGGGATGAAAATTGGACTAACACAGCCAGATAATGCAGTTGGGGATCAAATCACTCCTTCACTTATACGCTCAACTGGGCTAAAATGGTTCGAGGCGCTCTGTTCATACTTCAAAGTTCCAACTTTTTTTTTTTTCTTCTTTTTTTTTTGTAAAAACAATAAATCACAAATGTATAACAGCATCATCTGACAAAATCAGCGTTCAGATAAATAGACGTAATTTTTATTTATTTTTTTTCAATTTATTTTTTGGGCTTTTATGCCTTTAATGGATAGGACAGTTTAGAGAGACAGGAAGCAGGGGGCAGAGAGAGGGGGAACGACATGCAGCAAAGGGCCGTCCAATGCGGGACTCGAACCGGGGCCAGCTTTAGCGAGGACTATAGCCTCTTGAACATAGGGCTTCTGCTGTACCCACTACAGACGCCACAGACCACTCCAGATAACTAGACGACAGCAAGTCTGCACCGACGTGTTTGTTGATCTCCCACAGAGAAGGTTAGAAATGGCAGAGTGCCTTAACGTTTTCCCGCCCGGTTAACAGTCTGACAAACTTCAGTCAAGAACTCGATCCTGCTCCCGTCCATGTATACTGGGGCCAGGGTGGTGGTCCAATTAAAAGGCAAAGTCTAGATGAAAACGTAACTTGACTCTACTGTGCATGTGACCGCACTGTTTGGTAGGCCTGTCCTTGTCACTCTGATATGTGGTGTGACAGTGTGACACGTCGTTTTCTGTCAGTGGGTAATGGTTTTTATCATTTCATTATGTTATGGGCTGCGCGGTGGTGTGGTGGCTAGCAGTGTCTTGCCTCACAGCAAAAGGTTTCGGGTTTAAATCCCAGCTGAAGCCTTCCTGTGTGGAGTTTGCATGTGCTCCCCGTGTATGAGTTGTTTCCACATTCTCCGACCTCCTCCCACCATCCAAAAACATGCATGTTAGGTTGACTGGTGATTCTAAACAGTCCGTAGGCGTGAGTGTGAGTTTGCTTGCGTCGTTGTCTGTTTCATCCAGACCTGCATGTGGCCCTGGTGTACCCTGCCGCTCGCCCAATGGCAGCTGGAACGGATGGATGGGTGAATGGTTATGTTGTGTGCAAAACTAAACTTTAACAACTAAGCAGAAGGAATGTTTTTGGAAACCCGGTATGCATGAGAATGGAGTGGCGTTCAACTGTGATATTATCTGTTCAGACATCCATATAAAAGAAAACATGCAACTTAAACCAAACCACTCCCCGTCCCTGCAAGTTAAACCTCACTAACAGCTTTTTTTGAGTATCTACATGTGCCAAAATATGTGCCTTTGTGGTATCATTTTCAGCTCTTACATTTGACCAGAAGATATGCTGTGTAGGATACAGGACATGGGCCAGTGTGTGCTTGCATTTACTCCTTCCCATTGCATGTGTTGTTCCCAGTTGGGCTCTGCTGTGTTTTGCAAATGTATCCTTATATTTGCAACTCTGAGGCTGCCACACTAGTTAAGTTTAGCTTTATGCCGGTGACGGTGCCTGTGGACATCTTGCTTTGGTCCCCACAGACACTGGATGCATTCACGCCACAATAGACTGAGCAGGGGGAAATAGAACAGGCTGTGTTTAGGCTGCAGTGGGACACAAACTTCCCAGTCAGCTCAAATCAAGTTTGCCACATAGGCCACACACAACCCAAATAGGGTGACAAAGCCATTTACACAGTCTGGTGCGATAAGCCCAGCCTAATTCCACAGATAAAAGAGATTTGGAAGACCTTGCTGCTGGCATAATGTAAAGAAAAAAAGAAACGCACGCAATGATAGGCTGGAAACTGAGATGGCAAGAGCCTCTTGGTGCATAATGAATCAGAAAATGCTTTGATGACATGTTGTTCTTAATGATCTTAGGCCGTTCAGTCCTTCTAAGTTCAGAGAGTTTTTATTTGTTTACATTTGTGCATTCCCTCTCCCCTGGATAATTTTGCAAGTGAGGAAACATTCACAAATCCTTTCCATTTATAGGAAAAATGGAAGCGAAAAAGATAAATTCACCCTGCAACAGGTTAGAAACATGTATAATGCCACATTGACAGTAAGATGGGATTTGTTTGAGGTCCAGAGAGCGTTAATTCACCACTTGACAAATGTTCTGGGTTTTTTCTGTTTTTGTGCTCTTTGCCTTCTTCTAAGTCTTGTATATATCACAGTTTGTAGCTTGGTCCCATCTGTAGCCGGATTACATGCAAACGAGTTGTCCACTCAAGTGTCAGTCCCCTTTTGCACAGTGAGGCTTATTGCTGTCTGCACTCGCTTATGCACCTGACCAGACATTTGGCCACATCCTTTGTTGTCGTGAACCAAAGCACACATTTCCTCAGCCGAAGTGGATGCACAGAAACTCGCTGTTAGTTTGGACCAAAGGACTGTTTATCCGTGCAATAGCAGTGCACAGGGAGAGCAATATCCATGACTTTGAATCCTCCAGGCAAAAAATGGTAAAAACCTGCCGACTATGTCAGAATGTCCCTGGAGGTGGTCTTGCAGTCATATCACAGCTGCTCTCTGTGGTGAAAAAAGGAAACGTGTCAAAGCAGCTGTATATCCGACGTATCGATAGCTGGATTACATTTTGAGCTTTCTATGTCAGTCTCATAAGGACTGCAGACACCAGGCAGGTTTTGTATTTGTCCCGGTTGCCAGTGAAATGTGAGCAGAGGGACTTATTGATCTCCACCTCTGCAGGGACACCATTAGCCATTAGTGTGCAGCTTCACAGGGACAATGCTAGCTCATGCTATTGATTTGCTTTGCTTTCAAAAGGTCTTTACACCCTTTATTTTTATCTCAAACTGGTATTTAGACATTGACAGCACAAGGGTCGAATGTATCTTGTATTTCAAGCACTGGAGAAAGAGGCAGGAAGGGGTGGGTGTGTTTTTTTTTAAAATATCCACTTTACCCCATTTTCAAAGAAAGCAGTGTAGATAAATGTGGTTTAACCTGCTGCCAAAGAAGCTACAGTACAGCTTCTGATACACGAGGCAAGTAAAATGTGAATTTGTCTGTTAGGCTTAACATTAATTATAAAATGCGGTCCAGCAGCTTAAAGTACAAGTGTGAACATCATCTTTTTGTCCTTTAAATCAGAGTTGATATGCTACATTTGTCGAGGGCGTTTAAGCGCTTCTTAGAATAAAAATACCTGTTGATTCTGCTGTAGCTTTATTAGATCACTACTCACTCCTATCAGTTTGCAAGCAGTTAATGTTTCTGTTTTTTTTTAATCAAAAATGCTCACACATAAGCCTTTATCAGGCTGATAATATGAACTGCAAACTTACATGCTGCATACAGAACACTAATTCCATCATATGTAAAGCCAATACACTGAGTTCAAGTTGACTTGGCCTACTTTACCTTGATGTTGACCCTTTTTTTCCCCCCACACTTTTATCACCACATGAAGTGACAAAACTGTGGCTGGCAAGTAAAGGGAAGTACCAGTTTACAAGATTGTTAGATTTTCCTAATGAATCATCCTCCCACTTCTGTTGAAATGCTGCAGGTCTGTCTGATATATTGTTACAGTGTATTTAAAAGTCCCCCACTACACAAGTGGAAGATAGAGGTAGTGGAGTGATGAGATATAGGGGAATGCTGCTGGCTACTGGGTCACGCTAACTCGGTGTTGTGTAACAAGGGATTACGTAAGAGCTGAAACGACTGCCTCCAGTGAGCCCACAAGGGCTCAGTGCCACCTCAGAACACCCAGGCAAGACTTCAGTACAGGCCATTATCGGCACTTTTTCCTATATAGTGTGTTGCTTTGTAAGCCGTATTTGTTAATATCGATGATGCTGTGGTTTGGGCTGTAATTAGTAGCTTTATGTCCTGAAAGCCTTTAGATTTATGACTGAAATACTTGTCTATCGACATAGACGATCAGTAGCATTAAAGCCGGAAGCCAAAGAGGACAGAAGCAGAAGTGAGGGTTTCACTAAAAGACATCAGACGCAATTAAGCGTCAATAAGGATGAAATCTTTAGTTTTTGGAAGTCTTGAATCAATCTTTTAATTACCATACTTGTTGCATTGTTTTGTTATTTATTTATTGATTTAACTGAGGTGTTGAAATAGATTTTAAGCTTTACGGAATCTGAATATCAGAATCCTACCAACAAAAAGGTAAATCCGAATGTATTTCAGTAAGGATGCATGATGTTGGCTTTCTGCTATTCCGATATTTTCTAAATTCTCCTATGTATGTTAGCTGCGGGTAGTGACCAAAAGAACAAGATAGCCAGTGCATAGAGTCAAATTGAGCTTCTTCAGAAGGATGTCAGGGCTTACTGTTAGAGGTACTGTTGGAAGATCAGTTTATCCAGACAGAGCTCAGAGTAAAGCTACCGCTTCCCAGCATTGGATTGTACCAGGATTGTACCAGGAAATATAATGTCTCAGCTGCCTTTGGAATACCTCTGTGCCTCACTGGAAGGTTTGGACATCAGGTGAATGAATGGAGACGCTTACCTCTAGACCGAACCCAGATTCCTCCCCATGGCCCCACAGTTGGCTCTACCCTGCAGTTTAGCTGAGGATAGCGCCCCCTTGTCTTTTGGGAATCAACAGGTAGTGGCCATCCAGCCATCCACACGGCCCTCAACACCACAGTTAAAGGGATATATGACCACAACCTTTTGATCCTCAAAAGAAAAGGGACACCTTACCTTCGCAAAACTAAAGGGATCGGGCCATGTGAAAGAGCCACTGGAAGCCATCATAATAAAAGATATATACTGTATTTGCAAAAATCAACTCAACCAATCTATTTGTTGGTTTCAACTTGTTGATTAGTTAAATGATTGAATTAGTTGCTTTTTAAAACAAATGTTAACATGGTAACAATTATTCCTCCTTATTCTCTTCGAACGCTTTCAAAACACAGGAAGCCAGAGACCTTTATAGTAAACACCTGTGGGATTTTCCTTCAGGCCACTGGACATCTGTGTTGGTTTCCGTTTGATCTTTTCTGCACTTCAAACTTTTCCTGCTGTTCCCTTTGCCCTCTTTCAGCCAATTTCTGTTTTACATCAACGCTAATTTCAAAGATCTGCAAGACTGAGGGAGCCACAACCAGAAGGTAAACTGGATAGATTCTGAGGGAAAGGTTGAAGAGAAAATATACTCTGTAAAGGTTGCCTGCGTATACAAAGTGTGCTTGATTAGGAAAAAGGCAGTCAGAAGGTGTTCCTGTGAACTTTAAGGGGAAGCCGAAAGGGTGGTGGGTTCGGTCTCTAAGTCCTCTGTGGTCTCACATTTCAGAAAACACACTGCCTGAGTCGCAGTTTCAGGAGGACTGGTGACTCAGCACACATAAAACATCTTGCATGCTAATACAGGAAGTTTTGCTTCATGCCTTACAGGCACAAATCTCATCTCCACCCCTAAAAACACTTAAATCCAGGTGGATTACATTTGACCATCAGCTAGTCACACCTTGCAAGACGTTTTCGTTGTCTTGCTTAATGTGTATTTCAAACAATTACAACATATCAGTGGCAACGATGAGCAACGTCACGTTCCTATGTTGGACGTCAGCAGTGGTTATCTGTGTTTCACAGTATTGAGCAAACTAACGATTGAACTAGATCAAATAGGAACAGTAATTATTTTCACCATCAATTAAACTCCAAAGGTTTTTCCTATTTGTTAAATGTGAAAGAAAAAAAAAAAGAAACACTGAAAGACAGAATCAACAAGTCCTAATAAATGAGAAATTGCCAATCTAAATATTGGGTATCTTTTCAGAAATGCTCGCTGTTTCCTATGTAGCAAGGGCAGAAGAGGTTTTTACAACCCCAACTTCCTCTTTTTTTGTGTATGTTGGAGAGTTATTTTTGACAAGAACAAAGTCAAAGAGCCACAGAAAACCCCAAGTTATGTAAAGGACATACATTAGCTTGCATGTTTTCATCCTGACCAGTTTGTCTATCTTCGGCCGTCCTGTTCACATACAATCACATCCTGCCAGTTTCTGCTGCTTTACAACCGAATACTTATTGCTCAAAACATTTCTCGCTTTAGTCGTCCAGAAAACGTCAGCAGTTTCGTCAGATGTGAGTCTCTGGTGTTGTGACCATGCCTTCTGCTTCCATCTTAACCATCTGTCTGGAAACCACGTTTAAGATTTACAGCGGAACAACTCAGGGTTTATTCTGCAGATAGCAAAAAAGCGCGGAGGTTATAAACCACCGTCTCCGTCCTCTTTCACCAATAGATTCCACCACGGTGACGACAGTGGCACTGCTTTGCTGTATGACAGCTCAGAGCAGGCGCCAGTGATACTCTCAGTTTGAGTGTGAATACCAGGAGTTCTAAAATGTGATTTGCTGTCAGATGTGTTATAACGGTGCTTTTCTCTGCTATAGCTGCTCTGGAACTAAAAACAACAACAAAAAGAAACGGCTAAATTCAAGAAGTAATTCAAATTAAACTCACTCACCATTTACTTTTCACACATGCTTCAGTTAGATAGCATGAAAGAATCATTGAGCTAATTACTCGTACTGAACGTTTGAAGTTTACAGTTGTATAATAGAAATTATTTGAATTTTTTTCTAATAAATGAATCCCTGACCTCCAGGTCAAGTAGGGAAGAACAGGCTTCTTCTTCTACAACTCCAGTTCCAAAACAGTTGTGACACTGTGTAAAATGTAAAAAAAAATAACAAAAAAAACCAAACATGATGTTTTAATATACAAATTTTACAAACCAATATTTTATTCAGAATGGAACACGGACAACACATGAAAACACACATGAAAAACCCAAGCTGATCTTGAATTTGATGGCCGGAACGCGTTATATATGTTTTATGTTTTAAACTCTTGCTCGGAGGTTTTAGCAGGTGAAGCTACTTTATAAACCTGCTCAGGTATTGTAAAAAGCTGAATCCCGGTGATGAAATCATGATTACTGTAAAACAATCAGTCACCGACTATTTTTGAGTACTGAGTATTTATTCAACCGAAAAAATAAAAAATAAAAAATGTAGTTGGACTCCTTTCCACACTTGTAGAAAGCAAGAGCCTTGCTGCTGAACAGAATGGAGAACAATGCCTGATTAACTTTCATATTAAGAATTAAAAGCTGTAATGAAACAAAACCTTATTGGTTGCATTGTCGTGGTTGGTTAAGAAAGCTTTCTGCAGGATAAGATGATTTCATATATTATCTGTGCTGAATAACCTGAAATAAAGCTGAATATCCCAAGGAAAACTGTAGCCCCGTTCACTTTCATTCTTACAGAACCCAGTTACATATTTGGACATGTATGACTGAGGTTGGATTACAGCTTTCTTGTCTTTCAATATAACGAGAAAATATTCTGAGATAGACGTTCACCAGTGTGTTATGCTGCAGATGTTGTTTGCTTTGAATGTGAACGTCTGAAATTCCCTGCCCTCTGATTAGTTGCTATATCTTTTGTTTTATTACGCGATGACATTTAACCCTTCAAAATAACAAATGCTGCTTATCCCAGGAAGTAATTTCAAGGGAGCTGATAAGCTGTCCATGCTCACATTTTGGAGGCAGTTGCTAATGTTGTTTGTTATATGTTCTCAAAATTGCCTACTGCCTTGGTTGTTGTTATCAGAACACTCATCAGAATACCCCTAAATGGTTTGAGAAGGCTTTCAAGTGGCGTAATGTCATAGATATTTTTAGAGTCGGGGCCCTCACATTCTCTAACTTTAGATACAGATGTGGCTGCAGTTCCCAGGGAGTTTGGAGCAAACTGGTCATACTCAAAAGTCATTCTGCTTTTTGGTCATTTTGGTCCAAGTCCCTTGCAAATAAATGTGTTTTGAGTTTGCCACGTAAAAGAAAAAAATCGTAATTTACCCTCCCAGCCAAAGGTGAACGACTAAAACGGCAAAAGAAAATAGGTTTCAAAATCATTAGAAAAACAGCTTCTCTAGCTTGAGACACTGCAGATGCTGATTGGCAGATCTCAGACTAGCTCAAATAAACGGCACTAGTACACAATAAAAGGAATGGAGTTGTTATAAATGAGCCGAACCACATAGATGTGAAATTCCAAACCCACACAGCAGATATTAGATTTTTTTTATCACCTTCCAGCTTGGAACTAAGTTACCAACTTTTTAAAATTGTGCAGTTTACTCTCAGGTGGGCGTGTCTTGCAGCATCAGTCACTGGTTCAACATGGGGTGAATCTAGCAATGATAAAACATATCACAAACATAACAACCTGTCAATCACAGCTGTTCCTGGTGAAGGTTTATAAAACTGAGGTTAAAAATTAGGCAGGTGTTGATGGTGAGCCTCAACACAGTCCACCAAGCACTGACTGTAGTTACTCTAGTGAGTACAGTTCTCTTGATAGATCAGTAGTTCTTTAACCTCCATTCTTCACAAAATCATATCATACACTGTGTAACGTAAGTAAGAACTGTGTTTACAATACTGAATTAGCGTTAAACTACTTAAAAAGTAGTTTAAAAACATGGATGCCACTTGAAAGTTGTTTTCATGTTTTCTTTTTAGATTGGTATCTGGATGTTGCCTTTCGGCTGCCTTTTTATGGAGTGATAACTCCCATTAAGTAGTTGTTTTATTTTGTGTTATAACTGTATATGTGACTATAGACCAATTAGTATAAGTAAATCTTAATTCCTGCTCTTTTTTCACCGCCAAACAGGAGCCCTGACAAAGGTGAAAGAGAGCCAAAAGCATGTGGAGGAGGGCAAGATGGACCGGGCACAGGCAGAGGGCATCAACGACCGCTGCAACATCATCTCCTTTGCCACGCTGGCTGAGATCCAGCATTTCCACCAGATCCGTGTGCGAGACTTCAAGGCACAGATGCGGCACTATCTCCAGCAGCAGATTGCCTTCTTCCAGAAAATCACAGGCAAGCTAGAAGAGGCTCTGCAGAAATATGACAATGCATAATGGATCAGTTGTCTCATCCTATTGGTTTTATCCCTCGTGATGAATGACCACGCACCTCCCATGGCTAGACAGTGGTATTTTTGGCAAACAACTGCCAGTACTACGGACTGATGAATGCTGCAGGGCGGGATTTTCAAGAAGAAGAACACCTCAGTAATTATGAAATTGAAAAAAAAAATCCATATTTCTTTGTTTGTTGGACATATTTTTTAGGCACTGGATGTCCTTGTTGAAGAGTGGACTTTTATAAAGTTAGACCAATTTTTAACACAAACAAAACATTTCAGGAAAATCAGAAATAATGATGGTTCACCTCTTGGTTTGGGGCATGGGTGAATTAAATCAAATCATGTTATGACCTGCAGAGAGGGAAACCTGCATTTACTGCTGCTTACACATCTGATGCAATACATCAAGTGTTTTTAGCCTTACAGCGTTTCACTTTCTAAATGACCGCTGAAGTGACTGCCACTCCAGGAGCAGTGATACTCATGTGGCCAACACACTGCCTTCTTGACACACTCAGCCTCCCCCTGGAATTTTTCTTCTCTGACAAACAGGACAGAATGTTTACAGTCTCCTCACTGAGCAGCCACTGTCACCACTGTCTCACTGTGCCTTCTGATTATGTTTCTATGGTCATTTTTTGTTACTAGAAACTAAAAGCTCTATGTACTTTTTATGTTGAAATATATTCTATTTGTTTTTACAAACTTTGCAGCCTCGGGGTAAAAAGATCACTGTGCTTTCAACAAGGGCAGTGTTTTTATGGGAAATTATATTACTCGATTGTGCCGTTTGTTTTCTAAATGACTCCGGGATTGATCTTTAACAGTGTGACAGCATCAGAATCAGGGATTACCTGCTTTGACAATTAAAATCCTTTCTTCACCCCGTGCACAGCGAGCACTAGTGCCGATTTAAGCATGCAGAATTTAATGGACAAGTGTAATGAACACCTGCTCCATGTTCTACCTGAATTTGCGCTGGCAAAACTTTGGTTTCCCAGGCTCAGTTTTGGTGTAGCGTTCAGGGGCCGAGGGCAGAAGGTCCCTCACCGGTTTTAATGATGCAGTCATTTTGATAGCACAGTTCTTAACAGATCTACTATACTGATGTTTTTAACCTTTATGATGCCGGTTGCATTATAAAGAGATTAATGTAGAAGCAGAGATGCTAAATAAATTCATCCTCCACAGAAAAATGTTGGCCGACTCTGTGTGTTTTGTCAAAAACATGAAGAGGTGATATTAAGTCCACAACAAAAAGGAATTATTCTCGTTCCAGAAAAGATCGTCAGGACATTTGACACAATGACATTAGAAGAAGTGTCACAGATTGTCACAAATTGATGTGACAATTGGACCAAAAGCAAACCTTTTAAAATGCACGCAAGCATGTTTGTCCGAGCAAAATTGTATGAAACTGAAGTTCTCAAATCTGGGCTAATACACCCAGATAATATGGCTGGGGGATCTAATCATTCTCTATGTATATGCTCAGCTTGACCTAAATGGACATAGGGGCTATGCACATGCTCCAGAGTTCATTCCTCTTGTAATTTTCTTTGTAAAACCACAGGAATGGAAACTGCCCCCGTGTGATGATGAAGCCCCGTTTCCACTATACAGTCCGGTACGGGTCGGTTTAGAACGGTTTGCTTATTTTAGTGTTTCCATTACCACCAAAGCGCACCGGTCCCATGGAACCCGTTACCATTTTTGTAACCCTTGTGCTTGGGGTACCTAGCACACAGGACCAGTTCCAGGCTCTGCTCTCCGTTGTTTGTGAGGTGGCTTAGCAGCGAGAGCTCGATGGCGCTGTGCGAAACTAAAAAGTTTTCCAGCTGATTGCCGCTAAAAATGGCAGAGAGTGGTTTCAACCGGACGGCGAGCCAGCCAAGCTTCTTCGCATTAAGCTGAAGAAGCTTGGAGGTGCTTCGAAATTATGGATGCTATTTACGCTTCGGCACGCACTCCGCCCACCCCTGAGGGTCCCCTTTGTACAGTGGGAACGCAAAGCTGACCCCAAAGCGACCCGACCCATACCGTACTGATACGAAGTGACCCGAACCGTACTGACAGTGGAAACCAGGCTTTAAAGACTACGTCTGTGCTGTCAATTCGGCTAAACTTACGTCTCCCACTGAGAAAGTTAGAAGCGGTAGAATGTCTTGAATTTTTTTCCCACATAGTTCACAGCACTGCAACATCAGAAATACTTCAGTCAATAACTCTCACTTTCGCTTTCCTGCGTTTAAATTTGGAGAAGGACTTTGGTCCAATTTAAAAACCAGATTGTCCATCTAACCACACGTTCTTCCTGAAGTATCTGACATACTTCATTATTGTCTAAGCTATTCTATCTTTTCTTACTAACCTCACCATGACACACATTTGCATTGTAATTGCCTGTTAGATCGTTTGACACACCTCAAATAAAGCAGAACTGGGGTTTTTAAAAGGGGTGCCTGAAAGAGAGAGGAGTCAAAGCTGGGGGTTTCACACAGAAAGCAGCAAAGTGCTTCTGCAATCAACTCTTTGAGGTAAATTAACGTTCTTTTACACATGAAAGCATGTGAACATATTCTTTTTGTTATTGGTCATTTAATATGCCTATTGCTGACCGCTTCAGTGCAGAGCGTTTCTGAGAAAAAGAAGTGGGGGGAAGATCAAAAAGTGCCTCAAACACATGTCAAATAAGTAGAGGTCATGCAACTAATGTAGTGTAGCCACTGATCTATTTTACATTGCTAAAAAGACAAAGACAGCAAAGTGTATTCTGCAGGTTTCCTTGGCTGCGTCCCTGGAGGACTGGTGCTCCGTGTCTGTGTTTCATGCTCTGCTCGCAGATCTGCTGACAGCACAGAGCTCAGCACAGCCATCTGGGACATCTGGTCAATGTTAAAAATGTCAGGGTGGATGACAGTGAACACGTAGAGAACAGGAAAAGGTCAGAATAAGAGCTTTTCATTAGCCATCATCACCACCACCGTTTCTAACAAAGAGGTTATCTGACTTTAGATTTTTGTCCTGCACAGAATGTCAGATTGCAGGAGGAAATGTTTCCCATACATGCTGGCTTCTGTTTACTATCTTGATGGCGCTTACGTTGTCAAATATTTTCGCATGATAACAATCCAGTTTGACAGATGTAATGCTGGACAGATGATAACTGCAGGAGGTTCAATGACTGCTCGGTCACAGCATGAAACACTTTGCATGTGAGCACATGTTAGTGAAGTAAATGTTAGGTTATTTGTCCTCAAACTTTCCTCAAGACCTCCCAACTTGAGAAAATGTGCTTTTCTGCCACTGCTTAAAACCAGAATACAGAAAATTACACTTATCTGAAGGTTTATGACAGAACCGTATAGTCTGCTGCTGAGATGAAGGCACTTTTTAAAAAATTTTTAAAAAAGTAAATCGCTAGAAGAATCGTACGCAATGCTTCCAATGCCGATGCAAGTCTCACACCAAAATGGGTCAATGTAAAGCCCGGTAGCTTCACAATTTAGGCCCCAAACTGTAAAGTTGCTACACTCTCTGGCCTCCATAAATGTTCCCTACAATTTACACTTTATGAAACTATCTCAAAACTCATATTTTGAAAAAAAATGCTTAGACAGCAACCGGACAGGGTGGAGGGTGGTGTTACACATCGGGCTGTCATGCTGCAGAACAGTTTGAGCTCCATTTGACCTGATAAAAGATTGCCCACCTTGTGGAACTTTGCTGTTAGTCGTTGTCGGTTAGAGGGTTAGGCGCAAAAATGCTTGCAATATAGTATAACTGGCCTCACAGGTCACAGTTTTCTCACAACGGCGCGATAACAGTTCGCTTTAGCGTGCCAAGTGTTTGTTTAAAACATAACAGCGGAGGGTGGAAGCAGCTGAAAATGTTCCCCTTGTTTTTTTTACACTTGTTAAAGCATATTGAACAGCCATTGGTGCACACTTGTGGGTTGGATTTCACTAGAGTAACAGTGTAGTTATTAACATGTTTTTTCTTCTCATGAGGACATTTCGTCTTCACACAACGCTGCTGTTTGTCACCCTGTAAACCCTGTAAGTCCTTCCAAATCAGCGGAGGATACGAACAGCTGAAGACAGAGCTGAAGCCTCGGTTTTCTCACGTTCGTTCGCCTCAGATGGCGAGTAAAAGAAGCGACTCTGTACTGCAGATTTAACCGTGGCTGAGGAAAGTTGTGCAATCATCAATGTTTGAAGGATACAATTCAATTTAAAGGAAACATAAATGTCTCCACCATTCATCCATCAGGTAAATAGACAAAATGGCCAAAGGATTGCACGTAAAAGTGCTTTTTTCATGGTGGTTTCTCACTGTTGCACAGCAATTATGATGAAACTGACTCGCATTTAAATGCTCATAATGTAGTGACTGGAGACTGTTCTTGGTTCAAACCGCATTATACAGGGAAAGTCAGTGATATACATCATTCAGCAATATTTACAATTTGTTGTTTTGCAAATTTGTCAGGTAAGTATTGAGAAATGTCTCTGGAAATATGACACAACGGTGGCATGTTGTTATTTCTGAAAAGCCGCTGCACCACCAAAGCGTTTGGCCTGTGGTCACTTATCTTTACCAACTGTCACTGCAACTCTTACTGCACTTTTTGAAACGGTTACAAAACGCACGACGACGACATGCAACATGCAAAGCGAATTGTGCAATTTTCGAGCTGTTTTATCCCCCTGACTCATGACAATAAATCCCATATTTGTTGAGATGTTTTCCGTCTTCATTACTGACAGCCTGCCACCTGTGAGGTGACACTGCTGTCATTGTTGTTAATAGCTTTGTCTGCGGGAGCTTTAATTTTCTCATATTGCCCTCCAGCTCTCATTTCTCCTATTGTAGACTTTGCTTTTCATTTTCTACACACTCAATAAGATCTATAGCCTTTTGAATTCTCAGTCCTTGCGTGGATACTGCCAAAGCCTGAGGAAATGGGTGCTCCTATTTTCACAATATTGCTCTTCCCGGCCTGAAGCTTTGCTTGCTCTAAATTGTGAACATTATGAATGTTACTTGTGACAGTCACTTGAGTTAGCTTGTTGTGAAAGGTTGAAATCAACATGATATTATTTCCACTTATCACATTAACCTCAACTTGATTAATAACCTTTAGTTAGGTCATCATCTTCAGTGCAGCGCACTTATTTTAAGTGTGTGTGTGTGGGGGGGGGGGGGGGGGGGGGAATGTTCTTACCACCGTTTATCAGACAAGAAACTCTGATTGTTCACATGACAGAACAGTGTCAGCAGCAGGTTACATTCCACAGACGCAAACATCTGTCAAGTGTCTGAAACGAGCAACCACAAGACAAGCACTGGAAATACCTTCCAGATTCTGCAGGGCAGCCTGTGAGCTGCTGGGTGAAAAACAGGGAGCATACAAGGTTTTCTGTCGGATTGGTTCTGAAAAACAACGTGTAAACAAGAGAGTCATAGCATTTCAGTGCTAATGAGAAACATCAGATGTCCTCAAATGTTATCACTGCTCCCATGAGACTTGGCTCTCTTCCTTTTGGACTTGCAGCGGCTCTCTGGAATGCGCCGAATGTAGCACAGAAACATCCTGTACCTTTGCAGTTGGCCACACAAATCAGGAAAATCTGGTTGTACCTCCTCCCCACGTGAGTATTAGACTGCTTATCTTTATCCTTGCAAAGAAGTAGCGTTTGTTGTACCTTTTCTGTTTTCATAAGAGCCAGGGTTTGTCCAGCGGTTGGTGCTGAGAAGCAGAACAGTAGTCGAGTGAACAGTGTTTCTGCTTCTTATGAGCAGGCACTGATGCTGCATTTGACCGCATCGATTTCAAAAGTGACTGAATCACTGTCTCAGGATCCCCGTGCAGACCTTGGTACCCTGCATGCACCTGTGTGTCACTTTAAATAGTTTACAGACACAAATCATCACCTCCCTCTTAAGAGCTCTTACGCTTTCAGGACATAATTTCACACTTGACTCCAGATTGAGTTTGACCCTGACTTCCCCTCATTGCCTCAGCAGATTAAAGCCTTCCAAATGTCACATTATAATGGCAGGAAATGCCCCGAGGCAAACCGCAAATATTTCGTTTCGTAGTATTCCTGTATCAAAAAAGGAAGTGCAAAACCAAACAGGATTTCTGTTAAAAGGAAATGGGTTGTTTTAGATGGCAGGACGATATATTTCAAGCTGAGATGAGAGTATGAAACTGGACGTCAGTGCATGTGGCTTGAAACTGTGGCTCAGGAAACAGTTAGCCAGGTCACAATTTTCTTCTTTTTTTTTTTTTTACTGGAGACTCTCTGATATTGGCCATATGCTTTGGATTGTTATCACGCTGGAATATTCTTTTTTGTTCGGACCCTATCTGAGCTTTAAAATGTTTTCTCTCAATGTTTATCAGGCCTCTCCGTGGTCCTGCACAAACTTCAGTCTTGGAGCAGAAAAAGTTTTGTTGTTCGTATAGGTTGACATAATGGAGCTGTCACAGAGGATCTGATTTCCACTGATGACCTCTGTTTCAGTTTTGACCACTTGCCCAATTGTTTTTCAGCTTTAGATTTTTGCAAGCAGCACACTGTCATTGGGGTCATTTCTCACAAGGCGCCCATGACAGCTCATATTAGTGCTTCTGTGCCTCGATCGATCTGTCTCCCCCCGGCTTACTGCTGCGGCTGTGCTTCCAATGAATCTTCGATGGTCGGTCAGCTTTCTCCATTTCTTTTTCATTTTTTTCAACATTGTTTTCACTTCTGTGGTAATGTGGGTGTAGGTGTGCCTGTAATTCACAGTGGTCCTTCTAAACAGTTTGATTGGGATTGTTAGAAAGCAGAAATATCCCTTTTTGCAACTTGAGAAAATAATGTGAGACACTTTTGACTCCTGAGATATTTCACAGGAGTCTATTAATCTCCATCAACGCTCCTGGTCAGATGACTTTGGGTGGTTGTCTAGGACCCTAATGTTAAACATTTAAGGTCTTGTTTCTGTCCACCTGGTGAACAGTGTTGAATTCTTTTAACTCTAATTTTGCTCTCTACAAACTCCAGATGAAGATTTTTGGTTTATTATTCCCACCTATGTATATCAACCTGTCAGCCGTCTGCTCTTTGGATCTAGACACACTATAGAGAACGTTGGAAGTTGAACACCCAAAACAGGGTTGAATTGGAAAAATGTATAGAAGATTACACAGATCTTTATTTATAAGGGAGGAAATATACGTATTTTCCTCATCACTACTCATGTTTTCGACGATCAAAATGACAGAACTGAAATATTTCTGGTTCATTTCAATAAAGATCAACGAGCATAAACTCAATATAATCATATAATAGTGAGCAAATGAAGGCAAATCACTTCAAGCATTCATTTAAACGAAGCGCATGAATTATACATCTTGTGTGTGGGCTCAGGCTTAATTCTAGCTCTTCCATGTCGTCATTTCTTTGATCAAAATGCCCAACAATGACGGGAATTTTAGTTCTTTAACATTCAGGTCAATTGTGGGACAAAATAAAAAATCCTGTACTTCATGACTGTCTCTCCTCTTTGTCTATGCAGGTACAGCAGAGGAAAAAGTTTAAGTGTTATGTCTGTTTCATTTTTTTTTCCCCCTCCTAGTTCATGCTTTTGGAATGTGAGGCGTTTGCCTGCACTCAGCATATTCCTGCTGAAGGGGATTCTGGCTGGATCTGTTTTCAATTACTGCCTGGCCTTTACTGGCCTTTGATCCTGCGCTGTGGAAGAGGGGAGAACCTGCCATGACACAGCTGACAGATTCAGGTGCAGAGGGGAATTCTGAGCACCGAGGCGCTGTTTTAGCCTGATTCTCTGTCTCAAAGGAGAGAAAAAAACAACAACACAAGGCCAATGGTTTCGCGTTACAGTCCCAGCGGTGCGATCCTTTCATGGAAAACAGATCACTGTGAGGAAGCGTGTGTGAAGCCCTCCTGGCCTCCCCTGAGACTTGTGTTAAGTGTGTCCCCTGTGGATTTTTCATTAAGGTTTCCTCTTTTCTTAATCTTCTTCACATTTATATTGGTTTGAACTGAATACTCAATTTAAAGCCAATAATCATCACTTGTCTGATATTTGACCAAAAATCACAAATTTAGGAAACAACACGCAATCTAAATTCCACTTGTTAAGTCACATGCAACAATGCGTCCTCGTGTGTACAAAACTTTATTGTTTTTTTTCACATAAGACCTGTGTTCATCGATGTGGAAAGTGTGGTCGGCGTGGTTATCTGCTGACAGATGAGGAAATGACTGTGGTTGGCCATGTGAAGTTACACGTGTTCCTCCCTTTTAAAACAAAGATAACATCAGTCCTCTGTCTTCTTTGGTTGGTTTTTAGCACACCATGCATCTGACATACTCACTCTGACACGTTGCTAAAAGAAACTAATAGCACTTCAGTAATATGTGGACTCAGAATACAGCCACTGTGTGTCATTCCTCACCTGTTCATTTAGTCAAACAAGCACAACGCAAACTCAATAAAAGTCGGTGAAGTGAACTATTTTCTTGATAATGTCTATTATTTTTTTTTTACTTATTTGTAGTAATTGTTATTTATTACTCTGTTTCATTAAGTAAAGTAAGCGTCTCCTCCTGCGAGGCTACATGCAGATTGGGTGTAAATGTACGTGTTGTGTTTTATTTAGCTTTAATGCAGTGGCATTACAAGCCCATATTGGTCATGCAGGAAGTGTGATTAGACAACCATGTAGGCCCGGTCAGCCGCTCCCATGAGATCATGGACTGACCTCAGCACTGCAGCACCCTGCCCACTCCCGGGGGCGAGGCCACTTCTACTGGAAAAAACTCTGACAAGCTACACCCTGCTAATAAACATTATTTTGGTCTAAGATCACATTTTCTTTATCTAAAAAAAAAAAAAAAAAAAAAAAGAGAGAGAAAGAAGAGAAAAATCCCTGGGCTTAGTTTGAGTTAGAATTAATATAGTACGCTACAGCCTGCTTAGGTGGCTGTGGTTTGAAATAGCAGGAGAAAGACAACAAACGATGATTTCTTTGGGTTTGTTTGGTACCATTTGACTAGAATCCAGATCCTGGCACAGTCACACCCATTCAGCTAAAAAAAAAAAAAGAAAAAGATTATCAAGACATTTTCCACAGGGGCGTTTTGCCAGGATGTAAATGCCCGTATTAGGCACACCTGACTTTCTGGGGCATTTAACCAGACAGCTACATAGTATGAAAACACATTTGTGAATAAAGCAGGTACCTCTCCCATGAGTGTGCTAATATGCATGCTGATAATGACCGGATGCTTCCTGCTTTTCTCTGCTTGTCTGCACTTTGCTTCTCATTCTTTTACGCATACCCGAACCTAACTGCACGTACCGATAAAGCACACAGTTGTCCGCGTGCACGTCTGCAACCAAGTCGAAATGGGCCGCAGGGAGTTTGGAGGGGTCGCTGCTAAACCAAGGTACTTTGAATCGGGACAGCAAAGGCTCAAGACCAGTTGTAGATTGTAGTTCACTACAGTTAGGCTTAAGAACTAAAACTACTTGGTCAGGTTTAGGTTTAGTTTCACTTGCTTCATACAGCACATTGAAAACCAGTGTGAAAGGATTCCTTGTTCTGATTCGTACCACAAAGACTTGACAAAATGAGGTCATTCGGTTCTATTGGACTGGGAGCACCATCAACTGTCCTTTCTGCATCCTGTGTGCTCTATGTACCACTCAAGAGTATTTCTAGTTGTGAGAATGCATCTCACATGAAGGATCTGCTGCTGTATAATGCGTGTGTGAATGGGTAACAATGATCGGAATCTGGGCATCAAATCTTCACGAGTCCTGTGTCTTTCACCGTCCTCTGGGTAAAATAATGTACCCATAATCTTATCAGGTAAAAGCTTATTATCGAAATCTTTGCAAGATGCTTACTTCTCTTGGTCTCTTCCTTTCTGTTGTGTTGATGTCATGTAGTATGACTGTTAGTTTAATTTTCTGTCATCATCATTTTCTCTACTATTTTCCCACTTTGCTTTGTCTTAGTTTTTATCCAACTTTGGGCGTCGCTGCTTGGTAGAATTTAGTCATAAAATAATCCGGTTGGAGCTATGAAATGCAGTCAAATAGACCGTTTCTCAACGTTAACCACGTTAACCACATGTTAGAGAGCACAATTTTCCCTGCTCTATCTTTCTCTACTTCACTAAGTTGCAACTATTTTTTCAGCCTTTATTGTTTTAGGGGCTGCTGTGACAATAAGGGTCACAAACTTTATTTTGTCACATTGTTGTCCGTCTCCCACATTTGTTGTTTGACCCACATGCAATTCACTAAAGAACAAAAACTTCCATTTGTGTATTTGTCCAGTGCAACACTTTGACACCGTGCGATCTAACGATGACATCAGAAAACGCAGCTGTGCCTTCAGTCTCTAGTCACGGACAGTTTAAATGCTTGCACTACTTTGACCCCGAAAAAGACGTGCATTTAGTTGTCAATCTACGTCAGTGCATCCGGTGAATGAGCGTTTTTTTCCCCCATTTCTTTTTCAAGGAAAGAGTGGAGGACATGTTGTGCGTCCCGTACCTGGCAGAATGTTCAGGAATGTGGGAGCACTCGGCATTCTTTAGCCCCGGTTTTGTTTTTATAGCCCTCACACAGGAAGCTCACTCCGGTGGGGCCTCATTCATGTTGTCTGAAAAACGCTGACTGCCCTCCCACCCCCACCTCTCTGGCTTCCCTCCAAGATACACACACAACATGCATTTTTTTTTTTCGTGGTTGTGGGCCAACGTGCATTCTCCCATCCCCCATCAGAGAGTTTCATTTATAGCTCTAATTACAATAAACAAGTGAGAACATCTAGGGAGTGGGCCACTTTCCTGCACACACAATGATTTTGTCAGTGGTGGAACAATTTTGGTCCATCAACCACATACTTGGTTATATGTTTTCTCATGTTTATATTTCGGTGTTTGAAAGATTATTTCTTAGATGATGGATTGGTTGCTCACTTATTACAGCTATAAAATCTGATTAGAAGTTGTGATTTCTGCTGGAAACATCTTTGAATATCGTTTAAAACTCAAGATCCATTTTCTTTATTCCTTATGATGCGAGTACATGACGAGCATGTCTGTGTCTTTGCTGGGATTGAACATTTAAACTTTAACCCCCCCCCCCCCCCCTTAAACCTTCAATGTCCTGCTCTACCTTTTAATACAGCATAGCTTTTAGTGAGTATACTGTATGTTTTCTAATGTTTTTGGATGTAAAACGTGCGTGAACTGCCTCAACCACTTGGTTAAGATATATAATGCTAAAATATAGGATATGATGTGCCGTTAGATTTTCATTTCATCAGCTCAACTATTTGTTGAAAGGACTAAATATTCTTATTGTTGCCTCAAGGAAATGAAGAAGAAAAAAAAAAGATCAAAGAAACATCGTTCTGCTGTTTTCTTTATGCAGGAAGTTACTAGTTTCAGAGTTTAATCGCTTACTTGTACTGGCCCAACATGTAACAAAGCACACTCATCCTTTTCAGCAGAAGCACACACATATTGCTTTTCAGCTAAACTCACTCTTTGTCCACTACCACACACAGACCTCTTTTGACCACCTCTTTTTTTAATAAAACAGCAGCTCGTGTGCACTACCGGCGGTCTGAACTCTCTTGAGTCGTCGCAGACACACCTCTGATAGTGCGCCTTCATTCCTCAGAAGCTCTCACATCACAGATTCAATGATTATGGAGAGGAATGTCTAAAATTCAGTCTGAGCTGAAGGAATGAGTGTTCAAAATAAATCCATGTGCTTTATTTTGTCCCTTTAAGTCCCTTTTGACATTGCATCATCTCGCCTATATTCTTTTTTAAACTGTATGATATTGATCTGATGATGACATGCTTTTTCCCGTTGACAATAGGGTGCTTGGAAAGTTGCTGTTACCCTTTGTGTGTTGCTAGGCCTACTGTGTATAAGTGCGTGTGTCTGATATTTAGAACATACAGAAATGCAAAAAGGGTCAAATGTGTGAAATAGAAACACACACAAAAGGTCCTGGTTTGCAAATCACATATTTTACTCACAATAAAACACAGAAAACATAAAACTTTAAAGATAAGACATTTTACTGATTTGTGCAAAATCACCTGGAATTTGATGGTGGCAAAAATGTTGGGACAGGGCCAACAAGAGATGGTACTAAAAAGAGACAGCCGGAGGAACAGTTACCGCAATTACTTTGGTGAATTGGCAACAGGTCAGGTCCTGATTGGGGATAAAGAGGGCACCTTAAAGAGGCAGAGTCTCCATCATGCAAAGAGGAAGCCACATGTTTACACGATCCAGAAAGGCTGCCATCTTCTCTGGGCCAAAGCTCTTTTAGAATGGACTGAGGGAAAGTCAGCAACTGTTCTGTGGTCAAACAAACCCAACATTTGAAATTCTTTTAGGAAATCATGGACGCCGCTTCCTATCGATTAAAAGAAAGGGAAACCTTCCGGCTTGTTATTGGCGCTCAGCTTAGCAGCCTACATCTCTGATGGCATGGGGGAGCATTTGTGCCTATGGAACTGGTAACTTACCAATCTGGAAAGGCACCATCGATGCTGAAAGGTAATGTACAGGTTTTAGAGCAACGTATGCTCCCATCCAAACTACAGTTTTTTTCAGGCAAGGCCTAGAATATTTCAGCAATACACATGTTCAAACGCATACTGCATTTAGACCTTTGACCAGTTGAAAACAACCAAAAAATACAACAAAGAAGACACAGGACTGCCGAGCGGCTGGAAAAGCTACCTTAGAGAAGAATGGGACAACGTTCCTCTCCCAAAGGTCCAGCATCTGGTCTCCTCAGTTTTCCAAACGTTTATGGACTGCTGTAAAAAGAAGAGGGGATGCTACAGAGGTAAACTTGGCTCTGTCCCAACTTTCTTTGAAACATGTTGCCGCCATCAAATTCCAGATGAGACAATATTTTTAATGAAATAGTAAAATGTGTCAATATTCTCTATGTTTTCAACGTTTCATGGTGAATAAAATATTTTGTTTATGAGCTTGAACTGAATTCAATGATTTGGCAATGATTCACATTCTGCACATTGTCCCGGCTTCTTTCGGGATGTGGGGGTTATATGTTAAGTATGAATTTGTAAGCCAAAGGACAAAATTGTTGCTGAAGCTCACTCATGATCATGGTCGTTTGCATGTTCCTCATTTTTGTACTACTTTGTCTTTTAGACTCAATAAATCAGGTGTTTATTGGCTTTACTTCCTGTGTCATTCTGAATGTAGTTCTTCCTTCTGCAGTGTTTGTATTTCTTCCCATGTTTGCTTCCCTCTCACCTGCTTTGTGTTTACTTGATTACTGAAATCTTCTGCTCCTGTAATACTCACCCAGTCATCGTCATTAGCTCACTATACATTTCCTCTGCAGTTTCTGATGTTCTCCTCCAGATTGTCATTGCTTTGGGTTTCTTGCTGTTCATTCCCATGCTCCTGTTCTACAAGTTATTTGGATTTTGTGTTTTGGAACTTGGAGCAGGGCTCCATTTGTCATTATCATGTCCTTATGTTTTGTTATTTCTTCATGCGTTCTCTTGTATCTTCGAGTTCAGAGTCTACCGGGCTTTGCTTTGCCTTCTGTTTCCGGATTCTGTATTTACTCTGATTTAGTAAATTTGATTTATTCGTTCTCTTTTTCCCGCCTCCTGCATTGTCGTCATCCAGCTCTACAGACCTCAGCAGTGACAGACAAATGTCATAAACAAATATGATAAGCAAAACAATAAAAGAGACTTGTTCCTCCAACACAGGGCGATGCCAACAAGTCATAAAACTGAAATAAGAAATATTAGAGTTTAGATCCAAAGTGGGCGTGTGTTTTACAAAGTACTGTCTTAAAATTTGCAACGGAGCAATGGTTACATCCTCTATGACAACCCAAGAAAATGCTTTTTCTTTCATTTGTAAAACCATCCCAAAAGACATTGTAGTTTCCTGATAAAGCTTTGCTCTGTGCCGAAAAGCAGAAAGAAGCCCGTAAAATGAATCAATCGGTAATCCTTTCCCAGCGGAGGAAATACGTACAAGGACCCAAGTTTAGTTCCAGATTAGGAAAAGACCACTTGGCTGAAGTTCAGCAAGATCTTTTGGTTTTACTTTTGCTCCATTATTTGTATGACAGGGCTTCCTCCTAAGAGGCAACCGTGGTGGATTTCAGCACCAGCATGTTAGATTCTGAAACCCTTTGCAGTATTTTGCATGCCTTGATTAGCTTTTATGAAGAAACTAAATGACACTTTGATGCCTTTTCAGAGCACTGGCAGGGTTATTGTTACAGCAGTTACCATAAGGAGAAAATTAAGTCTTTTTAGAACCGAAACATTGTCTTTGTAAGATCCAACTGGAGGTGGAAGTGACTTAATTAGCCAGCTGGGTTTGTCGATGTGGAACCTTGTTAAACCAAATGAGCCAAGACGGCATTGTCTCTCTCAGCCTCGTCTTACAGGGTGCTATTGTTCCTTATCCCTCAGCCCCACAATTTCCAAACCTTGAATTACAGTGATTACAGTTAGATCTAATACCGGAGGGCTGGAATCCACCAAAGTCTCTGGGTCTTGTTTCAGAGTTTCGTGGTATATTCGCTGTATTCTAACCCATATTAGCTCACTTTTAACTCTTAGTGTTGCAATTGGAAGGATGGACTCATGAACTTTTGTCACCAATACTTTGTGTAACATTGCCAGCAGCTAACGTAATGATTATTTAAGCTCCGACTGCACTGAGTGCGGAACATGTGACCACTTCCTACCAGACATTCCCACTTTCAGCACAACATCAAGTCAGCATTTTGTCAGCAAGAGTTTCCTCTTTTTGACACTATAATTGACTTTTATTCATGGAAGTAAAAACCACCCAGGGTTTGTAAAAGGTTCGAATTATGTTGGACATGACGTGTACACGAAGCACAAGCTGTATGTTAGAAAATAGCAAAAGGACAACATGTCAAATGTTGATACGGAGGAAAAACTGAGATTTAAATGCAAGTGAAAGGATGCCAACTGCTGTAGAAAACTATGACCTGAGAATGAAAAAGCCTTCATCCTGCCAAACATTCATGGCTTATTTTCTTAGACATAAACCAGGGTGCAAAAGCAGAAACTGGGACTGAACAGATGTGTGACAGTGACTAATCTCACAGGCTAGCATTTAGTGACAGTTTCCTAACCAGTTGAAACATGCCGCCAGCATAAAATCCAAATGCATTTGTTTAAGAAAATGTCTTTTAAATTATTCGAAAATCGCCACACTTCTGTTCTTATTTGCATTCTTTACGGCGTCAAAAAAGAAATTGCGGAAAAAGGCTGTGAAATAAGTGTTGTAATGAATTCACCAATGTGGTAAAAAAGATGTAATAATAGCTTATGAAATCAGCTGGACCCACCATGTTTACATACCCGTCATAGTTCTGTTTAAGTTTAAACTGATGAAATGTGAGCTGCAGGCTTACGTCATCAGTGCTGCTGCACTTATCGGTCCCAGATTTGAGATGATATGATTCAGAGTCACATAACAACATGAAACATATCCGCACAATATGCAAGCACAGAGTATGCTGACACACTCTTATCTCAAGCTCAGTGAGACTGCCAGCAATACTGACGCTCATCAAACCAGCAGACGCTGCAAATCAGACAGAATTTATCCACTCACATCACCGCAGAGCTTGTTTGCCTATGATATTGGAAGCATTGGAATTCACTCTAGTAAATGAAAATATTGTTCTCAGTGAAGGTCCTGCTTGCTGACATCATTGTGCTGCTAAGTTAAGCTGATCGCGGACGACTCCTGAACTGGCCGCTCACTGTTGTCCTCACACGTGTAACCTGTGATGTCGCCAGCATTTGAGTGAAAACAAGCAAATGCTTTCTTCACATGACGCCATCAGCTGAGCGGACTGACTCAGTAGTGAAGCTTGAGCTGCAGAAAAAGACCTTTGTGCTTTCCCTAAATCACATTACATGTTTCCCATGTGGGTATCTCAAAAGAGATTTGTTGTTGCTTCGGCAACAGCACATCACCTGATGAGGTGGAGACGATCATTTGAGCCGAAATCATGCCAACAAGGACTGCAAGTCTGGTAAGAAAAAAAGGGACAGTGAACATTTCAAAGTGGTTTATTAAAAATATGGTATAAATAAATTTGACACTTCTGTTACATATTAATTGTTACACCGATTAGATGACAGTGGAATACACTGGGTAGACGACTCTCTTCAGTACAAAACCGTCTCAGGACTTAGACGTTTACAGTGTTTTTTCCTCATCTCGTCACAGCAGTGCTGCACATTTACAGCAGTGTTAGCCTACAGCACACAGAGTCAGTCATTTTGAGAACACACGTTACACAGGCTCATCTTTGATAAATAACATAAATAACGGCACTCATTTCAACAGAAGCTGCTCCACGTTTGTCCTGGACAGACTTTTCAGTAGTTTGACCAATCTAAAAAGGAGTACTCTTATTCTGTTGACACACATACAGGATAATTCCCCACCTTAGAAAGCCACGTCCAGTTGCAGATCCTCATGCTTGAATTTTCATTCAACTACGGAAGCAAATCTCGGTCAAAAACAGTGATCTGCAGGATATTTCAGGATAAATCAAGCGCCGACATGCTTCCTTGAAATGCAAAAAAAAAAACGCTGCGCGACTAAAATGGAACCATCGTTAACATGCTTACGTTTAAATTGCTATGATTTCAACCAAAGAAAACAGTGGTTCAAATTAGAGGTACAAAATCTGCTATTTCACAATGAAGACATGCTGGGAGGCATGTGTGAGACATGAAACATGAAACCTCGATTACTGACAGGACATGCGGACCTTTAATAAAGGCAACATGAAGTTAGAGTGAATAGAATACCTGAGTTTACAAAGCTAAATATACTTTAATATACAGTATAATACATACAAACAATATAAAATCTGCACAATCAATTGAAATGTTTTACTAATAAATCTTTGTGCCAGTGTCAGTCTTGATTATTCACAGTTTCTCCGCTGTATTTGCATCATCTTCGACTCTGAAACTTCAACATGCACGAGGACCGTTCAGTGTGGGCGACTGATCACAAACATCTAGAATTTATGCGAGGACGACTGCTTTGTACGTGCTCAAGCAAGTGGAGTCTGTCCAACAAACTAAGCGTACAGCAGTGGTTGGTTTAGGATTGTCAACCAGCATTTCAGCAGACTGTGCAGCTGAAAGGAAACATAGCTCTACAAATGTTCGTTAATGTACTGAAAACTTTTACGGATAGTTATTTTCCTCTTTGTCTGTCCTTAAAATTGCATTTGTAATTTTGCCCACGAGAAGAGGACGAACTTTGAAACAAGCACAAAGTGTTGACATGCAGTGTTATTTCCTTTAGTGATATTTATACCACATTAGAGAGTCTGTGGCCATACGGTGACCTGTTAGCTCAGTATTAGGCTCCACCAGCTCTTGACAAAAATGGCCGCTCTTCATCTTAGCAAATGTTTCGCTCAGTCAGTCAGTCACTCCACAGCAGGAACTACTGCACTTGCGATGTTACAAGATTCTGTGGTTTTGTGCAACTGCTGCCTGCAGAAGTCTGGAAGTGAAGCTCACAAGCAAGACCGTGATGAAGCTGAACCACAGAGTGCTGTGTGTAACAGAAGTAAAAGGGCAAAAAGAGGCCAGAAATATGCAGCAGCAGCAGAAGGAAAATGTGTTATCACGAGGAGCGACATCGTCCATCTTTTTACTTTATCAACTGCCCTCTTCAACAGTTAATAAACATTCGTACCTTTTTTAACTAATCAACGCATTTCAGATCTGAAAATCCTGTAACGACATTCTGCAGCTTTTCCAGCAACAGCTCGTCTTTGGGACATCATACCCAGTACTGGTTCTTCTGCAGAGTGGGAGTGGCGGTTCTAATAATTTGGGAAGAAACTGCAGGGGAACCATTGCTCCAAGAACTCACGAATAAATCTGAGTCGACGGTGTTGTAAGGTGAGGCTCGATTTGATGCAAGCAGCCCATCAGGAACGGGGCTGCCAGAACAGGTGGGGTTTAAAGGCGTGACGGTTACTGTGGGAACTGTAGTGCTCCTCTGGGCTTGGACATTGTAAGACTGACTGTTTGGAGGACACGGGGAGGGAGGCTCCTGTGGTGCTGCAGTGCTCTGCTTCCTTTGCCTGTGGTGTCGAAGAAAGACGACGAGGACCACAAAGATGATTATAAGCAAGAGAAGGGCCAGCAGTGGTAAGATAACCAGGAGAGGATTGGAGGTTTTTTGAGGGTAGGACTCCACGCGCACTGGTGTGTTACTAAAGGGGAACTCCTCAGTTTGAGATGGCTTGGCAAGAGTTGTACTGAAAAGGCTGGTTCTGTTTGAGTTCCCCCAGCGGTTGCGCCCCTTAAATTTTTGTTGGTTTTTGCTTGGCTGCTGGGTGGAAAGGAGAACTGTAGGATGGGCTTGAGAAGTAGTTCCATTCCTGGAAGTCTTGACTGACGTCTGAGGAACCGCTGAGGTGGTCGGGACAGAACTCTTTGTGGTTGGAAAAAGTGCCGGATCATAGGGCACAACTGTAAAGTGGAACTCCCCTTTAGCAGGTTGAATGTTAGCTGCTTTCAGCTCAAACACCAGCGAGTCACTGAGCTCCTCCGCTCCAGTCATGTTGGCATGTAGCTCTAAGGCTACTTTCTCCAGCATCACTTCCTGAAAGGTGAAGGACTCGGCGGGTACAGCTCTCCTGGACGTTTTTGCTTTTGTCTGAACGACCTTCCCATACTTGGGATGGGAAATGATTTCGAAGACAGGATCACTGCCGCTTATGTTAGCCAGTTCAGAGGCATCAAAAAAGCCAGAGTTGAGTTTCACAGTAATCCCATTGGGAATCCGCAAACCTTCGCCAAGCAGGATCAAAGGTCTGACAGTTATGTTAAGCACTTGGTTGGTCAGATTAGCTTCTGATGTGAAAGCGGTGAAATCAAAGCTGTCCTCTGAGGAGGAAAGGGAGATCATATGGTAGGACAAACTTCCAGCCCGCAAATCCTCCTGTTTGAACTGTGTAACCTCTTGGTTGCCCTTCAGAATTTTTCCAAACGTAGGCGGCTTTGTAACCTGGTAGTAAATGGTGGCGTTTTTCCCATTGGTCTCAGCAGCAAGGTTCTCCTGGGTCAGAGGTACTGAGGTCTTGCCTTGCTGCAGTGACAATCCAGTATAATTTACCAGAGAAATGCTGATTTCCGTCACGTCTAGGTTAAAGAGTTTATATATTGGTTTATGGTGGCCATCGGTGACGCTGAAGTAAAACACCCCTGAGGCAGAGCTTCCATCATGGATAAAATAGACCCTTCTGTTGTTGATTTGAGCTTGAGTGAAGGCCGTTACAGACTCATTCAGACTTCCTTCAAGAGCGAGGTAACCATTGCTTGGCTTACTAATGACAGAGAATTTAATGTCCTCAGGAGGATCGTCTAAGTCTTGAACCTTGAGATGCTCAGGCCCGAGGGCTACACTGTCTCCTTGTACCACCTTCAGACTGGGGGCTTTGGTTTTCAGCAGAGGTGGCTGGTCATTCACGGGTATGACTGTGATGTTAAAATGTTCCACGACAACTTCCCCCTCATCTCGGGGGGGTTGTGCAGTTGTGCCTTTAGGATTTAGCCATGCACTGAACACAAAAGAATCGCTGGTTGTCTCCGAGTGGTCATGTTTGTAGGTGATACCATATTTGTTAACAATGAACTGGGAGAAGTTGGGTTTCTCCTTGGTCAGGTTTCTCTCACCCACCACGATGACGCCATGCTGAGGCAGAGATGTCACCTGAAACCAGACCTCGTGGGAGCTCCGCTGGGGCGTCGGCAGCTTGGACATCAGGTTCGAGGCATCCAGCTTGGACTCGTCAATGACGACACTCTCCCCTTCGGTCACCTCAACACCTATTTGCAAGCAAACAACAAGTTTGGTTGCAACATACATCTTTATTTATCTTTATAGCCTCACAAGGCTGTTTCCACAGCAGCAGGATATTGTTTATACCTGCGTTTGCGAGGAGGACTGTGTTGTGTTCGGCTCCTGTATTCTCATAGGAGATGTCTATCCTGAAGATCTGACTGTCCAAAGAGGCAGGGGGAGATGCTACGGTGAAGGTCAGGGAGTCCATGGCTTCCCAGCCCACCGACTCAATGGGGCTCTGAATGTACACAACCTCTTTTCTGTCCACCTGTGGGACAGAAACACTCCAATTTCTCAGGCGAGCCACAATCCCAATTACATTTACATCAACAAAGTTGCGTCGACAGAAATCCTAAAAGAAATTCCACATCAGTCTGAACGACGTTACTTTAGGAAGCACAAGACGTAATCAATAATCTAAAGCTGCTCTGCTAAGCAGTAAATACAGTTCAAGCACCATAGCTTTGACTGTCATAAAAATCCATCAGAAATAATTGATCACCTAAAAGTGCTACATGGTCCATTCAGCTCTGGAAGTCAATATCTTCAACAAAGACGCAGGACATGTATTATTCATTCAATACAGTGGAAATCTTGCAACTCTCCGCATGAATGGAGGAACTCTAATATTGATCTATTTTTGGTCTACTTCACATCCCTTGAACCTCGTTTCAGTGATGCACTTATCTAAAATGAGAGACAAATGTTGATGTGACCCCCAGCTCTTTACTCACCATGTCTTGCGTGAAAGTGGAGATGTCCACCGTTGAATTATCAGGCTGCCGCCTCACCAGACGCCCCAGTTTGGGATGCCGCATCACACCGAATGTGATGATGCGTTTTGAGGTGTTGCTGATATCATTGGTCATTGCTTGTAATTGCTCATTTGTGATTGGTCTCGAGGAGCCTGGAGAAAAATAAGAAATGGAAGAAAGACATAAATGATTGAATACTCAACCAAACATTTTCATTTTGGTTTACACGTACACCATGTAACTGATGCCACGCTGTCAAAGCTTTTATAAAGCCGCATCTGATCTTGAGAGTTCCTCCCTCTGGAAGTGTTTCGCATTGTTTTGACTCCAAACTATACAAAACAAGGTCTGGTAAAGACTGACGAGAACCTTTTGATGTGTCAAATTAAATCTGCGACGCAGACATCAGAGACCTTTTAACAGCTCTGTCCAACTGCAGCGCTGGGTGTTACATAAACTCCAGGCGAGACATTAAAAGCTCCTTGCAGGAACAAATCTTCCACATGGGAAAAATGTAAGAAAGAAACATCAAATGATGATGAGTTACAACTGAGACCATTTTTCCTTTTTGCAGAGATGAGCTGCATAGACTTCCAGTCCTGCTGCCGCTGTGAATGTTGCGAGGCAAAAGACAACTGAGAAATGATGGAAGGCAATGAAAGAAAGAGAGGACCTTAGGCCTAATTCACTCATCACTTGTAAGCAGTATACCCACCATCCTGCAGCCATGTCACAGTACAAGCACACAACAATGACCAAGTGTATTTCAGGTAAACACTGAAAGCTTAATGAGGCATATCCACCCACTTAGAAATCTTTTAAAGAAAACCCCCTGGACAACTTTAGGTGTTTATGAGGAGAAGGAAACACATTCGTCTTCCTTCCACTCTGTAAGAGTCTTTCATGCCCCCCCCCCCTTCTCACCCCATCAAAATGTCTCATTGTCACTGTAGCTCCCATCCCACCCTCTCCCTCTGCTCTGCCTGGCACAAAGCACAAACAGGGCCGCCTGAGACAAACAGCGGCACAGTTTTTCAAGTGCCCACTCACCCTGTGGCAGGGAAGCTCAGCAGAGCGTGCCAGCTGGATGTTTGCGGCCCCTTACAATATTACTTCTAATTGAAACAGCAGACGACTGAAAATCACAGGAAACCTTGAAATGTGCAGACATGGACGACACCCAGTCGGCCTATTTTTAGCTCCTGAATGTTCAAAGTTACAAATATAAAAACATTAAGACCGAGCTGATTTAAAGACTTGGGTGTTGGAAAAGGCACTGGATTTTTTTTAAGAAAAGGAATCCTGGGTGGTGTAGTAGTAGTTTAGGAGTCTGCTGTAACTTCAAAAATATCGTTCCACTTCCTTTTTAACTGGGCTCTTACAGAGAGGAAGGCGTACTCTGGTTATGGGTAATAATAGTAAAATAAAGAATCTGCGTGAGCAGGCAAAAATATGTTTGTTCACACAAAAAACTGTAACTTCAAGCTAAGTTAGGCAGACAAATGAGTGAGTGCAAGTCTGATAAAAGTCTAGATTTGGTCTTATTGTCAACAAATCAAAGATGAAAACTAACAATAAACTGATTCTGCTTACAGATATTTGTGTAACCAAGGTCTGATACGGCTTATCCCTCTGTGCCACAGAGTGCCACTGTTGCTGAATAAATATTAAAAACACCAAGGTAAGCCATGCTGTCATACACTACAGTTTACTCAGAGTAAGACCCACAAACACCGAACTGATCAAATCATTAACCACCAAATCTAAAACCTAACACAGCCTCTAATTGCATTTACTAAAGATGCAGTGCTCAAATGTTCTAGGAAATCACGAAACTTAATCTAAAACCAGAATTAGATATTTGGGGCCTGTGCCAAAGCTGTGTGAGGAGGACAAATCCAGCCACAGAAGAGCACAGTGTTGATCTGTTGATCTTGCCAGAGAACAAAATGTACCTGGAAACACCTTGAGTGGATGGTTTTTCTCCAGACTGAGAACTAAAGCTTTTGCGGTAATGCTGAAGATCTGTCTGGGGGTGAAATTCACACCATCGTTGACTTGGAAGTTGAATCCACCGGCCATGGCACCTGGAAACCAGATGTATCAATCGGTTAAACTGAAGAACAATCAAAAACGTCTCTGAAGGTAAGGGCCGCCATGTAACAGCTGCATTTTAGTTCTGCGAGGTCAAGTTTTCACTTCGAAAATAAGCTGTCTCTGTTTTTTTTTAATAAAACACTTATTAAAAGGAACCTGACCAGCATTCCTGAAGAAATTCAACCTCTTTATTGTGACTCTTTAAGGGAACACTCCCTTAAAACGCATTACTGTCGGTGTGTGCACCGTATGCCCGAGTACAAAAAAAGAAAAAGACATTCTTCAACATACTGGGTGGAGTCTCTTTCTCACTATTATCACAACCTTTTCTGGTGGCAAAAGACAAAGAAAAAGAGAAGATAGGAATCATAACAGTAAGCAGAAACACCATCTGGGCCACCCTCAAATGCTGACGCATATTTTACCGTAATACATCTGTTCCATGACTGCGAAGTAGGTTTTCAATTCAGCTATTCAAGCAGTTTGTCCCTTGTGAAGCAGCATTACCTTTGTGAACAAACAGCAGCTGACCCTTGTCTATGTGGGCCTGGGTGAAGTTGAGCACCGCCTTCATGGGGGCACTCTTCAGGGCCAGGTGACCGTTGCTGGGTGGGGTCACCATGAAGTGGAGCTCATCCGGGTGTGAATCCAGGTCCTGTGCTCTCAGATCTTGCTGCCTGATTTCTGTAACTGAGGACACCCAAACCTGGACAGGCAACAGACACAAGAGGCGCCATCTGTAATCTAAATGACGATACAGATCACCAGCTGCGTGGGAAGATTTGTTTGACAGGGCTCTTGATGTTGGCGCTAAAGGTGCGTCCATGCTCGACTTTTCTTCTGATATATGAAACGTAATACTGCTATATTTAGTCATAAACGGGTGCAACAGGCTAGATAAATCAAAGCTAATTTCCATTTTTTGGAGGACGGTTTTCAAATAAAAACATCTGGAAGATGTGGAAGAAACAATAATATTTGACCAAATTGACTTTTTAATGAATTAAATACACTTGGCAGGAGGTAATTAATGCTAACCTACTCTCTGTAGGACTTTAACACAAAAGAAATACAGCTGATATAACCTGTCACTCATCATCTCATAGAGGGAAGCCCGGATGCTGTCAGTGTTCAGCTTTAAGACCATTTCACACATTTTTGTTACCCCCTTTTTCCTCTCCTGCTTTTCCCCTGTACATCATATCACTGAAGCAGAGCAACTATTAAATCGCTCCTTAACTCACAGCACAGGTACACAGTAGGACAACAACAACCTAAGGAAAAAAAAGGTCGCTTGAACACTGCTTAAATCAAGGACACCTCAGCACTAAATATAGCCGTGCAGACTGTAAACGAAGCTAAAAGTACTTCAGAGTGTCGGTGAGGCTTCCATGTACACTGAAAAGCCTCAAGCCAACATAAAGTAACAGTGAAGCTCATTGGCACACAGAGCACAAAACCACTGAACCATGCAGACACTTGACAACAAAGAATGAGCCTCTAAACTCAAGACCAGAGGAGCTCTTGCATAACAAAATTGTCAGGTTGGACAGGTTGTCATCTCACGGTAATTAATGCATCGATGAAAAAAACATGCAGAGCATACAGCCGCAAAAATATGACGTATCGAATATGCCATTTTCACATTGTAGCAGCTGATGTAATTAAAAGGGAGGCTCAGGTGTTATTTAGCATAGAACAACGGCTGTGCTCTTTTCACTTGTGTCGGTGTGCAAGCTGACAAGGCATCAGGATCTTAAAACCGAAGCACCTAAAAGGAATTCACTTTAATGTTAATTCCTATTCTTCTCTTGAAATAAATGGATTTGTTGCTTAGAAACGGTGCTGGTGCGCATGCATCCAGCGGATAAAACTGCAGCTGGAAGTCCCGAGACTTTGATCGATAAAGCAGACTGTAAAGGACAGTTTATCAGATATTACAAGACACAAGCCACAGCTAACTCAGTGTTGAACAGAGGCTGAAGGTGATAACACCGTTAGCTTGATTATGCTGAGAAACGACCAGACCCCGGCCGGCACTGTTGCTGCCAGCGAATGTTTAGACGTTTTCAAGGGAGTAATTGCTTACAAAGTAAAGTCATATGACACAGGATCAGTGTTTTGAATTTTGCAGCACAAACTGTCTGCAGAGACGTCGCTGCCTTAGGGGCTCCCAGGACCCTGGTCCACTCTTTTACGGGCCTTCTGCCCTCGGCAAAGGGTTATAATCTCCTCAGAGAACTAAATAATAAATAAACAAATACTTCTGGCAGTTAATAAAGTTATTCCTGCTTAGGTGCGTGTCTCTACTAAACAAACCAGAATAAAAACTGTTTGCTGACCCCGAGTTGCTAATCTTGTCAATAAAGTTTTATTTAGAACCAATAAAGTTAACTCATTGTAAACACTGACAAAATACTTAACTTAAGCAAATTAACTCTCGATGATTTGTCAGGAAAACGTAGGCAGGGTTTCAGACTCCTTCAGCCTCATCTAAATGATAAGCAAGCATGGGCTCCTCTAATCAGCTGCCTAGTACTCTGAAAGTTTAATAAAGTTTCATAGCATTTTTTTTTGTGCCAACTTTCCTTTGCAGGCATTGCTCTGAAGGTTTGGTTAACGTGCGAAACGACAATGAGGTTGAGAAGGTGCGAGGAAGTGGGTGTAAAAAAAAAAAAGACACTTTGTTTTAAATGTTCCTTACTGGAACGAAAGGCCTGAGGGACGACTTCTTGGAAATCACAAGTTAGCATACTTGTCACACCATCCCCACAGCAGGACACCTTCCGTTTTCTTTCTGGTGGGAGATGTCTACAACTTCAATAATGCCCATTTAATAGGAAGCCACAGCAGGACTGATGAACAGCATGACTCACAAGACTTAAAGCAAAGACATGCGAAATCAATTTGCATAAAAAGCGTGTTAAAGCCAAGACGTGTTCCTCAAAGGTAGCGGGAAAACTACTGTGGATGTTAAATTTTAACAAAGAGCAGCACGACACTAAAACTTTTAATCCATTTTCGTACATTCACATGAATCTTAACTGCCAAACCTTAACTACTTTAACGGTAACTGTTGAGGTGTTTCAGTTATCTTTATCTTAATTATCTTTACCTGCAGAAAAAAAACCCAAAAACTTTAAATTCTTTATAAATCACACGTTGGCTGTGTCTTTCCTTCTTTTGCCATAAAGAAGTTGAGCTCAAAATTCTTTTAGCAGATAAAAGCTGTACTTACTTGATAAGAAAGTCTACACAACAGCATCAGCTGACTCAAGGTTATTGGTTTATAAGAAGTTTATTTGTCTCCGCTTTGCCCTGTGATGGACTGGCGATTCATCTGAAGTGTACGCTGCCTTTCGCCCCGATGGCAGCTGGAATACGCCCCCAGGCCCCCCACAACCCTGAATTAGATTAAACGGGTGTAGAAAACGAATGGATGGATGATTCTATATTTTTTTTCTTTGGTCACCCACATCTCCAGTGGGGCTTCAGATTAGAGAACAACAAGATCACCTGTTGATGCTAAATTTGTCTGTTGCATTGACACAGTTTGCGTTTTTTTGGGGGCAAACTTATTCATGTTTTACTTTTGCCTTTCCTGAAATTGATGCCGAGTCGTCTAGCTTTGAGAACTTACATAGATAATCCACAGTGCATAACTGAAAAAGAGAAAAATTACCTTTCTTTTTAGAATATAATAAGAAGAAAAAAATTATTTGTCTTAACTTTGCAACAAATTTGACAAAAGAAAAGCTGAATTCCATCATCAGGTTTAGAGATGAGCAGTGGCAGAGAGCCACCTTGTGGCCACTGATGAACCGTTTCTTTTTAAAATCCTCTTCTTCCACCAAACGCATAGTACAGCACGATGTAATGGCAATATTATCATTGTTAGAATAAAAACATATAGACCTATACCTCAACAGAAACAACGCAAAATAGCTTCCTAAAGAACACGTGCTGTCAAAGCCTCTGTTTACAAATGCTTATGGACTGACCTCTAATTTTCCTCGGTGCGGTTCATTTTTTAAGTTGCAGAAACTCAAAGAGATTTGGGCCAAAGCTACACAGACAAAAGAAAGCTACACTTTAAGCCGTCTTTGCATCTCGACTTCACCCATCTCTAGCCACAAAAATGAAGAGAGCCGTGCTTTTGTCACTGAGCAGCACATGGGAGCACTGTCCTGCATGTGTGCAGCTTCTTTCACTTCTGCACATTTCTATAATGTAATGGTGATTGCTATAAAAAGAGAGTTTTCAATGACCAACCGACTTAGTCTGCACAAAGAAGTCAAGATAGGTGGTATAGTTGTACCTGGAGAGATGGATATACTCTAAAATTATTCTTCTAAGCAGCCTGTCCAACATTGGCATGTAAAGATCTCAGCAATAATAAGTTGACCCCAGGGAGTAAGCATCAGTGTGGAATTACCCTACATCTCACACCTCAACTGAAACCTACTAACAAGTACTAGCAAGTGAGGATTGAGGAAAAAAAAAGGATTAACATCACACAACAGACTGATAAACACTTTGATGATTAGAAATTATTTGGAGATGCTCAATAAATGTGCTTCTATCATGCTCTCCACAACTGCTAAAGAGAGATTTCAAGTAGAGTAAAACCTGACTGAACTGAGACTTTAGTATGTGGTCACAATTTGCTATTTCCAGACCATGGCATCATCCCCCTGAACACTCAGATGCACTGGAATGGATTAAAGTCACTTTCAGTAAATATGTCCCTGCCATATTATCTCTGGTATGCCTGCGAGTTAATCTGCTTCTGATTTAAAGTCTTAAATTCACGTGAAATCTTTCAAAGTACTTTCCGGTCAACTGCACAGAATTAAAATATTAGATCATGTTTTTTCGAGGCTCTGACACCCAGCAACGTAACACACTCTAAGAAAAAGGCCTGGGCACCTCCAAACATATGTCAGTGTCTGCTCTGTGCTGCTGGTCCCCCTGGACCTTCCACATAGCAAACATAGTCTCCCTCACTCAGCCAGGAGGCCAGTCATGGCAACCTGCAACACTGCCCTCAGTCGGCCTGAGTGCCAGATTCTCCTGGTTAAAAAAAGTCTCCGGAGTTCAAATATAGAGCTGCATTGCAGACTCACCCTGAGGACCCGGTTGGCGGTAATGACAGGAGACTCATCATTGACAGCTGTAACCTCGATGTACACCGTCTGGGCGGCACTCTGCTTCCTTAGGCCTGTGTCATTGGCCACCACAGTGAAATTGTCGGCTAGGGATTCACTGCTGTCGTGGACGTAGTAAATGAATTCATGCTCCACCTGGTTAAAGATTACACACAAGATCAGGAAGACTGGAACTGCTAAAGGGTCACTGAAAACATTCCACAGAGATTTAATATATAGTGACACTTGACGTGACATATAAAGTTTTTTAAATATTCCAGTTGGGGCAAGATGACGCATGAAGCAGGTCAAGCAAGGACAATGCTCTTTTTCTTCTCCTTTAATGTGCTAATCTAATTAAGAGTGTTAGGTTACAAATATTGTAAACATGCCCACGGATAAGCAGAAAACTCAACGTGCATGATGAAATTGCTAAATGATGAAAATAACCACCGCATCCGTCTGCTGCTTTGGTAACTTTAAAGGATTAGTTCGCCATTTTGCACATTAAGCCCTGTTTTTAGGTAGTCTGGGGTGAATTATAGATGTTCTGATCACAATTTGGACATTTGGTGCTGAACGGAGCATTTAGGTATCCACTGCTGCAGCCCCCCCACCTTTGCATTGAGTCAATGACCACTCAAGCAAACAATCATAAAACGGCATTAAACTTTCGCTTGAAAAGACATGGAACTCACCGTGTGGTCAGTGGTGGACAGCGATAAATTGACCTGAAAATCGCAGCAAAATGTGCCTTCTAACAGTTGTTTTAGCATTTGGTGGACCTATTTTTCCGGACACCGTTGAATAGCAGCAGCAAGACATACGGACAATAATGGTAATATAACTTCTCTGGAAGCGTATTTCGCGATGATTTTCGAGCCAACGTATCGCTGTCCACCACAGACCACACGGTGAGTTTCATGTCTCTGCAAACGAAAGTTTAATGCCGTTTTATGATTGTTTGCTTGAGTGGTCATTGACTCGATGCAAAGGTGGGGGGGCTGCAGCAGTGGATACCTAAACGCTCCGTTCAGCACCAAATGTCCAAATTGTGATCAGAACATCTCTAACTCATCCCAGAATACCCCCAAACAGGGCTTAATGTGCAAAATGGCGAACTAACACTTTAAGTGTCTGTGCGAATATCTCACCTGCCTCCTGGTGAATGTGGTAATGGGCACACCGGGATGTCGAGAGTGCTCGATATGACCGTGCTGCGGAGGTTCAGTCAAACTATAAAAGAAGTTGATACCAGAAAAGTGTCGGTTTGTGACTCTGAGCACATCCTGTGTCAGTGCTTTGGAGGCGCCCTCGTTCAGAGAGAAATTAGAAACCTGAAGAGGGATGAGTAGGGGGATGATGTCGACTGACATCCTAATGTCGCTAACGTCCGTGACCCCGTTGGTGGCATCGAGAGTGAAGATGTCATTGACCTCATTCGGCTCCACCTGCATGTACTGGATGTTCCCGCTGTTAATGTCACCTTGGGTAAATGTCTTGACAGGGGACTGTTTGGTTCCGATGTAGCGCTCCTCTGCTTCGACAAATTGCCGGAGAAAGCCATGAGATGGGGCGACCTTGACGGCAAACACGATCTCAGATGGCAGGTTGTCCTCATGGGTGACCTGTCGCAATCAGAACAAAAACATCCAGTGGTTAGATTTGAAATGTCACATGTGTCACAAAGGTTTATTTCTTTACTTTGGATTCACATTGTAACTCAAAATCACTGTAAAAACAAACACCAGGCAGCATTCAGTTTCTACTCTAAATCAGTCATGATAGCAAATATTAAATGTGCTTTCCATCTTAACTATTTTAATAATCAATACTTATCCCAAGAGGCAAAGCCTTCAACAGAAAAAAAAAAAAAAAAAACAGAAAATGAACTGAATGACAACATATATCAATACTTTCATGATGATTTCCCTAATTCACTTAACAAAAGAAATGCACCGTTTATAGCTTGTGACTTGGAAATTCCACTTCCGTGAAACGCTCACCTCTAGTTTAGTTTCATCGATCTTTACTGGTTTTCCCTCCTCCACCAGTAAAGCGTCTTTGTGCTGCACAATGGGTGGCCTCTGATGACTCTCCAGGTAAACCTTCACGTTGACTTTCTCTGCCAGTTGAAGACCTTTCGCTTTCACTGTTAAGTTGAAATAGTCTGCCAGATGATTACCGTCACTGTGCCTATAGAAGATTAGTCCATCCTTTAAGTCAGAGAGTGTGAATGACTCCACCTGTGCCTCATCACGATAAAGACCCCCATACTTGGGAGCCCCATTCAATTTGAAAATGACTTCCTGGCCATCTCTGATGTCCAAATTTGATTCAACACTGAAATTGCTGGTGGAAAAGGTCACCGATCGTCCCTTCTGAACCAACAGGCCAGTGTTGTTGGCAACCTTCAAGAAAGGGTCGTGCGCACTGATGTCTAAAAGGCTCGATACGAAGTGTTTTCCATCTGAGACGAAGAGCACAAACCTGCCAGTGTTGACACCTTTGTGAATGAACAACACACGTTTTTCCGCCAAGTCTCTCTGCTGAAACTGAAACAGCCGATGAGAGGTGTCATTGACCAGCACAAGGTCTCCCATTAGGATTCCATGTCGAGAGTAAAGAAGCTGGTCATCATCAAAGTCCGAGTCGGCATCATGATATTGCAAATCTTCTATTGTGAGCAATTTCTGTCCATTCCTTACTACATGGAAAACTTTGTCTATGAGTCGAATGGGCTTTTGGTCATTCAGTAGCTGAATAGATATGTTGAACGTTCCCTCTTTGGTGCCAATTTTATCTTCTTCGATGGAAGATTTGAACCCTTGGCTGGTCGAGGCTATGAAAGTAAAATCATCTTGAGTGGTTTCACTGTCGTCGTGGATGTACATTAACCGTTCCTCCAGTATATCCTGATTACTAAAGGTTAAGATGTTGTCATAGCTAGCACTGGAATTAGACTGACTAATGCGGGCTAGCTTTCCATGTTTTGGGCTGTTTATGACTGTGTAGAACATGTCTTTTGTACTCAGAGTCTCTGCAAACAACTCATTTTTTGTGATAAGTTTACTCTCACCCTCCTGAAGGGAGAGCCCTTCGTTTCTCATAAACACACTATTGATGTCAGCTTTGATGGAAAACCGGAAATCAAAATGTTCCGACTGAGCATGTTTGGAAGTCAGCTGAAACTTGAACCTGTCGGTTGTATCCTCATAAGGTCTGTCAACCAGCTCATAATGAACTTTTCGATCTGTAAGATCTCTCTGACTGAAGGTTGAGTTCTTCGTCAGGGCAGTGTGGTCCAGCAGGAGCTTCCCTTTCTTCGGTATAGTGAGAACCCGAAAATAAAGGTCATCCTCTGAGAGGGCCACTCCTTCAGCCGTGGCAAGAAGATGCTCTGAGCTCAAAGTTACTTTTCTAACTTTATCGAGATCTATTATGACATTCCTCACCAGGTGGTACTTCACCCATTTAACTGTGATTGGGAAAATGATTTCAGTGGTTGCCCTTGCAGCCACGGTGACTTTGCACTTGAAGTAATCTGTGACATTGGTCGTTTGGATGTCTTGGAAGGTGCTAATATACCGAAGGCGCTCTTTTTCTACAAGCCTCTGTGAAAATGACTCAGTGTGCCTCCATTCACCACTTGAGTGGAGTCTCTGGAGTTCCCCAAACTGTGGGGGCTCAATAATGTCATATCGAACGTCTACAACTTGTTTAATAGCATTAGTTTGCACAGCCAAATGCCTTGAACCAATTATAGCCTTCTCTCCTTGAACAATCGCAAGCCCGGTATTGTTAGCGATCTTATACTCTAGCGCTACAGCCATTACCCTTAAAACTACAGTGTTGCTGACCTTCTCCCCATCGCTAACTCTGAGAACTATCCTTGAGTTTCTCACCCCTGTGTGAACATAGTACACCCTCATTTCATCCAAATCTCCATATGAGAATGTGTTCACTGCCTTGCCAGGGTTGCTCTCTGTTTCCAAATACCCTGCATCGGCATTCAGATTCCCAAGCACAGAGAAGACAAGGTCGCTGTAGTTGCTGTCTATGTCTGTGGTTTTCAGAACATCTGAAGTGAGGTGTTTCTTAGAGTTCTCCAACAGAACGAAGAGGTTTCCTTCAGGAAGACTCAGTTCAGGTGCATCATTGGTGGGTGTCACAGTTATGTTGTAGCGGTACACCTTGCTGCCTTTCAGATAATCAGGAACTTGCTTTCGACTGCTAGAAAAAATTGAAAACATGAAGAAGTCATCTGGTTCCTCAGAGCCTCCGTGGACATACATCACTCTCCCATGCCAAAGATCCAGCATGCTGAAGGTGTTCTCCTCTTGGTCCTGGTCGACGTCGAGCCTTATCTGACCTCTTACTGGTTGCTCTTGAATTCGGAACATAATTTGAGACTGTCGAATGCCGAGCGTTTTGAAATCCAAAAAAACTTTGATGTGTCTGGCCTCAAGAGATGCTCGGCCACCCTCCTGGACAACCAGGTTTTTGAAATGCACAAAATTTGAGCCAAACCTTCGGTCCAAGCCAGTTGCGAGAGTGGACATGTGGAGGTGTGGCGTTGGGGTTACCCACTGAAAAAGGGATCCTGGGTTAATTGTAGGACTCAGAGGGGTTGATGGCTCTGGTGGTTTCTCCGGCTCACAACCAACTGAGATGTCTTTTGTGACTACAGCATTAGAGAGACCCATTTTGACTTTGTTCACTTGAATGTTCTTTAAACATCCTTTGAAGGAACCTCCTCTGACACGCTTTCCCGACACGGAGACGAGACCCACCTTTCTGACTTCTGATCTGGTGCCATCATCGATACCCCCTACAAAAATGTAGCCTTTAAGCTGAAGGCCCTTCGAATGAGAGCTAATGCTGCTTTCCACCATCTCTCCATCGACAGTTAGCTCAAGGCTTTTGGAACTGAAAAGCAACTTGATTGAATGCCATTTCCTGTCACTGATGAACGCGAGAGAACGCAGTTCGATTTTGGTTCCACTCTTTCCAACAATAGCAACTGGCAAACCTTCCTGGATCTCCAGGGCCACAAAATCCCCCTCTCTGGCTGAATTGTACAGGATAATTCCCTCTTTAGCTGAAGTGTGGACAAAACACTCAAACATAGCAGTTTGTTGAGCTTTCCAAGTTGGAAGAGAAATATAAGCCTTGGAGCTGAAGAAGCTCATTGGGTCTTCCTCGGTGGCAAAGAACTGTGGACTGCAACCTAAAGAGACTTCATGGACGCTTTTGAGTCCATTGTATGGCCTCAGTGATGACAGCAAGTCGTGTTGATTGAAGAACACCTCCTCCATGCAGCCTCGGAAGCCACTCAGATCTCTAGGCAGATAAAGTCTGTCCAAACCCCCCGAGCCCCCGACGTACACACCATCCATGATGTTGAGTTTGCGATGAGGACCTGGCATCTTTACACTCGTGTGTGAGCTTTTGTCAACAGTGAGGGTGAAACTGAGCTGCTCATGGCGGACTTCCACAGAGTGCCAGGCCAGATCGTTGAGCTGGACGCCTTGTTCTGATTCTAACACCTGCTCCCCTGAGCCCAGGTCCATTTTCACCTAGGAGAAGCAATAAAACACACGTATCATAAACTGTACTTTGTGCCACAAAGATGAGGCTAATACACAAACTATCTAAGCAAATATCTAAGTTTATCAATGTTTTCAAATTTACCACATTAAATATGGCAGTTAACAGCAGCCGAGCTTCTGTTGACATTAAAGTTTCTTTAGAAAAACAAATACAACAGAAAACTGAGTAGTAGCGAGTAAATAGCAACAATAACACAAGCTCAACTAAATGCAGTTTAAAATTAAAGCAGAAAAATGTCTTTATTTCACAATCTATTAAGTTGTGTTATTTGATTCTAGTAGCATTTATCATGATATAACCTTATTTATTTAGCCAGTCAAATATTTGTGTATCTATTTGGGATTAGGACATGTCAGTCCTCCATATTTATGCACCAGCATTCAAAACGTTTGCTTCAAATTAATGAAATAAGAACTGCATGGGAGCAGAGCTGTTGTAAAGTCCTAAGAGATGTAGTTCTTTGAATGAGAGAGCAGGGCAGTTGGGCTACCACATGGGTCCAAACTTATTTTACCACATGAATAACTGAATGATCCCCAAAGATTTGGAGCCTACTGACTTCAGGACTTTGAAGCCCCTCCCCCTTTTCTCCAACACATCTCCACTTAGTTCATTTTTGTTTCACCTAAACATCATCCCGTTTGTGCCATCACTGTAAACAGGTTTGCATACTTATACTTTATAAAGGTACTTCATCTATCCATCAATGTGTCCATCTGTAATTTTTTCATTTGTTTGAACCTTAATTCAACAGAAACAAGTACAACATCAATGTCTTCACTGAAAGCCTTAATTGCATTTAGAAAATCTAAACAAATTGAGAATTTAATGCAATCAACACGCTCTAAAAATGTTTGCTGAATACAAGATTTCAGTGTGTTGTTTCTGCGCTGATGAGCTGATGAGCTTGTGTTCAGAGAACTCGGCTGTCTTTCTGCGAAGAGTCTGACATATTAATTGTAGTGGATTTTTTTTGGGGGGGGGGGTGTTGTTAGTTTTTTACAAAGTATAGGCTCCAAATCATAAAGAAAAGTCATTAAAAACACCATCCTTTTATCATACAAAATGCTCTATATGGGAAAGGCAAAATGACATGAACTATTTTCTTTGTGTCAAACATATAATTGTTTGTATAAAGAAATAAATTACACTAAATGGGAAAAAAAATTATAATTATAAAGATAAAGATAATGTGCACCTGGGAAAAGAAACACAAGATTCAGACTGCTTATGATGTCACCTGTTGTCATAATAATGAGCTTTGTCTGCGATTTAGAGCAGGAAGAGCACTGTTATCTCTTTGCCTTTGGCTACGTCCACAGAGCATAGCTCAGGCTAATGCTGTATTTAGATGGCGTGCTTGTCAAGGCTTGCTGCTGAGCTGAACATGCATGGATTTTCAGGGAGCAAAGCTAATGTCTGACTCACGCCGAATGAGACCCATAGTTAGAAAAAAAAAAAAAAAAAAAAAAACTGTGACCAGAGTCACTTTAAAGAGCAGGGAAGCACAGATCACGTCTTGTGTTCACTGAAGTGCAACAATTCAACACATTTGTCAGTGTGATACATTTTTACCCAGCAGTGAAAATCTACCATAAATATCAGCGTAGGATTTTCTCAAGCATCAAGTATAAATCAGGACCTCCTGGGCTACTTTCATGAGGCAGAATCCAAGCTGCGAATATTTTTACCCTTCAATCCTACCAAGCAAGGCTTGCTAAGACTTCATCTTATATCCTACATTTTATAATGCTGCCCAAAGTAAATGCAGTTTATCATTAAATCTGAGGGTAGAAAACAGATCTAATACTAATCATTTCATTGGAATGAATAATCTCTTGTTGATCAAATCCTCATTTGAGAAAACAAAAAAAATTTCAAAATCTGACCATGATCCTTTAGTGGACATAACGAGTAGAGACTAGCGTTGAGTTAACACTCACGCCACACGTGTCTGCTTGTGTTGACAGACTGACACTGTCAACAGAGTCTGAGCCACAGCTTGCACTGCTGTGCATGTGCATGTAGTTCAGCACAAAGACATGTGTTTAGAGTGTGTGCATGCGTGCATGCATTTCTGCCCTCGTATATGCATGAACACATATGCTAACGCAGAGCAGATATGGATGCACCCACCTGCAGGCGACCAGCAGAGAGCTCTAATAGGAGGAAGTTGGGCTGGCCAGCGGCGAGAAAAAGCAGGCTGTTGGAGCTGGAGGTTCGGAAGCGGATGCGGAGCACATTATGGTCGGACGACTCTGCTGCCTTGAGCTGCACAAAGCCATCACCATAGAAGGAAGCTGTATGAGAGACATTAAAGAGGGAGAGATTTAAAGTAAATAGCAATGGACTAGAGTGAAAAGGGTCTTCAAATGAGCTCTTCACTGACTTTTTTTTCAGCCTACTTCACATTCAAGAGAGAATTGGAACGCTAAGTTGAGAAGCAGTAAAAACAGCAAACACAGAGCAAGTCAAGTCAAGCATTGTGGTCTTAATATAGCCGACATGTGACATTTAGATATGAAAACCAGGCTAATTATCATCATCCGGTTGCTCTCTACAAGTAAAACAGTAATAAATGTGAGTGGGGAGCACACAGATACCCAGGAAGCTTCATAACAAACAAAAATTATACCTCACACGATGTAAAAGATTGCTTCTAAGAGTCTTTGGATCTGCTCAGAGGAGCCTTCCAGGTGGGCCGGTTGTGTTTACATTTTCAACCATAATGATTCACATCTATTCAAGTTTAACAAGAGTACGGTTATTAGAGCTTTACCTATAGAACAATAAGCACCTTCGGGATGAAACAAAACTCGAGCCAGTATGGTACGACAGAGTTGCAGGTTCAAGCCTCCACTCTGTTCTCCGCTCTAAGAGAAAGTTGCTCTTGGACTGTCCAAAGTTGTAACAATGATGTGGCATTTAAAGGCATCTCCCTTTAATTCCATAATAGCAGTACACAAAGTTAGGCAGTGGATGTGGAGGTGGCTCGGAGGAAGAAAGACATGTTTGGGCCCGCCCCGCCCTGACAGGAACCGTCAACCTGAACATGAAAGGCTCTGACGTCCCCACATTGTCTGTGGCTTCGTGTTCCAGAAACACAGTGGCGGACGAACCCAGCTGTTTCTTCTACCTCACCTCCCCGCCATTTCACATCACCCTGTAATCTGCACAAACGTGCTCCGAAGCGTTCTCACCACCAGTTTTTAACGAGCTCCAGAGCCCCACACATCATCAAAAGGTCAACAAACATCTTTGCCTCTATGAGGAAACGCGCCCCTTCCACATTTATTTTTTATTTTTTTGTAGTTCATAAGCCAGGGGGCAAGCTTCTAATGGTCAGAGTGACTCACAGGGGAGGCTAGATGAAGTTAATGTGAGTTCATGTGCTGCTTTAACTCTTAAAGGGGTTAAATGCACTAATTTGTGGGGAAGTGATCTTTAAATAAAAGATATTTCAACAGGTAACATTAAGATATTTGCCTAAAACATCCCTGTCAGACATTGACATCACCTCAATCTCTACATCTATCTGTTACAACGGATGTAAAAAAGCACTGGTCCGACAAATCTTTTTCTTTTTTTTAAATTCACACTTGAAATATTATGACAATTGACAACCCTCGCGGCCACTAATCCGTCAGTCGCCTTCTTGAAATGTGCTTTAATCTCACAGCCATTAAAAAGTATGTTTGTATGTTTGACGCAGTCATTTAACAGAAATAAATGTCTTATGTCGTTTCCTTCCAAAACCTCATCTAATCCAGCTTTACTGCAGAAATTAGAGCAAATACTTCTAACTTCCTAGTGCCAAGTTGTATACTAAAATATGTATAAATACAAGCTTAAATAAGTCCCAAATATGGTTAATAAATACACCTTTTGGGCTAGATCATTCTGAATAGCAAACATATATTTCATATGTGACTTTTATCCTTTATATTTCAAGGTTACATATCAATATTCTAAGTTCACCTTTCTCCTGTTGAGTCTTTTGGGGGGGAGGGGGCTGCCAGTGTCAGGGTGCCCCTGGGACAGACCGCCAAGGACAACACAGAGACAACCACACCAGAATCCCAACATTCATCAGAAATAGTTAATTTAGTCTTTTGACTGCGAGTAAGCCAGAGAAAGCAGAAAATGTGAACTTGACACGGAAAAAGATCCCAGCTGAGCAGCACGTTCAAAAGCTACAGCCTTCCTGCTGCGAGGCAACTCTGGGTCCCACCGCCCCTAACAAGGACAAAAACTTGCAACAATGCGGGATTTTCACTATGTTCAGCTGGAATTCTCATCCAGATGTTGTGACCGTTAAACATATCTGGGTATAAACACAACTGACCGGCCCACAGGCATGCAAAATCCAACATTAGTAACGCCGGGTGAGTGTCCTTCCTCAGTTGTACACCACGCTCACTCATTTGACCGGTTTGTTGTATGCATCGAAGATTGGCCGTTTTGGAAAAAAAAAATAAATAAAATGGTTAAGAGGAATGAAATGCTTTTTTTTTTTTTTGTTGCCTGAAATTCACAAAGGCGGACATGCGTGCTTAATTGTATTTTTGCGTCATGATCACAATGACGTTCAACTCATATGACCAAAAGCGTTCCGGTATAAAGGGATGGTTCTTTCCCTCAAAGCTTCCTTTTCGATTACTTGACTTTGGAGACAGAAAAAAAATGCAAATATATGGAGAGGAAAGCTGTTGCTTCAGCTTTTTGACACCACTGTGGGTTGAACATGAGCATTTTGGGAGTATGTAAATGAAAGAGCACGGCAGATCAGTCCGAAAACAATACCCACCTGAATATCCTTTCTTCAAAAGCAGAAAAATAGGAGGTGTTTTCAACCTTGTCCTGTAATCTGCATGTCAACAGGAGCAAGTTATTTCCTTTAACAACAAAGCCTGCGAGCTTTTTAGTGAACACCGGCTTACAGTTAATTTGAGGAGCGAGACCAGTCCTTGTCACTGCCTGTAAGTTCAGTTCATACTACGAACCAGAGATACAACTTGACTGAAGTGCCTGTTGTTTTTTCTTCTCTTGCCTATCTGCTGCTGACACACTGTCACAAGCCTGAGATGTGGATGCTTTAAAGCAAACGCTTGTTTCATAACATGAAGGGAATCCAGAGGACTGACCCAATCCGAAAGGCCTCGAAGTAAAGCTAATTCACATAATTCCCTATCATCCTCAGGGGCGATGCTTTAGGTGACACTGGTCAGGCTCAAATCAAGCAGACGAGATCAGGAAGACCTATCAAAATGTAACTAATGTTCATTTGTGAGAAAAGAATAAAAAGATTCCCTACTAGACCTCTCAAGACAACAACTGTCCATTTTTCTGTTAAGTCATTTAACTGAACTAATGTCAGACATCTCTTCCAGCTGGGTGGGCATTACAGCCTCATTTCTGCTGCTGCTGCTTAAGGTGAGAACACTGTGCTCATGCCTGCATGCTCTGCAGCACTAATACGAGATGAATACCGAGGTTATCATCTTTGTAAGCACGCAAAATCATACAGAATCGTGATGTTTTGCAGGATAAAACAGCTGTCAGCCGCTGCTGGAAGGAGTCGTGACATCCACCTGCGTGTCCCCCACGCACATTTCCTTCAATCCTGTTCAGGTCAGCATTTAAAGACCCACAACCCTCAACAGCGCGCGCAGAAATCGTTTAATAGCCTTCTGTAAAGTGATCATGAGGCCGTTGTTGGTGACCCAGTCAAGATGTTACAGAAACAGTTGTGCAGCCTGCACTCAAAACAATAAAAATAAGACTAAAAGTAGGGTACATGATCACGTTTGGGTTTCCTTTTCGTTTGTTCCAATCATTCGTGACAGTTTAACTGGCAATCTCAAATGAACCTATTAAGTGAGGAAAAAACTCGTCAAAGTTCATCCTTTTAAGGGCATAAACCAAATATATGCACGCCGACACAAATGCTCCAATAAATAAACTAATCTAAGCTTAGTTTTCATTGACCAAAACAAAGGTCCAGAAAAGTGGGAATCGTTACCTCCCGACGCCAGGTCGACCAGGAGCGACCACCAAAGCAGAGCGCGGAGCCACAACTTCTTCTTCTTCTTCTCGGTGTTCTTCACAACAGACTCCATCTTTCTCGTGTCGGTGGGAAAGGTTACATTTAGCGGACTACTCAGTTACATTTTTACAGAGCAATTCTTTACTTCTTCACGCTTCGGTGACGTTCAGCGGCTCAGCAAACAGCCCAAATGGTGAGAAAAGGAATGTGAACGCATGAAGCTCTGCGGCGGACCGTGGCCAAACTCCGCCTCGTGCGTGCGAGAGCGTGCGCTGAAATGCAAAGTTTCAGAATAAAAGCTGCTGCAGAGTTGTGGGGGATACAGCAGGATTGTTCGGGTTGTTCAATACACCATGTACAAATAAAGTATTTAATTAGAAACTGCAACTGCATCTACTCAGTTTAATTACATTGGCTCGATAAAATGTCCTTCTATATTACACCCATAGGCCTCATGAAATATAGGATAAGAGGACTTTCAACTCTGTCTTAACCGACACCTGTCAGCCAGGCACAGTCCAAAGGGGCCATTTGGGCCCCTGCTCTTATCCCATAAATGAGACCAACAATCAATGAATTGTGGAATTAAAATGACAAGATACAAAACAACCAAAAAGAGAACCTTTTCAGCCCATATGTGAAAAACCACAAATAAATCACGAGACACAAAACAAACTATCACAAAGGGATGTAACAAATGAGCGTTGCAAAAGAGATGTGAAACAAAAAACGTGAAACTAAGTGAGCAGCAAAACAACTAAAAATAAAAGGTTCATAAAATAACGAATGCAAATCTACTGAAATTAGACAAACAGAAACCATACAGATACAGAATTACCACAAAATGATGCCGAAACATCAGCAGCATTCACTGTAGGATACTAAAATAATTCTATTCGCATGGTTTGGGGTTGTGTCTCTTTCAGTCTGTAAGTAACTTTAATGTGGGAGGTCTTTTACATGTCTGTGCCCAGGGGCCAAATGTTTCATAATCCTACTGCAGACTCTATCCAAGACAAATCTTTTTCAGGAAAGTTGTAAAACGTAGTTATACTCTTAGTCTAAGTATTTGAAGATGCAATGTTGTGTATTATGCCTTTTAAAAAAGTTTTGTACAGGTTTGAAATAGGAGATATTTTCCTTTAATTGCTTTTGTGTCCGTCGTTGCTGCTTGGCTGTCTGACAGAACTGAGAGAATGACTGGACTACACAGCTAAATAAAGTTACTTTACACAGGTTTAATACAGCATGTCTCCACTCGGGCATTCAGAAATAATTTCAGGATGATGTTACAGTAACTCAAGAAATGTTTGACGTGATGAAACAAAGAAATGTAACGATGTTCATTACAACAAAAGAAACTGCTATCCTACATTCAGATAGATAGTTTTGGAGTCCCATTTCACAGTGAACACATGTGCTGCTTAATAAAAGGTTGATTTCACATTTTGTCTATCTAATCAACTTTACTGCAATCTTGACTACATAATAGGCAGCTTTGGCCTACATGGTGAAACATGTGTCCCACTAATCTTAGGGTTCACGGTTCAGTCCGCAGTGCCAGCGGTGAACCCCCGAGTTGGTCACAATGGCAGGCTGCTGCCACTGGGTGGGAATGGGTGAATAAGAAACGCAACACAGAAGTCCAAATATTTATCATTTGCATTTACCATCCCTCTAAGACATTTTAAGGATGATCATATCTAGACTGCAGACGATTCAGAAAAGCCTTTTTCATTATAAATACTGATTTGTAGATCCTCGATTCATTCAGTCACAAATCTGTTGGAAACAGTGCGCTATGTCGGATTTATGAATTCACAGTTCATTTCAAGGTTAAATAGGATTCAGCTTTAGGCATTAGAGCAGACGCTGAAAAAAAAAGAGGATATGTCAGAAAGTACTGTTGAATGAAAAACCGACACGATGTCAGGAGGCACCCAGAAGTTTCCCGAACTCCTGTTTGATACAACTGAAGAGGGGATGGTAAAAGTGTCTGTTTGACAGCATGAGGTCCGTCACAATCTCAACGTGGTTGACTCCAGGAAGCAGGTAGAGCGTCGCCTTTACAGACGACGAGGTGAGGAGCTCAGAGAACTTTGTCGAGGATTCAACCGGAACAATAAAGTCACTGGTCCCGTGGAGCAAAGCAAACGGAGGCATTCTGGAAGAAGCAGCGAATGAAAAGAAAAGGACAAGAACAAAAAGGCGTTTTTTGGCTCGTAACTGTATTTCAATTTAAACACCAGCTGCAGCAGATCTCAGTGTACTTCTCGTCTTTGCTTCTCACCTACCTACTGAGCTTGTCCTGGGTGACCTGCTTTAGTATGTGCGTCGGGGAGTAGTATGGAAAGTTTTCCACTCCATTCATGGCTTTGTGCATGGTGGAGACGTATTCAACCGCTCGCTTCTGCTCGTGCTCGTAATGGTCCGCGATGTTGTAGACGCCACTCAGACCTTTTCAGGGAATAAAACAACTGACCTAACTTCAGGAAGAGGACAGACCACCGAAAAAAACACCTGGGCCTCATTTATGAAACAGAGTAACAATGAAGAAAGTATGAAGACTTCAGCAGAAAACCACATTCAAGCAGGTATTTCTATATTCTTACTGTGAGGTGGAAATAATCTGATCTTTAAAGTCATCAAAGTCTAGACTCGAAAAGATATTTTAGTTGGAAAAGTGTGTTGTAGTTTAGGACGCACGTCTCAAAGCCCATCGTAACTTTTGCACAAGCTTCATTACAAGAGTGTGAGGAATTCATTGCGTCACATGAGGTTTTGTTAATGGCTTTTCTTCCTTTCCCCTTCTCTTTTTAATACCAGCAACACTTCACTTTGTCTGCCCAGCCTTGTTCACTGCAGCAGCGACGCACTTCAATCTGTCATCTTGCCATTTATTTCATGTTGCCCGTCTTCCATCTCTTCTTTCATCACTGTGATCGGTACTGCCGCAATGTCTGCGTTTATATTAAGATAATACTTCTAAACGAATCCCTCATGTCTGCTGCCATTATAAAAGGAGAAATCCCGGTGATTTGATATATATGAAGGTTTTTCTCCACACACGGTGTCTTTTTTTATGAGTCAGACCAGATCACAAAGTGAGAAAAAGGAAATTATCTTCACTCTTTGTATTATTTGACAAATTGCCAGAGCTCAAAAGAAGTGCACTGCGAGCAGCTAGCAACACTGACAACCATTCAGAGAAAAATGCTCAACTTTGCTGCACACATACTTCGACCTCCTGAAAGTCGAGTATTCGTTATGGTAAACACTAATTGAAAATACTTACCGATAACGCCTTTTATGGAAAGTGCAACATCCTGTTGCTTCTTTGTCTCGATGAACAACTCCTCTCTTGTATCAATGAGAAATAATAAGGTCAGCGCACACAAATGTGCACCTGCCGAGTGGCCAGTTAACACAATATTGTCCTATAAAAGAAAAAGAAATAAAGAATAGCACCTGTGACATTTCAAAGAATCTGGCATGAACAACTTGCCCCAATACAAAGTCCTGCTATTATTAAACAAAATAGTTTTTTTTTTATATAGACGTTTAAAGAATCAGAACCTTATTAAAGGCTCAGTGCTGCTTAGTAAAATGGACAATTTTTAGTAATCACTGGGTGATTCTTCATTTTCCAAGAGTGAAAAATATGTCTTACTTTGTCAAAGTCGAACTTATGTCCATTCTCTTGGGCCCAAACCAAGCAGTCCGCAATATCTTGGACCATCCCTAAAACATTCCCCTGACAAAAAGAAAAAGCCCATCGTTCAGTTTAGGGACCAGTTTAACATTTAGAATCACACTTCTTCTCTGTCCTGCAGGTTAACCTCTGTAAAATGAAAAGAAGCTCACGGTCACAAGAAGAACGGCTCACGTCAAAGTAGCACAAACTAAACAATGTGCCGCACATATCAGTCTAAAATGTATTTGGATTACTATGTTGCTGTGAAGCTCTTGCCTTTGGATATGTGCTGTAATCTGGACAAATGACGGCGGCATTCAGCTCTTCAGCCATCTGCTTGGCCAGTAAACAGTAAATGGATCTTTCTCCAGAACCCCACGCGCCACCATAGATGAAAACCACCAGAGGTGCTGGCACATCTTCAGATTTGTTCACGTTTGGAGGGCGGTACAAGTCCAGCTTATTGCCTCTGCGGCCAAAAACAATGCCCTTCAAAGGGTAGACAATCAAAGCCTCGATTATCGATACATTTCTGAGCATTCTGACGTCACTGAAAATGTAAATCTGCAATTTGCTCAGCAACACATCCTTCACACACACCTGTTTGCACTGCTTCCAGTTTTTATCATTCTTATACCAGGACTTCAGCTGAAGGTACAGGGTCCAATACTGCAGGTATTTGACATTATCCAGCAGAGCTTTGGTCAGACAATAAATCCGCCTGATTGAGAGGCCAAACATGACAAAGATGATTAAAAAAAGTACAATTTTCAATGCGTAGAAAAATGAATAAATGCATAACCCAAACAAATACTGGGCAAAACTATCACACAAAAATACCTTGGCTTTAGAGCTTCGGTGTACTTTTTGTACCCAGGCTTGTTGGGCCAGCCATAAACCCACTGGGTAACTATACAGATAGAGTATGGTAGGCCCACAAACAGGACGCCCAGTGCCACAGGCAGCAACATGTGGTATTTTATCCAAGACCTTAAAAAGGCAAAATATTTATTAGGATATTCTTGTTGCTCATTCTTCAAATTCTCTTATTTAAAAAGTTCTTACATTATTATCTTTTTTTGTTTGTTTTTGTTCCGTCAGCCTCACCTGCAAACATAAAAGATTAAGAACAACGTGAGCAACAGGAAAATGCATCACTTGTTGTCAGACACATAAAAGCTATGACGATAATCCCTCCCGAGTGAGATGCATACTGTAGTTCCAGCTGCACCTTTATACATCAAAGTCTAAGATACCTTTTGTAAATGGTTTAAATTGTGACCACTGGCAAGATTTCAGCTGCTCGCTCACTTTTGCATACCCCCTCTGTGCTGTTCAGGGTTATCCCAGATACCACGGGGCGAGAGGCAGGCTATGCCTTGGACAGGTTGCCAGTCCATCACAAAGACAAGTGAAAGAAACGGTCATTCACCCTCTGGCTTAATTGGCTTATTCGGTGAAGATTTTGACAGATGTTATGTACGCTTTTGACAGTTTAAATTTGAGGAACAGCAGACTGTCAATTGTCTTTAGCCCACTGTTGCCTTTTAACTCGTGAGTTCATAAGGTGCCAACTGTGTGAGTTAAATAATAAAAAGATTTGTAAAACACTAATTAATGAAGCCCTTCTCTTGGGTCTTGTTGTTTATCAGGTGTTTATCAGACACCTGGACATATTTGAAAACATGATCCTTATATAAAGCAAAACACGGCTCATAAATATTGAGTTTTTAGTTTAGAATGGATTCATGAAAATAACACATAACGGAGGGCAACTGGTTTTCTTTACAGGCGTGTCAATGCGCCATCTAGTGGTCTGGCAATGCTACAACACACACATCGCACAATCCTAGAGGGTTACGATCATATATGATCGTATATGATCGTAACCCTCTAGGATTGTGCGTCTCTATAGAGATAAAATTATGTCTATGGTCATGACAGTTTCGGCCAGGGAAATGCTAGAAAGTCTGTATAACAGCAACAGTGTATCGTCAACCTGGCAGTACACCTCTCAGTTTAAGTGAAGCAGACAAACAAAGGAGCGGCTTCAAGTTTACGCTAAATTTTGCTCCGTTGAGTGACGTTCAGCTTAAGTTAGCTTATTAGCTTCTGGAAACGATGACAAAAACACCAGGAGAAAACTGAAACATAACAAAGTAATATTATGTATCACAGCCCTTGTTGAACCCGATAACCCAGGACAATAAAACTCTTTATTCAAAACACTGTGCCAGTTCAACTGATGTCCTGAGGCCCGTGAGTACTCTACCTGTTAGCCAAAAGTCTCTTCCTGACGTCGACTAGACGCCCCTCTCCAGCATCAACTTCCGCTTTACTAACAGGAAGTGGGAGAGGCTCTGTTGTGATTGGTGGTTGGGAGCCAGGCAGATTGGTCATTGGTTGACAGGGATCGGGTACTTTTAACTAGAAAGCCAGTGGATAGCAAATACAACACAATTAACACCTTACATGATAACGCATCACTTTGATTCAATTATTTGGCTACTCGGCGAGTTTCCCACATAAGAGAAATGTTCGTATGGCGGATATGCAATAAAAGTCGATTTTTATTTTGCAGTATCGTTAACATCCCTGTAAATACATACAACATAATTGTTTGAATAAATGTCATTCAGAGTTTGTGAAATCCTTCAAATTCCACCTGTAAAAAAAAATAAAAATACAAAATAGATAATCAGACCAACAGATTTCATGGATAAATAAATAAATGAATAAATATTTTATGCACACTTGTTTCCTTTCCCCTGGAACTTCCATCTTAAATTCACAGTCTTCCTCTGTAGAGATTGCTTAGTTAGGATGTCAGTTCTGCACTTGAAAGCTATCAAAGATAAGCAAAAACATCAGAAGTTTGTTTGTTTGTTTTATTGTTCAGTTTCATAGAGAGTAAAGTAAAGATAATGATAACTTTACCAGAGGCAACCAAGACAAAATCAGTCAACTTCCAACATCTTCCTCCACACACAGCTGCATGTGGTCAGTTATGTGCTCCCATAGGGTTTTGGTCAACCAAGAACAGAGTAAATTATTTGGAGATTTTCCATGTTGCAGTGGAATATTTTTTTGTTAAATCCCAGTGCAGAGGTCACAGTTTTAGAAGGCTTGTGTTGTTTTTTATACATATATATATATATATATATATATATATATATATATATATATATATATATATATTAGATGTATAAGCATTTGATAGATGTTTTCACATCAAATATAATAGAAAAAATACCCGCTGTAGAAGCTCACTCTCTCAAAAATACTAAATAATGCCACATCGCCACAGCACCAAAATATGATCTCTGTATCTTAAAAAAGCAACAAAAAAAAATGTCACTGCAAGTAGTCCTTCAATAATTTCAGTGATTCCTCTCATGATTGCAATACGAAAAGGGTATTCATGAAAACTGAGAAACTTTCCCAAACCTGACTGCAACTGCACAGGAAAGTAGCACAGCCAGCACGTGTCCAGCAGGTGGAGGAAGGATTCCATCATCTGTCTCTACAACGGTAGTTTCCATAGTTGCAGTGTCTTGTTGGCTGGAATTCAGTTAAATGACAAATAATAACTTACTATCACTGTGGAATACTGACGTATGCTAAAACATGTTGACTCAGTTTAAGACGCAGACGACGACAATCAATGCTTGTTTTAAAGATAGAAAAGAGTGATCTTAAATCCCTTTGATCCCTTTAATTTTACCATGAGATATTGCATTGATATTTAGTGTATTTATTCACTTAATTTCACACCTATCTGACTGAAAACTAAAACAATGGGAGCCTAAAAGGTGATGATTTAGTTCAGATATTACCTTGTGCTCTTAAAGATAATCAGCAGCAATGTGATGTCAATGCAGCACAGTATTTCTACAACAAATGGTCTTAAACATGCCAAATTTGAGCAGTGTAATTCAGGTTGAGCTGCACAACTATATGACTTTTTTTTCAATTCTGACACCTCTTTGCTTTATCAAAGCCCACCTAGCAAAACAAAGCTCTGTAAACGAAGGAGGCAGACATGGGTTTCTTCGGCCCTGACCATGGAAACCTTGGATTCAGCACTGCGCACTCATGGAAAGCAGAGCAGCGTATGGGTTGCTGACCATCCTGAGGGTTATTGTTATGTTTGGCGCAGTGGAGCGGAGCCTTTAGCCGCGTGTGGGTGTGTGGTTGTTCCTCCATCTGCCACGCTGTGGGGAGTCCCAGGTGTTTTTTTTTTTTCTTTAAAAGCCACAGTGGAAATGGGGCCACTGAGCGTGAAAGTCAGGCATTCAGCTGGCAGTATGAGCAGTCAGCCCATTTCGAACTCTGTGGTAAAAATTCACAGCATTTTCCTGTTCCTGCAGAACATTATACGGTCAAGAAAGAAAGTACTCTCACTTTCAGTGCTTGGGTTTTAATGTATGAGGACATAATTAAAAATCATCTGGTCGTTACCAGGTCTTAAAATGAGGCAAATACAAAAGACATATGACACAGTGTCATTATCCCTTGAGCAAAAACTAAGTCAAAATGCAGAGGCAACGTGTAAAAACTAAGTACACCCCATGATTCAGTATCTTCTATCATTTTCAGTATGATTTGATCAATTTATCACAACATTATGGGAGGATTCTGGAATTATTTCAACCTGTAGTGAAAGTTTTACACTTGTGAATAATCTTTCAATGTATTCTCTCATTTTCTTACTTATTCCAAATATTTTGGAAATGGTTTCACAATCCTTTCCAGATTGACTGAGCGCAACAACAGCTTCTCCAAGATCATTGCTGATGATCTCTTGACAGAGTGTTAACACACACTGCAGACCAGCAAACTGCCAAAATGATTAAAGGTGGTCGTACTTGCTGATGATCAGTTACCCGAGTGCATTTGATTAGCAGCAACTGGCTATTACTTACCTTCCTAATTACTTAGTTTTACTTGGTTGTTTACACTCACAATGCTTCTTTGTTAGGCTCTATAAGGAGAGCCCTCGGGTCAGGGTCGGAATATTTTTTGTCGTGTTAAGTAACTGTGCAACATGTCATGTGTTATTTATCTAAGGTTGTTTTTATGGATCAGATGATTTTTATTATGTCCTGATACATGACATTTTAGAGCTGAAAGGGGGTTTATATTCTTTTTTTTTACATGACTGTATTATCCTTAGGGAATGATTTTATGCCATTGTGGTATTAAAGTAATACCATTTGACATCCGCAAACACACAAATGCATTTCTTTTAGTTATTATGTTTTCTAATGAAACAACTTAACTATGTAGATTGCGAAAGAGCTGGTGTCAGTAACTGTTCACCTAAATTGAGGGAGACTGTGTAAATGCTGAAAATGAGTTACAAGATGTCACAATCATGTCATTTTTTCCCCCACAAGTGAACCATGCCACTACATGTCCCTCAACCACAAAACCTGACATCATGTCATCACAGCGGCATGACTCAGAACTCAGAGAGAAAATGCCTTTTTTATGACAGACTTTTCCTGCGTAGTAACTAAAACGTGCTTTTTGCTTTCGACTGAGATCCAGCATCAATACAGTGGAGGAGACTGGAAATCAGTGAGGTGTTATTACTCTTGAAAAATCAAAGGCTGTGAGGAGCATATTACAGAGAACCCAAGAGACTAAGGCTGAGGAGTATAGGCTCGAAGCTTGCTGGAAAGGCTGGTCGTACCGCTTTGGCCTCTGGACAATTGAGCTTTAGTAGGCTTTTCAAAACTCTGAATCAAGAATATATAACATAAACAGCCAAATACTTTCACAGTCGGTTCAGGAGAAGTCATTGCAAAAATTGTTAACCACCAACAACTGGCATGTGAAAAGATGTGGATGTTTTTTTAAATTCTTCATATGAATATTTTCAGATTTATGCTTACTCATAAGACACACCTGGAGGATTTACTTAATCTGATTACAGTATTGAAAACTCGAGTATGCAAGTTATGTGTGTGATGTTTCTTAGTAGGAACATATGAGTTATATGTAAACTGCCCAAAACAAATAACACAAGGTAACTGAGGTGGGTACACGCCTCTTCAAAATCTCATAAATAATGAAAAAAATGACTTAGAATACAATAACTGTGTAACTCCCAATCCAAAATTTAAATTCAATATATTAGTACAACTAAAGTCAGTACACCTTAACGGTACTTAATCTCAGACTCCTGCATTGCACACATTTCTAATACATTGTGTCATTCTGCAGACAAATTTGAGTTATTCTTAACTGGAGGAGGTCATGATATGTTATGTTATGTTACCTCTCTCTACAATACCACACAGGTGTTTGACTGGATTCCAGTCAGGTGACACATTTGGCCAGGTCTTTTTATATATAATACACTTTCTTTTTTGTAGGAATATTTCTCTCCTAAGCTACTCTCCCATTAACTTTGATATGAATTTATTCTTTTAAACTCTAAAGCAAAGCTTTATCTTTAAGTTTGGTGCTAAAGAGCCATTACAGGTCTTGAAGTAAACAGTTTGACGTTAGATTGCACACAGCGTTCTTCACATTCTACTCAGCTCTCACAGAAACTCAGATTTTATTTGATAATCCTTTTCCTATGTTGTTCTCAAACCTAAGCTTGCATGACTCATGCTCTGTCTGCCACATTTCTTTAAAAAGTATATATATAATGACATCACATTTTTCCACTGATTATTAGTTGGCTTTGATCTTTTTATAAAAAAACATTTCTTTTTATCTTTATAAAGACAGACAATCTTCTGGTCAGTCATTACTTAGAAATAATGCAATTATTGATGGGTGATGCGCTTTTGAATCTTTTGATGTGTAAGTAATACTGAACATATATGGCACTGCATCTAAATTTGCATTCCTGAAGGGTGAAAATGACAGAAATTACATTTTGGATCATGTAAATGAGGTATTTTCTAAATTATTCTGCATAATCCTTTATAAATAAATTTTTTTTTTTTTTTAGTTTAAGCTTGTAAAGATGTCTTATAGTGTCTGTATCTTTGCAGTTTGAACATGTTTTCTGGTGTAATTGTTTATACACAAGCCTGTTTACTTCCTCCTGTGACCTAGTCCCCTGATCTCCAAACTGATGCTCGGCACCAAGCTAGCACCCAAACATGCTGTTTCTGTGTTTTCTACCCCACTTTCCTTTCTGTCCGCTGCACTGCGCAAGCCCAACTCCACAGTAACAGAGGAATTCTGCTCTCGCTCTGCTTGGGACCTCTGGACAAGCCATCTTTTCACAGGGACTTCACAAATACACGGGGCCTAGAAAGAAGATCCCTTTGACAGAGGGAGAGCCATGGAAACTGGCAATGACCACAAGGCCTAGTTTCTAGGTATCCAAGTGCCCGGAATCACATAGGGAGTCACACAGACGCCAGAAGAGCAACGAAGACGGAGGTGTTGTTGCAAAGGAAGCAAAGTGGTTTTTCAGGGGGTTCTCTGATTGACTGGAGAGAAACAGAGCAGCCATTCTTGTCAGATGCAGTGGCTGAATGTTAACAAGTCTGTGAAGATGCTCGACAGTGCATTCTTTAGAAAAAAGAGTGGGGAGATTTGGCAAGATAAAGCAGTTGATGGGGAAACTGACGAAGCAAATAGATGATAGGTGTCTCTACACGTGTTTGTGTGTGTGTGTGGGAGAGTGTGTGTGTGTATGTGCAGGTTGAGGGGGTCAGAGGTACTCCGCTGTAAAAGTTTCATCTTTATATAGTCCCAGCTCTTAGCAGAGACCTAGGAGTCAAGTTGCAGTGCGTCTCTTTCCAGCGCTATCTGAGTCAACAGAAGTTAAGAGCTGCCCTCTGATGTGCAGCGGTTGGAACAGTCAGAACCTGACCTGAGGAAACGCCATATAAAGCAGTGGTATTGCAAAAGACATGCAAACGGATGCAAACAGACACTGATAGTGGAATGCGATGTGTTATTACCTGACTGATTCTTTGTGATGAAACCCTACGCTCTTCAACTTTTTAATGTGCAGTGTGACTGTCCACTTGCTCATTTCTCATTACCTCACCTCAATTTATCTATGAATTCTCACGGCCTTCATTGAGACACTAAGTGCTTTAAATCAAAAGTGAACTCACAGTAACTGCATTTTATGAATAGACTGACACAAACAGCTAAGTTGTGCATGTTACATTTCTAGGATTATAGTTGTTCTGTACTCAAACTGCAAAATATCTCGCAACTGCATTACTCTGTGTACCACTTCTGTATATATTCTGTATACTAAGGGTTCTCTCTCTTCTATGTGGAATTTCTCTCAGCATTGGCGGACAGAAACCAAGACATGTGAGGTCTTCCAAGGGATCAAACTGGAAGGCTGTATGAATCAAATACGTTTTAGAGTTGCATCATATTCACAGACACTACTAACTTATAAAGTTGCACAACTGCAAACTCCAGACCTTCTGTGTCAATGCATGCCTGAAAGAAAATATCAGCCAACCGGATAAGGCTCTCAAAGGCTTCACAATCAAGTTAACTAAGACTGAACTGAATGCCAAGATGCCCAGTCTGAACACAAGCTAGACTCTGCCTGTCTGGCAGAAAAGTGAAAGTGGCCCAAGTTGCAAAGTCAGGGACAGAAATATCAAGCAAGGAAACAAGTGCAGAAAAACTGCGAAAAAATTATATATTGGGAACTGATGAAGAAATGACTGCAGCTGAGACTAACTGGCAGGGAAACAGGTGTAGAAATGGAGCTGAGAATCAGACAGGAAGGATCTGAGAAAACTAAGAATAATGATCAGGATTCTAGATACAAGACTGAAAGCAGGAAGAAGGTAAACAAACTAAGAACATAGAATAAATCGTTAACCGCATAAAACACTAGAAACTCAAAATACAAGAAAGGAACACAACCCCCAACCAAGAGGTGCCCAGACCCCAAATTGATCCATTTATTTCTGACAAGTGACAACAAAATGTTATAGCATAAAAGATGTGCATTTATGAAGACAGAGAGGTAGCAGAAGTTTGATCAAAGCTTGAAGCACAGAGACAGAAGACCTGGCATCGATGCATTACAGTAATGATTATAATATGTGTGCTTTCAAACATAGCAGCAGCTAATTTGAACAAGTAAATGTGGTGGCTGAGTATTTGACAGTTCAGGCTGTTGTTTTCGATACATCATCTGACTCTGTGGGAAACAGTTATAGATTTTCAATATGTCTGGTTCTCAGTTTGATTCATCCCTTGCTCATCACTTCATGTTCAACAAATCCAAGATGCAGATGGCCAAATAACAAACTCAAAACGGTAGTCCACAAGCTTGCTAATAACGTCCCATTCAGCATGGTTGCATTCCCAGTTGAGTCAAGCTACAGTATGTTTACAGTTCGACCTGGCAGTTTAATTGCACCACAGTCCTTGTAGCAGGAGACATGCACCAAAGTAGAATCATGTCATCGACCAAAGTGTGTCTGACGCTGCAACTCTGAGGACTGTGTGAAAAAACAATCAAAACCTTCAGCTGCTTCTAACTTTCATTTTCAGAGATCGTCATGCGTGTGAATACGATCAAATTTACTACACCTGTGATATCTTTAAATTTCTTGATTGCGACACAAGTTAGCACGTTGTCCTGATGGGCTGCGTTTCCATCACGTTTTCCGACAAGTTTGCAGCCTGACAAAATTACAAGAAAAATGTGTGAATGTGAATTTTTTTTTGCAAGGAATTGAGCTGTGTAAATAAACACTTACATTTGATTGTTTATACAAAAAGATGCAACTTTAGAGCATGTGAGGAGCACCGATATCCATTTGAGTGTAGTTGAGTGTACACAAAAATCAAGTTTTGAGAAGCTAGATTTCTATAGGGTGGTTTCACTTCTGCCTTCATTGTGCTGGGATCTGATCCAGTCCTCTTCCAAAGCCAACTCTGAAACTTCACCAGTTTTAAATTGGTCTGAAGGTTTCCAGTCACACATATCTCAAACACGGCCTGGTTTGGGTGAATCAGATCCTCTTGTTTGCTTTCCACTTCATTGGGTGCAGCGTCCAGCTAAGATAATTCTTTTCACAACATGCGCCAGTATCAAATACCATGGGACTGGAATACAAAAACATTCTCTCTCAAACTGAGGTAAGTGAGTGCATTGTATTTATTTATTCTTTTTTCTCACAGAAATGTCAGAGTACAATTCCAGCATAAATACTGGCTTTACTTTTCACAAAACTATTCAGGCTTGGCCACCAAACTGCCTCGTGGAGAATTATTTCACACTGGATTTTTCTTTCTCTGGCAACAAGATTCCTCACGAAGCACCATGGGAACCTAAACGACATCCAAGTGTGCAGAAGTAGCAAGTTAATGACCTCAGCACTGTACTCTTTGATCTGCATTGTCACGGTAAAAGCTTAGAGACAGCACCAACACTTCATAGAACGAGCTCTGCCTCAGGCATGCTGACATTTACAGTATGTGCAAGAGATTCCCCGCGAGGAGAGAGGAGCTTCATTCTGTCTCAGCTCTCCACTAAGATGATTAAAAGAATAATCAAAGACAATTTGGGAAAACAGAGCAGATGCAACCAAAGTTGTCCAAACTCACAAGGTGCATCCACATGAAGTTTCCTGTTAATGTTTATCTGCAGTTGAGCCTAAAAAAGAATGATATGCCATATGTGTGAGAGAGCACTAAATGTAAAGATGAAAAATGCTAAAATAATGTCATGACAAGCAAATGTAAAGTTCTGTCAAATTTCTCTTTTAAGACACTTGCTTTTAAAAATGTTTGATGCGTATGAAAGGATTGAAATGTTTAGTTTTGTAGTAATGTGCAAAACTATGTAGGCAGAGATTGGTTTTGTCCATCTTGTTGATCCATCCGTCCATCCATCCATCCATCCATCCATCCATTTTCTTCTGTTTTCTGAGGTCAGGTCACAAAGGTGACATGTCCAAGAGGGAAACCCAGACATCTCTCTCCCCAGGTGTTCCAAAGCCAGAAAGAATATATCATCCTGCAGTGTATTCAGGGTCTAACCTGGGGCCTCTTGGTAATTTGGAAGCTCGTGTAAAGTGCAAACTTTGGTTCGTAATCTTACCATATCTGCTACGGCTCCTGTGAAATGAACCAGACGTGCTTATGTTATGTAGAAATTGCCGGAATTCATAAGAATACTTTTGATTATTTGAGGTACACTGAATTTCAATTTGTCTCCCTGGAAATGTAAGCTTTTATAAAAACCCATATTGTCATGGTCCAACACCCTCAAAGACTTCATTTGGTGATAATAAACAATATCACTGTGCATCTGATGTGAGGGCTCAGTCTACAAGTTTGCCTACACAGAAAATAATGTGTCCTCCTTAAAATGTTGTTTCATTTAAGGGATATTCCTAATTTGCTAAAAATGAGGTCCTTAATTAAAATCTGGGCCGTCCATGACCTGCGTTGTGAATGAGACGGGTTGGCTTGAAAGTTTGTCTTTATAACAGATCCAAAAATATTCTTGTTACGTAAAAACATGCTGGCATTTCACTGGAAATCAAAAGAGATTAACAACCGACCTAATCTTGCATAAGACCATTGCAAAATCCATAAACAAAGGACACTATTTAATGTGGAAATAAACTTGTTGTGACATATTTTCTTGACATTTCTTGCAGCTTTGGAATTTTACACTTTTACACAATGTCACACACTGAATATCATTGTGGATTTTAGTAATCTTTAGCCACGTCAGACTTGACATTTCAAGGCATGTGCTTCACTTATTTCAGAGTCCTGAACATGGTAAATCTCTGAAACAGGTGGAGACAACTCAACAAGCAGATTCTGATAATGAAAGTTATATCATGAAAGCAACATCAGACAGTCTTCTGCTCTCAGTAAACCGCTAATCTTTGATTTCATCTGTGATTTCTCCTATGTATAAAGCCTGGAAGCTACTGTACGATCCATGTTTGTCTCGTTAATGCATGAATGTGAATAAAGTCAGTGCAGTTTGATCGTGTAGGACCTTTGTAAAATATTTATGAAAGCAGCTAGTTTATTTTTTCTTACAACAATTGAGAGGTTTACAGTAAAAAATACCTTTAAAACCAACAGGAAAGTACATTTTCATGTATTAGACTGGTCAAAACAGCAGCATGATTTTACACTGAATTGAAAAAAATCAAGCCAGTTTGGACTTTTGCCAAGATAATGTTACTAAGAGTTGTAACATTATCACACATAAGGTGGCCTTAGAGGATAATGGGCCATTTTATTCCAGAGGACAAAGAATGAAGATGGGTAAAGCCATACGTTTAGACAGTGAAAAGATGGAATGAAAATGTCCCAGTTCAGAGTAAAATGTACATCTCAGTTGCACAGTTTTGGTAAAACCGTAGCAAAGCAAGTTTCTAAACACATAAACTAGGTTATAAAGATGTCATAAAGATGTCATGAGATTGTTCATTAAGAAGACCAAGGCATTATAAAGAAAAGTTAAATGTTTGTGAGTGCAGGAGTCTGTGCAGTTTAGTATCACACATTACAAATTTACAGCTGTTGAGACTCTGGCACATTTGTTTATTTGCAGTGCTGGTTTTAGTATTCAGTATTATTATAGCGATTATGCATCTTATGCAGAACTTATCTGAATACTCATTGTAAAATACAGGTTAATCTGATTTGATGAGCTTGTTTTCCATCGATTGACTTGACATTTTTTGTCTCACCATCTTAATCTTTTTCTAAAATCCTTCCAACAGTTTTAGTTTGCATTGCTGTAGATTTTATTCTTGCTTTCTAATGTCTTTTACTTTTTCGTGATGAGACCTTTGATGCATTGTAGCTGTGCCCATTCCAATGATCCAGATACCTGGTTAGATTAGTTGTTGCAGTTTCCAAACCTGGTGATTTGAGACTAGTTTCACACGTCAGCTTGATATCATGCTCACTGACTCCTGAGTCACTTAAGCTGTTCTGGATTTGCGTCAGCTAAATGCCTAAAAAGAACATTTGAAATTAGATCTTCTATATACCTTTATTAATAGCATCATACTTCTCTCATGAATGTCTGCCTGTGATATGTCATAACTGATAGGATGCCCTCATGCCTGCTGATGTTCCAACCCTACAGGATCACTCCACATTACCTTATCCTTCCAGTTTATGTTGTGGATTTTATCATAAGCTAAATAATCCTAATGATACAAAAAAAATCTGCCAAGTGTCTGCACCCATGCTAAAACTCCAGCATGTTTGGGTTTTGAACAACACATCCCCAAAATCCTAGAAGAATTGGCTAATCAATCAAATACATGAGTACGAATAGATTAATTCAGTTTAGTTCAAATACACATTTTCTCTTGTTTTTTACTCTGTTTAAAACATATTTACATTATGTGGCATATTCAAAAAGCTCACATGTACAAGTTACTTGGTCCTTCATAAAAAAAATAAAACAAAAAAACCCAACTGTATGTCGTGGATGAAGGTGGATGAAGTGGATGAAGGTGATTGCGGACTGAGAAGAGGCTCTAGAACTGGCGGATATCCTTGAAGGTTTTATGTACAGATGCAGCAGAACACAAGAGTTCACGGGTGACAGTCACAAGGAGGATAAACAGTAAACAAGAAGCAATGATCCGACAGAGGACAACAGAACATCAGGAGACCATACAATCAGAGAGTGAAGGGGGAATCATAGACAGGCCAGTGATTAATGAAAAGTTCAATTTAACAGAAGTATACACAGGGAGAAATATAATATAATGAACACAGAGTTCAATTCAATTGCAATTCATACTACAGGCCACCCTATCCAGTCATTCGAGGTGCTTCAATCATCCCCTCAGGATGCCTTCAAGACACCTCCCAGGAGACGTGTTTCGGGCATACCCCACCAGGAGGAGGCCTTGGGCCTGGTAGACCCAGAACTGGCTGGCTTCAGAACACCTTAGTGTCCCCGCTAGAAGGGCTGGAGGAGGTGGCTGAGGAGAGGGAGATTTTGGGATGTCTGCTCAAAATGCTGCACCTGTTACTCGGTCCCTGAGAGCTACTGGAAAATGGATGGAGAAAACATTAAATGATTAAAGTAATGCAAATATTTTCAATGTAAATATTGATAGTGAATGCAATAATCCATCTTGAAAAAAAAAAAAACGTCTCTGCTGTTTATTTGTGCCCAGCCTTATGATGAATTGTGAAATGGGCCAACAAGCAGTTTCCTTATGTAGATCAAGACAAATGCGTCTCTTTTTTATTTGAGACATTCAGGACATCTTTCAAAGTAATATATATTTTCTGTGTGTTTGCTCTTTGTTTGGGTTCTTTTCAGATTTGGCAGAAGTCATCATCTGAGAAAAGTTTCTAGTGAAATTTTAATGAAACCCCTGATATTTTCTGAACATAGATCAGTTAGTTTTAGACGCTTGAGCTTAACCAAACTGCGAGCAAAAGTGAAGTTTAAAACTAAAAGTTAAAAGGCCGCCAAAACATCCTGAGTATCAAAGCTGGTAAGCACTCCTTTTCTGACAGTTTGACAACATGCACTCACTTTGTGTTCCAATCAAACCACTTTCATGTCCATGGAGAAGAGATAAAAGTCAGTGATGTTCAACAATGATGTCGTGACAGTTGAACAAACTGTTGTGAGACTGTATTGGCAAGACCAATTGAATACAACATGTGATAGAACGACTTGACACAGAATCAAAATCTGCCAGGGTAAACTAGTCGGGATATTTTTGAACATGATATGTTTTCTTTCTGGTGGGAAATCATTTTTTAATTAGATTTTATCACAGAAATAATTCAGCAACCACTGTGTGCCAGGAACTCATCCTGAGAGTTTTGTGATATTTCCGTCAAGATTTCAACACACTCCGGCGGCTTTAAGAAAAAAACTGCAACTTTAAAATTTCAGAGCTAAAAGAGTATCTAGAGTAAAGCTTAAGAATTTTGTAAGGTCCATTAATGGAAGTATTAAACGATTTGACGTAATGAAAATCAATTACATGAACTGTGAGGACTGGGTAAGTTGATATGAAGTGATTCCATTGCAAATGGTTTATTCTAAAATGTGGACGTAGGATATTAAAACAGACAAATCAAGTTGCTGTACATTCATTTTAACAAGTAAAGCCTCCCAAAATTACGAAATGGAAGAGTGAATTGCTGTTCTTCACTCAAGCAAAACTAACCCCTTCAAAGACACAGTGAATGTATATTTTAAGCCAAACCAGTGTCAGAAATGTGAGAAACTGCGAGCAGTCTCTCTGTGGGGTGTCAGTAGTGTCAAATGTCAGAACAGTACAAGCATATCACATACCAACATGCTAAGAAAGCACTTGTAGGGCGACCATGGGTTTGACATATAAGTGACCTATCACCAACAGACCTGAAACTGAAATTTCTATTTAATTTCTTTCCTTCGTAAAAAGTACAACAAGTTTTTTTTAGTTCAAGTCAAATCAAGTCATTACAACAGAATCATCAACGACGACAAAGTTATGCTTGGATCGAAACTGAGATTATGATGCAAATCAGTTTTATTACCTTCATTTTGCTCCTTGAATAACGATTAAACAGTTTCCTTTTCTTTGTTTTTACAAGGTGTCGTCTCAAACAGTGCACCATCATTCTGGAAATGCCTTCAGTGTATTTCCCACCCAACCCATCGCCTGAGCCTGCTCCACCTTGCATATCTCTTACTCATTCAATATATAAGCTCTATTGTTTCTTATCCACAGCTTACCACTCCCTTTTGCTGCTTTTCTTTTGCTTTTACCTTGGTGTCCTATCAAATAACCTGTGTTCTTGGAGGCTTAAAGCTGTCTGACATTTGCCACCTGATTTAGATTGAATAGGCCTGCAGTCTCCAAAACTTTGATTTTGCTGAGCAGTTTAACTCATATCTAAGACCTTTAATCATACATAGCCATGCAAAACGCTCTTAATTTCTTTTTTTGGAATCTGCCTTTAATGCTGTCCCTCCCTTCCTCACCTCGCAATGTTTACTGCATTCCTGCATTGTGCTGAGGCTCTTTGTTTGGTGAGAATGCATCCACTTTCTCTCGTTTTGCCTCCCCTACTACAAACCTAAGTGGTAATGGGGCTGTATGAGATCTCCTTCATGTGCTTATGATTAAAACATAAACCCTTTACCTAAAACACTGAATTCAAACACTGGATTTCCCGGTGAAACGACAAAAAATCTGACTGAAGCTTTGCAGGATTTAGATATTGAGGCTCTAAGAACAATATTTACAATATTTGTTGTTGTTTTGATAATCTTCAAGACATCAGGCATCCAGTTTTCAAAAGAAAAAAAAACAAAATTCTACCTCTAGACATTATAAAGTTGAGAGTTTCTGACAGTGGGACTATCTGTCCAGTCAGCATTGTCTGCGATGACTTGGAAACAATGGTGACATTATTGTCTGTGAATGTGGTTACAGGCAGAGTGAATTTTAGTGAGTTAAACAGTGAGGGCAGCAAGAAAATTGTTTTTGTCCAATAGTAGATTCAGTCACTTGAAAATATCAAGGGAAAAGTAAAGAAAAGTTTAAAAAAAAAAAAATTATAACAATAAATCATCGGATGACCTCCTGTATGTCTTTTGAGGTTTTGTCATAGTCCTAAAGAAATCTTAAATCCCATGTTTAAAATGGCCGCAGTTAACACTGTAAGTATAAATATAGTGCATCAGAACTGCCAGAGAACAGCAACAACAGAAGGGAGGAGTTAGAGCCACAGGGGAAAAGGGCAGTGACAATCTCAAGTAATAAAATCCAAAAAAAGCTCAAGGGAAACTAGAAAAAGCTGTTCCTGCGAAACAGCAGTGAGAATGCCAAAAAGCTAAATGGGGATAGTTTACCTTGCTAAAAAAGCTAAAAAAATGGTTCAATTTTAGCAGAAAAACAGTTCCTGAAGTCTTGGTTGAATGAATTTGAAGTTGAAATGACAATAGTGGAATGATTTCAAGCTTTCAACTGAAGAATCGATTAAAGGGCTGAAAAAATGCAGAAGTCTCAGCAGTAAAAGGTGAAGGGTTAAAAACAACAGAAGGAGAAGAAGAAAAGATGGGAAATGCAAAACAAAAATTGGAAATTTAGCAGAAATTCAGCATTCTCACAATAACTAGAAAAAGCTGTTCCTGTGAAACAGCAATGAGAATGTGTAATGGGGTTTGCTGACCATGCTAAAAAAGCTTAAAAAAGTGAAATTTTAGCAGAAAGTTTGTTGCTGAAGTTTCAAAAGGCCTGAAAGGTATTTTTGAAAGGGATAGATGAACTAGATGAAGGCAGAAAATTAGTGAAGAACAGAAGAAAAATCCAAAAAGGATTGGCAGTTGCAAGGTCCTGCTGTGATTTAGAGGCTTTTAATTCAAAAAGTAAAATTCTGAAGGCTATGAAAGTCACATTGGTTGAAAGAGGACACATTTTCCTACGGTTTGATGCTAAAATTATGTCTGTGGGTTAAAGATTGTGGACACAGTGACAGGTTAAAAACATTTTTCTTTGAAGAATCTTTCTGTAATCTTATACTGAACATTCCGTCTCATTGGAATGCATTGTAAACTCAGAAATCAACAAAGATTTTACTAATTTTTTAAACAGCGATAGTTCAAAATTGGCAGAATATTATAAAAAGCTGCATCATTCAGTAGTAGCTGAATGTCTTGAAATCTGTTTAAACTTTGAGTATTGTGTCTCTTGCTGAAAGTATGCTGAAGTAGTTAGGTTTCAAAGATAAGGAAGCTTTTTTAATGATTTGAAAGAATTTACATTCATTTTCAGTGACAGGAAAATTTAATAAAAACCTTAATATTTTAAAAATAACGAAAGACAGAAACACCAAAAGATATAGCCATATATAATATGCCATATATATAATGCTTAATGTCATTCTCACAATTAAAACACAAACACACACACAAAAACAAAAGCACCTTTCCCTGGACATTTCCTGACACCTGATTGGTGAGAAGCAGTAATATGCACGATGTGACTGAAGTTTGTGTGTGTTTGTTGCGTGGTGGCATGCTGGTGGGCATTGTCACAGGGGCTTTACGTGGCAAGACAGACAGACAGTGTGGTGTGATATCAAGCCGTTCTTTCAGATGGCTGAACACCCCGACACATGTACACTCACTGTGATAACTCGTCTCCTGGGAAACCTCGTCTGCAGCCAAGTTTTTTGTCACAGAGAACAAAGGTGTTAAGCACACCAATGTTTCTGGACAGTCTGACCTGATGAGCACGTTCCTTTCCGCTGCGCATATTTCCTCCATGACATTATTATCAAGGTTGGGGACAAAGCTGTTATCTGTTTTCATAATTCAAACTTGTTTCTGTTGCACAATTTTGCCATACTTGTCCTCAGTAAATGAGAAATTGTTTTCAGTATAGACCTAGCTGTTTCTGTAGGGCATTTTGCTCCTTTGTCAAAGAGTAAACTACTGAAAAGTGGCTTATTGAAGGGGGGTCAATGATTAAAATTCATATGCAACTAAAAAACAGCAACAATGCGGTCAAGCAGGCCACAATTGCCACTTTTTCACTTACTGCAGCGTTCACTCTGTACTTTACATCACTTATGAATGAATATTGGATAAGAATCCTCCTAACAAACTACCAGAAACATCAAGTGGTAACCTTAACCAGGTTTTTAAACATTTTCGTTTTGCCTACACATTAAATTGTCTGTATTTTGTGTCCCCCGGGAAGAGCTGAGGATGTTGAAAGGGAGCAGAATTTCTGGGTAGTGTTGCTGTGTTCCTGATACAGTACCATACTTGACCAATGCAGAAGATGAACTAATACCAAGTGATCCATCCTTCAGCATCTAACAACATTCAAAACGTCAAGTCATTCCTTTAGACAGGAGCACACAGGCTGTGTTTGCCATGTAATTACTGTGAAATGTGTCTACTGCTCATTGTAGCTATGAGGCAAATGCTTGTAGCTCAAAGTGCAAGCATTAGTATTAAGTCTGTATGTTTACATCTTACCGTTGATCTGCATGTAGACTAAAAGTGCATGAAGTAACTTGCAGAAATTCCACACCTGATTGTGTGCCTCTACTCTCCTTAATCACATTTAATGTCTCAGTGTAAAAACTGGGGCAACTTTTACAACTTGCATCTCAGTTTCTACCTAGAAAATAATCAAAATTGGCTCCTCAAACCAAGACAATCTTTATTTTCTTGTATTTAAACAGCATTCTAATTCATTATGTCAAGCAATTTGAATTCAGCTTTCCATCCCTATTACTCCCAAAGTATTTCCAGAAATAGCTTAGTTGTCTTTACTCAAGCACAACATGCAAAAAAACACGACAAACTTTTAGATCTAACCGGACTTGCAGGCAAGTGTCGCAAAGTAGGAGCACACGCATCTGGAAAATGCAACAATCAATGGGACAAGGCCATCTGAATATGGCTTTTGCATTTGTGAACAGTACACCAAGTCTGTTCCATGCAAGTGTCGAAATGTCTCTTTATTTAGGTAAGGCTACAATGAAAATCTATCGCCGTCATGCCTTGACAACGTTGCTGACACAGCTCCAATTCAGTGAAGACAGTATCTCTTTTATCCTTCAAACTTCTGGTGCCATGTAGAACTTCAATAGAATGACAAAATCAAAGAGACAAATAGCTCACACTTGGTATTTGTGGTATCATCTGTTTGATGAGCTGTGTTCAGAATGGCATGAGGTGTGTCTGCACAAAAAGTACAGACAACTTTCATCCACAGAAGTGGAAGGCTCTCGGCTCATGTGCTCGCCATCTGTCCTGTAAAAGTTCCACAGCTTGATTTGTACTTCAGTCAAACAACATCAAATGTTCTTCACCCTCCTCAACTTCCCATCTTCACACATGGGTGTGTTTGGTGGGTGAGTCTTGTAGAGCAGTGTGCACAGCACACATGCCACTCCAGTGAGTCTCTTAAAAGAAATCCTGTTCTGTGTCTCTGGTGTTTCCTGGGATGCAGAACAAAGCACGCATTTAAAGATTCATAAAAAATAATTAGATAGAGGGTGCATTAAGTTGTAGATTAAACAAAACTGAAGCCACAAGCTCCAAAGACACTTAAACTATAGACCGGATCTCGTCATGACTTTTTTAAGATTTATTTGTCTTTTTATGAGGCATTGTTCTCTGATGTCTACACACACATCCTGGGTGCCCACTCTCAGTTTTGATACTAGATAGCCAATACTGAGATCAGGACTGCAGGCAGGTAACGCAATCTTTTCATTGTTAGTGTTGAAATACTCAACCTCTACTGACAGCTGCAAACCAAATGTATTACTTGCGAGTCAGTTTACAAGAATCCCTGCTTCCCGCTGTGACACAACATATGGGGGAGTCAGCTGGAAACTGATCATGACCGATCTCTTGTGTTTGAAAGACTATTGTTGCATTCTATATGAGCTGGGGGGTTACATTTTCAGAATTAGAGGTAGGACACTGAACATATTGTGATGTTTGAGACATTGGAGGTCATGATAAAGCCTAAGGGCAAGTTGAATGAATATCTTCTGCCCTTATTCCCTGGTGTTTAGGCTTTTCATCATGTTACACTTCATTATTCCCATTTTCCCACTCTGTCAAACTTACCTCATTCTTAATTCTGTCCTTACAACTGGCTTTCTTACTTGTTTCATTCCAAACCAATCAGTCTCATTTGCATTCTTTCAAATTCTCTTCTGTTCTGTCATTCTCCCCCCCGGAACAACTTTTCGCCTCCTCCCCATCTCCACCTCTCCCTGATACTAGTGGTACCTCATCGGAAGTCTCTGCCACCTCCTACGTCTGCTCATCCACCACTGGCGTTTAGACTCTGGGGGAGTCCTGTCTTATTTCCCTCCCTCTTCATGTCACTGCTCCACCAAGATGGATCTTGGAGATCTAATTGCAAACCACCATTTCTGTGATTCATCTTTTGTACATTCGGAAATTTTGCTTCATCCTTTTAGTTGATCTCTTTTGCCATGTCAGGATTTTTCGTCAAACTGTTACTCAAAAATACAAGTTACTACAGGAGAATCTTTTTTTTTTTCTCGTGGTTGTTGAAGAAAACTGGTAGATTCTCCCCACAGCTTCTCTTTCTCAGTTCTTTCATGATATCGCACACTGGAAACACCAAAGAGGGATGGATGTTCTTGTCAAAGTTGAAGCAAAATTTCCAAGGTTTCCTGAGCAGACCATAGTTTCTTTTACTCTCCTGTTGTAAATTTCTTTTTCCCAATTTACCCTGTGGTGTACATCTTGTGCCCTCATTGGCTGTCACTCTAATATTAATGCACCAAAGTTCAAGGACAGGTGTTATAAAGTTACCTTAAAAACATAACTAGGACTTCTTCACAAGCCCCTGAAATCACATCTGTAAAACGTTCATACAGCAACTGAAGAACACCATTGAAGAGCACCGCCAGATACACTCAGATCTCTCTCTCCTGGGCCACTTCTTCCAGAGACACTGAGTTGTTCTTAACACAGACAAGAGATAAAAGCTTACCAGTAGATCCTAGGTCAGCCCGAGGCCTCCTTGATGCGGGACATGCCCAGTGGGATGCTCTCCTCTTTTTTGACAATTTAAAAAAAAAACTTTTATAACCTGCATTACGCTGTGTCTTGCACATATCCTGATATTCTTTTTGGTTATTATACAATGTACTGGTGTGCAGCACTGTAATCTTTTAACCATAGAAAAATTCCCCTATGGAGAAAACAAAGTGTGTTTGATTCCCTTCTTGTGAATTTAATTTAAATCTGAAGCTCAGACAACAAGCCACACCATAGGTGGTTGTTGCCTCACCTTTCAGAACTACCTGAAACACCGCATTTCAGGTTCAGACTATTCATCCATGAATCAACAACATCACCCTAATCTATATGCATAATAACTGCCATGTGGCCCATCAATCTGCAGAGCCTTTTGGGACAGGATGCCTTAAAGAGACAGGAGTTAAATGGGATGTTTCAGGAAAAAGGGGACAAGACATGCAGCAACAATCCACAGTTTGAGGAAAAAAATGCCGTAAACATTTACTCTAGAAGACCCTGAAGATAAAAAGTACAAACTTTTAAATGAGCGTAATATGGGCTCTTTTAAAGGTAAAGCAAGATTAATGGTTGCATGTTTGTGTTTGCCTACAAAGCTCTCACCTCAGGGAGCAAAGGATTATGGGTATTCAACCAATACAAACAGGGTTGTGAATAAGTAGTTTTTACATCTCAAATGCTCCACATGTTCACAGATTTTTACGCTGCCCCCCTGTGGCTGAGGAAAGCTTTAAGAGCTGGACGCAGGTTCACCAAGCTGTGTGAAGCTGTGAACAGTCAAACAATAGCCTACTGTTCCTGTGACAGCAATGACAGCTAGCTGGAACCACAATGGAGTAAGCAACTGAAGTTGACGAAAAGTTGAAAGTTGAAACCAAGTGGATGAGTCTTATATCTATATAATTTTCTCTGTTGTGATCATGCCCAACACATTAAATAAAAGAGGAGAGCAGGCATAAAACAGCAAAGGGGAAGGAGTGGGCAGGAGAAGAGCAAGCGCACTACGGAATGAGAAATCGAAAAATAGGCTGAAATCTGCACAGGGAGGCTATTCAGCAACATGCAATTTATGCTGCTAGATGCATGGAAATCATACACACTCAACTTTCAAATGAATGAAAAGCTTTTCTTTTAAGCTGACATGGATGATAAACTTTGTCCAAAATTAATAAATAAATAAATAAATATCAATAACAAATTTTTGAGCAGGTTGTTTTTGGCCCCTTTCCAACAGTAACCGACAAATTCACACCGCACAACCTGTTCAACAGCAAATGGACAAATAAATCAGGCTGAACAACATAATGACGTGCTTAAAGGCGTTAGGCCATCAGGAGTTGGTAGAGATTTGGATTTCAAGTGCCCACATTAGACTATTTGATCAACGTTTTGGATTTTTATTTTGAAATGTGCCAATTTGTTAGTTTCTTTTTTCTTTTTTGTCACCTAAATAACATTTGCTACACGGCAGCTGCTCCAATAAAATAGTTTAAGCTCTTATGAAGGGGACATATAACACTTTAAGACTACAGTAGTCTTAAAGTGTTATATGTCCTCTCAGATTTCTCCCCATAACGTCCCGTGCCAAGTATGCAGAAGAAAAAAAACTCCCCAGGTACTGTGAGATTGACACCCCAGAGTGAGCCTGAACAAACTATATAAACGTACAAATTGTCAGCACAATCTTGATAATCCACAGTTTAAATCTTCAACCATTACCGCACCAGAGTCTGCTCGCCAACATTCAGTCAGTGTCAGAGCACAGGTGAGTGTCCACACTCAATCAGCCCATATAACCTGGCTACTGTGACGTAAAGATATCAGATTTCAAAAGTCAGTAAAAGAGTGTGGTTCCGAGTCGCAGTTAGTGAGAGTTTTTCCTGTTTAGCTGCACTATCAGCTGCACTCTCAGCTGAGGTCACACAGGACGGCAGCAGACGCAGGGTCTGAGCCTGGCTCAAAAGCAGCTTAGTGGAATTTGCTGGCACTGAGCACCAGAGAGCAGGGAACTGAGAGAAGTGCATATAAAGTTAATTTTGTGGACAGAGAATTCTGAGACAAGACTCAGCAGTATATAGTGTCATTATTCAGCATTACTTGGTGCACAATGGCAGCTCAAAATGACAATAAACGGAGGAAAGGAAGTTGGGCAAAGAGGCTCCACGACTGCTCATTTCTCATGTAAGTAAAGTAACACAATGAATACATTTGGAGTCAAAAGGGAGTTTTCTTGGGAAATAACTCATCACAGCCACTTTCCCACCAAGCACTCGAACTTGGTTTGTCACAAAAGTTTCTTTGTTTGGGCAAGTGCCGCACATTCAATGTCTAACATTCAAAAGGAGCACAGTGTCACAGCCCTGGGATTAGGGTCAGTTTAAAGGTTTGGAGGAGGAGAGGGAGGAAAGGGTCAGGGTTAAGGTTAGAATTGGCATGGGGGAGGGCTCTGCTACACAAAGTAGGGATGTGTACATGCCTACAAATGAATATAGCTTAAATGCTGATTTTATGGTCTTTTAGTGATGTTTTCCAAGCAATTACTATCCCTGCCACTGCTTATTACCCTAAACACGACTTGTCACATTTGAATGCCGAAATGGTATGACTGAGAGGGAAATCATTTCTCTACGGGTTTCAGTTATTAAATGTTTGTGGATTCACGTTGTTTTCTGTGACAAATGGAGCTTTAGCTAGACATCACAAACCATCCAGGGTTTTCTGAAAGCAAATATGCAGGTGTTGCTCCTGGACTTATTGTGAAAAAATAAGACAGTTGTAAAGAAGTGACTAAAGGGGCAGGAATGCACAGAGTGATGCCTACACACGCTATAATGACTACTGCTTATGAGAAAGGCATGTCCTCGCTATGCACGTCGGGTTCTCAGACACGCCAACATGCTTACTGAAATCTTAGTGTCAATGAACTAGAGTAACCCTCCTTTAAGGTGAGACCATACCCCTCAGCCAATCACAATCTTCCTAAGAATCAGGCATCATGTCCTGAGCCAATCAACACATTTGGGCTTCACTCCCCCCCTCCCCCCCTTGCCTCTTTCAGTTTCCTGGGTTCCTTTTCATTCTTTTTGAAATATACTATTTCATGAGTAACAACCAACCCCCAGAGGCGGAAGTGGTTACCATTTGTTAGTGTGCACCCATCAGGCAGTTTTTTTTTTCTCCTAAAGCTCTTTTCCTTGTGCCTCTTGTGCTCGTCCACCATGCCATTGTATGCTACCCATTCAGTCACAAAATACACAATACTGGGGGAAATCCCTCATACCCAAGTCTATTTTGCTCACACTATGTCTGTGTTTGCTCTACATAGGAAAGTATGTCATTGAAGATCACCTTTTTCCTCTATGAAGGGATTGTGGTGGAGTGTGAAGCTGCGCTCGCAGATGTCCCACTGCAAGCGTAACTTGAGGTGGGAACACTGTCATGTGACATCAACCGTTACATAATCCATGCCAAGCCAAGGCACAGGTGTTTCTGTTCCTTACTCAACATGGACTCCCACAGAATACCAAAATATACAGCAGAGCTCAGGTGGTCCGTTCCCATACATCTGAGAGAAGGGACGACTGAGAGGTTAGCTCCTCCTCATGATAAGTCATTGTTTTCTTTGGGAGGAGCTCTTCTGGAATAAATCACGCAAATCTGCTTTTGGAGTTTTAATCTGATAAAAATGTTAAAAAGATTAGATATAAGAAAAAGTTGAGTTCATTTCAATGGCCCAAAAAGTGTTTTCTGAGAGCCTTAACAATTAAGAAATAGATAAGGATGAACTGTACAGATTATTACTTTGCTGAGGGCGGGATGGTCTCAGGAAGAGTAACAAGAGATGGGCAACTCCTCCAGGACACATGAGTTAAAACAGCTGTCTTGATAAAGTGAAGACAGAGAAGTAACAAAAAATAACTAAGATTTAAGACTATTTAAGCCAACCAGCCTTGTATCTACGATGAATTTGATTCATGTCTATCTAATCAATTGTCTGTTTTGAAATCATACAATTTCCTTTTACATTGACACAATGAAATAGCAGTGGCTTCTGTGGCTGTTTGATCTACAGGACAGCCAAGCCCACACTGCCCCAGTATGCTCACTGGTGTGTGATTGTTGAGGAGTAGCATTGTGTATCTGTAGTGCAAATGTATGAACAGAGAAGTGCTGTATGTGACTGGGTGAATGAGAAACACAATTTAAATCGCAATTTGCCATAGAACTGAATATAAATTTGTAGAACCTAAAACAAGGTTAAAAAGTGCCGCATGAGGGCAGAAAGTTAACCATCAACAAACCCAAATATCACATTTTGAAATATTTCCTTAATTTGAATCAGTGTTTTTTTTTTTTTAAAGGGTTTATTTGATCTTTGATGGCAGTGGTAGGATAGGAGAGTGAGCAGAGAGAAAAAGGTAACACACAGCAAAGGGCCACAGGCTGTGTCTCAAACACAGGCCAGCTGCAACAATGACCTTCAGCCTACGTACGCGTGGGAATCTGCTAAACCAGTTGAGCAACCTACATGATAACCTTTGATCAATGGTTCTTGACCTTTTCCCTGGAGAGGATTTTTTTTTCAAATTTAGATTTTTCGAAAAAATGCTTTACTTTTAGCTAAAAAAAAAAACTCACTGGTGCTCTAGTGGCTAAGTACAGCTGAGAAAGAGGAGCAAAGAATAGTCCAGAGGTGAAAAAGCTTGTATCACAGAGATTTGTCCAATTTCCTTCCATGCTTAAACCCTCACTATGCCCATTGCACTGATATGGTAAACTAAGCTTTTTATCTTCTTTGTGAACAACATCAGCCAGTTCAACTGACAATCCAGTCAACCTACATTCACAGCGAAAGGAATCTTTTCTCTTACAAATCCCCTGACGTTCAGGAAAAAAATAAAATTTATGAGCAGACCATTGAGAAAAACCTGAGCTGTGACCCACAAGTTGGTTTTGGACATATTCCTTACTCCCTGATGATCATTCAGCAATGGAACGGCACCAAAATTCCCATTAAAGAATTTCCAACTATTTATTGTTGTGGGGTATGAAAAGCTGAGTGAGAAGTTTCCTTCTGGAGAGTCTCTGTGCCATGTGGTATAACGGAAGCCAATATCAATAATGTTTTGTTATATATTTACAGACTTTTATTCTTTTCATTCTTTGCCTGTGGGTCATTTTAAGTGTTAGAATGACTGATTTAAACCAAAGGCTGAAACATTTGCTGACTCACACTAGAGGTTAATGTCACTCTGGACACCGGCCACACTCGGCAACCTTGATCAGAATCTTTGATCTGGTGAATATATTTGGAAAATTGAAGACTGAAATGATATAATCCCTTTAGTCCTGTAAGTTTGTGTCCTTTCATGCTCTCAGCCTGAGAAGAATTGTGGTCGAATGAATGAGTGAACGCGTACTATTGCACTGTTAGCTCATAGCTGCCATGTTGTTGTTATCTGGGGCTATCGGGGGGCTTATAGGAAGCTTTCTACACACGCGTCTGGTGGGATGACTTCATCGCCGCGCGCCGCTGCAGCTCAGTTTATTCACTCCGGTAAGGACGTCCATCGGACAACAAGGCAGCTATGAGCTAACAGTGCAATAGTACGCGTTCACTCATTCATTCGTCTTAAAGTATTGGTGAAATAAAGACAGATAATGCCTTATTTAGAGGCTGTATTGTCTATGCCCTGTTCACTCCCGTTATACGATCTAAATATATAATAAGGATGCCGACTTTCACCAAACTGTTATCAATGAGTGGATGAATGTATTTTATGCCAGAAATAAGGTCCAGGTTTAAAACAACCGAACTTCTCCTTTAAACATCTACTGATTCATCAGCCTCTGATTGTTTCAAAGCAGCTCCAAAAAAGGCTGGTGTTATGAAAGTAGTTCCAGCACTCCATGTGCCAAACTCATCATTTGGTATCGCTTGGTTTCTCCGCTCTTCCAGTTTTTCTTCAGGAGAAACTGATGATTCATTATTCAATAAGGCTGCAGTTTATGCAGGAATTTGTTTGCAGATGACTTCAGGCTCCTCTAAAAAAAAAAAAAAGTGAATACAAAAGTGAAATATTTCAGATAGGTGCAGCAAAGAACGATAGTTTTTACACCAGCTTTCTTTGTGACCTATTTCACTAATATACAGCATCTCAAATTCAGATCTGTGAAGTTCAGATTGTTAGATGAGTGTGAATCTGATCTAAATCCCTGACCAGTCCTGTAGCCTTCACTGTCACCAGATCTCAACCTAGAACACATAAAGCAGATTTTAAGTCAGCGTGTTGGAGAGCACTCTCCAACACCATTATTAAAACATCAGCCATAAGGAATTTTGAGGGAAATCCGGGAATATTTTTTTGGAAGAATGGTGTTTAGCCCCTCCAAAACAGCTCCATAGACTTCTATAGGTGTGTCATTTGTCTGTATACGTTCAGAAAAATGTTAATGCAACAGTGATAGCATTAGGCAAATATTTGCAGTGGCATTGGTTCAACTCAGTCACAGGATTCTCTTTGTTTTCCTGTTTCTGATGAAAAACAAGCAAAATAACCGGCCCAACAGATACTCGTGAAGCACAGTTTATAATTGAATTTAGAGCAGATGTTCATCTGCATCAAAGCCGTATGTTATCCTTGTCTCAGTACTCTCCGCCAAATAAAGCTTTTTTGTTTGTTTGATTTGCTGTAAAACAAGTTTTTTCATTATTTTCTTTGGCAATTGTTTCTCTGTCACTGATTGATTACATTATAGTACTTTAATGCTGCCGGGAAAAGGAACCACATGTATCTAATTTCTGAAATCAGGATGTTTGGGAGGATTTTCTCTCCTTTAGAGCAGAACATTTTTCTTGTGGGATCAATGGGCTAAATGACAAACATGGTTTAGTAACACAGACCAGTTTTCTGGAAACTTTTCTTTTTCATACAGAACTAAATACTTTTAAAGTTTAAATGATCCCAGCCATATACTAATGAATTATCAATTTGTGTAGTGAAAAATACTTTGATTGATATTGAGTGATGCACTGAGAGAGGCATTTGTCATAACATCTTTTTAAAACTCGTTAAATAGCGTTCAATAACAACAAATCAATATAGATTGTTGAGGCATGGTTTAACAATGATTCCCATCGGTAGAGCTAACTCGCTGTGGAAAACTGTGAGTGGCGAAAAACTATGGAAACTATTCCACTGGTGATCGAAGACAAAGGAGTAGGAGAGAGGGAGGTTGCAAGAGAGAAAGAAAGGTAGCAGTGTGGCGTTGAGAGTAGGGACTTAAGATAGAGGGACTGTGCCTGGTAAAAGGAGAGCGCGCTGGCTCACGGAGAGACGGAAGTTAGATATATTGTGTGTTAAGGTGACGTAATGGAAGGAAACCAAGGCTAGGAGTGTGACGTTTGCTTTGAGAAGGTGAATAGAGAACTGTAGCAAAGAGCAAAAGGAGTTTCACAGTGTCACACTGGAATACTAGAAGGAAGTCAGAAGTAGCAGAGACATATGCAAGAGTGGTGCTGGACATGAGGATAACAAGATGGTGGTGAGATATGCAGTTGTACATCAAGGGTTGTCTTTTTGCTCTGTCAAGTTTGATGTGGTCAAGCAGGCGCTGCTATAGCCTGGGACGTTCACAGATGACATTGTGAAAGTCAGTAGAAGGAAGACATGTTAGTGAATGAGAGCAATGGGGGCCAAATGATGAAGATGCAAGGAGGAGAAGTAATTATGGAGGATGGGTTTAAATACCTGCGGTCAACCGTCTGAAGCAACGGACAGTGGACAAGCGGGATAAAGATGAAGGTGCAGGCAAGATGGAGTGGGTGGAGACTATTGTTGGGGGGGAATTGTAATAGAAGGATAGCAGCAAGAGCGAAAGGGAAGGTTTGGAAGACAATAGTGACCCTTGCTATTATGTACAGATTGGAGGTGGGGGTACTGAGCTGGAGGTGGTGCAACTGGAGATGCTAAGATATTTGTTGGAACTTGAACGGATTGGATTCAAAGTAAAGGTAATGCTGGCCACCAAAGGTAATGGTCTGGGCATGTGCAGAGAAGTGATGAAGTGTGTTTTTGAAATATGATCTTGAAGATGGAGCTGCCAGGCAGGAGAAAAAAGAGGAAGATGGTTGATGGATGTTGTGGCAGAGGACATGTGATGTAACAGAAGAAGATGCTCGGGACACGATGAGACCGAGGCAGATGATTTGCTGTGGCGACCCCTAAAGGAAGATGCTGAAAGAAGAAGCTTTTACTCCAAAATCTACTCGTATTGTTTGTCTGTACAGTGAAAATTTGCAGGGAAAAAAAATTCGATGTCAAAATAAACGTTTTCCTACATTTGGTACAATTCTGAAAAAGTCTAAATGTTTGGATGAACTTGCTGCTCCCTGTTATCTTCCCCAAGAGGCAGAAAAAAGTTGGTAATATGGTATTAAAAGATTAACAGTAAATCCTCACCCCAGGGCCACGTAGCTGTGATGAAAAGTGAAGTTCCCTTTGAGGTGGGATCTGTCTGCTGCTTCAGTGTTTGATCTACTGTACAAATCAATCTCAAAATCATATGAATCAAATCATGGGACATCAAAGCCATATACCCTTCGTGGATTTGGCACAGCAGCAGCACAATGACCTGAATCCCTTCCACAAAATACCAAAGTCCACTTACAGTTGTGTAGTGTGTATGTTCTTTATACTTAAATATGTCCATACTGGCCAAAACCCCACATGCAGATTAGACTCTCATTTAGAAACCTTCATTATAAAGCTGATTATTTTTGTTATGCAGGCAAAATAGGAGCTGGAAACATGTGATCAGGCTGATCAGGCAAAAAAAAACAGATAATAGGTGGGTGGCATTAGATCAAACCAGATGTTGTGATGTCAATGTATAAACACATCGGGGAGTAAATATGATATATGTCAAAGCCATTTAAGTCTTTGAAAAAGTGCTGTCTTTCTGGTCTTTAGTCCTCACCCCAGACTCATTTTGAAACTCTATCTGATCCACTTCAAAATGTTGATATTGTTATCTCTTAACAGTTTCTTGACCCGCTCTACGATTACATATATTGCCTTTTTAGGAGGTCCGGCCCAAAGCCAAAGCTTTCAGCTTGATGTTTTTGCACTCTTGTTTGTCTCTCTTTTAATCAAGAGGCTATTTACTTTGATAAGGTTCTCCGGCATGTTATGGCTGGGAAAAAAATACTTCATTTCACTATCCTCACCCTGCTTGACCACTGGGATAGTGTTCTTAAATGGCTGTTTTTTCTATCACTAAAAAACCCTAAATGCCAGTAAACAACTAGTTGTTCAGTTCTGTTTCTGTCTCATTCAAGCACAGAACTGATGACCAAATTAATTTTTCTTTGTCTGTTTGGGCTTTTGTGTGCCTGTCTTGGTGAACTGGAGTCGTCCATAGAGACCAATCTTGTGCAGTGCCGTCTGGATTGTCTACCTTAAGTTGTTGTTAAAAGAGCTGCATAGTTTTAATAAGATGGCCACGATGGTGATCATTCAACTTTAATGAATGATAATGTTTGTTAAAGAAAACTGCATTAAGTATACGGTGAATGGACTGTAACTGCCTGACAACAGCTTTCCCTTCTGAGCTAGAGTCACACTGGGGATGAAATCTAAAGAAAAAGATGGCCTTGGGCAGCAAGACAAGAACTGACAACAACTGAAGTGGTGAAAAAATGATAATAGAACAATATCAGTTTTTTTAAATGCAGATCTGAATCATTTCCTGAATCCAAAAAGAGAACAAAAGACAAAACTGATGACACAGTTCCAACCTCAAAGACCCGCTAGCATCACATTCGGGTGGTTTGAAATCCCAGTTGAGACATGCAGAAGGATTACTTGCAATGATAACAATCTCTGCGATTGATATAAGGGTATGATGTTGGACATGGTATTCTTTTTTAAAGGTTGTCATGGTCTTTGAGTTCTGTGTTGTGTTTTGTGAAGTTTATACTGGTTTTATGGTGCTTTGCATTGGCTTTTATGATCTTGTTGTATTCCAGATCAGTTCTTTTGTGTCAGTTTGTTCTGCTTTCTGCTCTCCCCAAACACCTGGCACTTGTTTCCAGTATCATACCTGCATTGCTTCAGTCATTTCTCTGTATCACTATATATACACATGATGTCTTTTGTTCCTTGCAAGATCCATGTCTTTGTTGCATGTTGTTTTCTCATACCAAGTTTTGTATGAGGTTTTGTTCCTGTCATGTTTAGCTCAGTACTATGGACTGCCTCCTGTACCTCAGTCTGCGTTTGGGTCATCTCCAGCTACATCGCTACACACAACCACAAGACAAAATGTGCTGAAACAAATTTCAAATGCACAGAATTACTCTCTTGTCACTTGCTTATGTTCATTTCAAGCCAGATGAAAGTCGAATGCTCAAATATAAACTCACTATAAATGAAAACACCAGAGTTCCAACTATTTGCTGGCCTGTTTTTTCATGGGCAGACAGCATACGTGACTGTAAATGTATAAGCTGATTTCAGGCAAATCAAGCTAAATTAATGTGCCAGCTCAACAGTTTCACCATGGAGGGAGAACTGAAAAATGTAACATGTAAGAATGACATAAATCCCATTGTCTACAGATTATAGCTTTTTGTCCCCCCTCCTTCAGTTAATGGGAAATTTCTTTGAGTTTCTCACAGTTGTCTGGCTCATTCCCATGAGAAGGTCTCAACCCTCTCTCTGACAACATAGAATGGGTTCAGACTAAATGACCAGCATCTCAGGCTCTGTGTGTGGGAGGATGTGTGCTAGAGTGGAGTTAACCACAGATTTCAGTGTTTTCACATTCACAATGATTCCCCCCCCCCCTGGAAAAATGGATTAAAAATGGTTAATGGATCCTGGTCCGTATCTCCAAAATTACCACACTAAAATCACATGCCATGACACCAAACTTCTACAGTAGTACAAATGTGGTCTGTACTCACAAAACGATGCATTTTGAAGTTTGTACATAGTCCAGGAGTTTATTATTCTCAACACAAGCCTGATAGCTTTTCTGCTGCTAAAGCTGCGTCGACGTCACTTCTGGGAGCTGGGAGCTTCAAAGTAAGATGAGGGTTGATCTACTCACTTAAAAAATGGCAAAAAATTTAGCTCACTTACAAAAAAGCATCAACATCACAAAACCCAACATTTCAACAGTTAAGAATAATTTCAGTTTTGCAGATGAATTTTTTTTTTAAAAGCCATCTGATATGTTAACAGTGATTCATGAAATCTGTCATAAAATTGTACAGTCAGCAAATGGTTTTGAAATAGGGACATCACATGAATGGAGTTGGAGGTCCTTCAGCTCAATTTGACACCATGTGGACGTTTTGTTTTCAGAATGGTTTCCCGAGCCACTGAGTAACCTGAGCGAGAGGTAACTGTTACACCTTAGGGTTGTACTCTGAAGCACAACCGATGGGCGCTGGAGGTCCGTTGAGCCAAAAGCTGATCTTTTTTTACACTGTTGGTATAACAGTGAATAGAAAGACCGCGCTGATAGATTAAAAAATTGACTTGTCTGATGGAATTCAGCCAATAAAAATCCACATTAGTATCAAGTTTAAAAGCTCTAATTTGAAACTGTATGAAACTTGTAATTTGCCCCTTCTGTTTGTCTCTGACTTTAAGAGGCAGCTTCACAGGGATGTAACATATTAAAAAGAAGTTAAAGCTGGATCAATCTTAATAACTCCTGCATTGGAAAAATCAGTCAGTTCTTCATACTTTGGTTGTTCACAGTCAATTCAAAGTAGGGATTTGGTAAACGAGCCACTTAAAAGAAGTTCCACTCTCTGGAGACAACGGTAAATAAAAAAAGCCAACAGAACCTCATCATCCACAAAAAGCAGAGATGTGACCCCGAGAACCAGACGCTCTCATCTCCACGACTACACCTTGAATCCTGTACGTGATTCAATCCATCCATCCATCCATCCATCCATCCATCCATCCATTATCTTCCGCTGGTCCGGGGATCGGGTCGCGGGGGCAGCAGCTTGAGCAAAGAGACCCAGACGTCCCTGTCCCCGGCCACTTCCTCCAGCTCTTCTGGGGGGACCCCGAGGCGTTCCCAGGCCAGCCGAGAAACATAGTCTCTCCAACGTGTCCTGGGTCTCCCCTGGGGCCTCCTCCCAGTGGGACGGGCCCGGAACACCTCACCGGGGAGGCGTCCAGGAGGCATTCTCACCAGATGCCCGAGCCACCTCATCTGACTCCTCTCGATGCGGAGGAGCAGCGGTTCTACTCCGAGCCCCTCCCAGATGACCGAGCTTCTCACCCTATCTCTAAGGGAGAGCCCAGACACCCTGCAGAGGAAACTCATTTCGGCCGCTTGTATTCGCGATCTTATTCTTTCGGTCACTACCCACAGCTCGTGACCATAGGTGAGGGTAGGAACATAGATTGACCGGTAAATCGAGAGCTTCGCCTTCTGGCTCAGCTCCTTCTTCACCACGACAGGCCGGTGCAGAGCCCGCATCACTGCAGACGCCGCACCGATCCGTCTGTCAATCTCCTGTTCCATTCGTCCCTCACTCGTGAACAAGACCCGAGATAACTCCTCCACTTGGGGAAGGATCTCATTCCCGACCCGAAGAGAGCATTGCTAAATGCTAAAAAGCTTAATCACAACCTGTAAGAATATCATAAAAGTAGTTCATTAAAACCATGCAAAGGCATTTTTGATGTGGAAAACTCAGTTTTGCATGCAACATCAAGTTCTGGATTTCCCCTGAAGATGAATTCCACAGAGAACAGATAATTAGCTCCTTCAGTGATGAATCTGTTTATAATTTTCCCGCTCTATAATACTTTATTCCACATGGGAGCTTAAGTGGAGATCTTCCCTATCAGAATTTGTGGCGAATATGTATTATTCAGAAACAGATGATTTATTCAGTGGAAGTCATGAAGGAAAGTCTTGGGACAGAAGAGGCTCACTGACTGACTGGGTTAACAAGGTTCACAATGGCCTGATCCTCCACCGCTGGCTGACCAGTTTCTCCAGTTTTAGCTTTGAGTGCCTCTTTTGGCACTTTGTGGTAGAAATGTGGTCATTGCTGGACATGGCCCACTAATAAAATTCTCTGTCTGGAATAAAGGGCCACTGAGGGCAGCAGTGAGTGGGCAGCTCACAACATGGCAGTTGTCCAGCTGTGTAGGAGCTGGATGCCAGGACAACGACTTCTGGCCTTAACTGGCCTTTTCTTCCCCTTCTTTGTTTGCTGACATAGATATGTTTAAATTCCAATGAACTACAAGGTACTAACAAGAAATCAATAGGCCTTGAAGCAACAGTGACTCAAATCCTCAATCATCCTACACAGTGTCTATCCGTATTTCCACATCAGCTGCTGTCAACAACAACAAAAAAAGTTTTTTTAATTTATTATGAATTAGGCATTTATAATTTGATCAGAGGTTAAATTTCAGTTGTTTTTAGGATGCTTTTTACTGAGTGTCTGTTTGTATGCCATAAATAAATTTTTACCCTGGTAGTGCAGGTTCTCCTAAATTAAGTACAAATTCAGCTACATGTCTCAGTTGTTATCCAATCACTTGAAGTTATAAAACTGATAAAATGCGTATTGTTAAACCATCCGGCAATTTTTACCATGGTTTTCTACAGCATATCTTCCTTTTTTTGACCATTGCTGCTGTTCCCTTTAAACCAATTCATTAACAACATAACCTTAGTTTAAAGTAATTTTTCAAGCTTGTCAATCACAAGTATGTTCTTTATCATCAAGGGATGTTTTCTCATTTGCCTAAAAGATCTTTTGGCCCCACTTTTGGCACAAAGTTGATTTTTGTAGCTTGTTTTTGATATACTTTAATCAAATGCATGTGTCTCTGTTGGGACCTGAGAAAGACTTGCAAAAACAAGTGTTTTCATATTTTTTTCTCACATTAATCTACCCTCATTGTAACCAAGTTGGTTCATTCAGTAACTAATTGTTGTGTTTGTTTTTGGCAACTTCTGTTACCTCAGTTGTACAATGGCATAAGTTATAACAAGTGCCTGTGATTATGTACCTGACCTCTGAAGTTCTACCTTGAAAGGAAACTTGATGGATGAAACAACAACTGAGACCCTCGCACACCTCGAGGTCAGTTTCACTGTGGTCTAACACACCACTGGTCTCACACTCCAGAGAGCTGAGGCAAGCACAAATTAAATAAATGTGACGGTATAACAGTGGTGTCAAGTGCTGACGCATGCACCAATGGGAGGAGAGTGTTCATGTGGAAAATCGCACACCCTCACACACTTATAAACATACTGTACACACACGGGGACCAGGTGACAGTGTAAATATAACCTCTTGTAAACAAATGTGAACTTGCGAAACATAAACATAGACCTTCAGCATGTGGCTTCTGATTGGATATTTATCTTGACGTATGATAAGTTAACAGTTCTCACAGTTGACCTCCCAAATAACATCACCATTCTCCTGCATGTGCCGTCTGTTCTCTGCTTTCTTGTTGACATCACAGCATCCTTCTGGGGAAGTGTACAAGGCCAAAACAATAAATCAGTACATGGATATATCAGGAACAACTTTCCATGACATTTGGGGACAGACAATACCCAGAATCCATCTAATTCTGGTGATCCCCTAGCTTTGTCTCTCTTGTACCAACAACAGGTTAACATTTGTGTTTCTTACAGAATTCAATTTTATTCAAACATGTTATAGTTATATTAGTTATATTGATTTGTATGCTTTTCATTTTTTTGTTGGAATTCATAGAAAACAAGTTTTAAAAAAAACAACAACCCATCACGCTTCCATCATGCTTCCATCATGCTTCCATCATGCTTCCATCATGCTTCCATCATGCTTCCATCATGGTACGACGCTAGTTTGTGAAGACTCCTTGTCATTTCTGAGGGACACACAAGGTGCTCCAATGCCCGACCCAATTGCCCACATCAAAATTGTTGGAATGTTAAAGTGCTTCGAAAACATAAGTCCCGACTTTGAACTGCCACTGGAGTAGTTGTTTTTTCATGCATCCGTTTTCATTCACTTGTTGGTGTTTCTGTTTCTAATGCTGTTTGATAAGGTTTCCGCTACTAAAGTTACATTGATAGGTTTAGGAAAATAACCATGGTTGGGTTTACATAAACCACTCGTTAATAATAAAAAATATTCTGTCTATGAAAGAGATTTGTAACCTGACCCTTCACCTATTTAAACTTTACCACAACAACACATCCAGAGACAGCTCGTGTGACCTGAGTGCTCTTGCCAGACTCTCACATGCTAAAACCACCCCGCTGACATCACATACTAAATGAAAATAATATTTGGTCAATCTTTATCTGACGACTGACGTCATGAAGTGTCTTTCAAGCGTCAGTCTCTGCAACTGAGAGATCAGTGCGTGCATGGACTGCTGGGATCATGTGAGGTGACCTCCACCCCCCCCCCCCCCCCCCCATTCCTCTCTGCCGTTGATTTGCAGGACTGCTGCAAGTGACTGAGCCAACATCCCAACATGTGGCAATGTCTTCACCACCGCCCTTTAATCTGCAAGGCACATGGATCTGGAGTAACCACCAACACAGCACTGCTTGTGGTGTGTTGCAGCAGCAAAACTGGAAGGATTGAAACAAAAGCATTTAGATTTGCAACCACATTCCATTTTTTTTTTCTTTCATCATAGAACTTGCAAAAGGAATTTGCAGATGGACTGCAAATGTAGGGCAGGTTTGTCTCAAATCTCTTTTAAACATATGAATTCAATTTGGAGACCAGATGAAAGTGTAATTATAGGCTCTTGTCAACAAACACGGTATCTACAGGCAACACAAACTATCAACATAGATCATAAGGCATGTGGCCTTTTGCTGAATCTACACCTTGACTGATAATACCTGCAGTGAATTGTGCCCCTTTCCACCTAACAGCTACAGTCTCTTATTTGTACTGACAACATGATGAGGTATATAAAGGTTGAACAATGAATAGGACAGGAAGATGAGAAAACAAACAAGCAACAAAACAAGTGGTCTTCTGTTAAAAATTCAATGTAACTTGCCTAGAAATTTTAAAAAGATTCAAAATAGAAATCCCCTTCTCACTTGAGACACTATAAGAAAAAATCCTCTGTTGTTCAGGACCTGCAATGAATTTAGTGTCCCCCTGACTTTTTATCTATTGCCACCAGCTAGTGAAATATAATAATCCTCCTATGCGGTTTAAGATTAAATACTTGCTTAAAATGCCTCCAATGTGATAAAGAGAGTGGATATGTTAGATATAAAGTGATGCAACTGTTGGCATGCAGACATTACTTTTGTTTTCATTTTTGTCCAGAAAGAAACCAAAATGAAGATGCAATTTACTTGATAAGGCTCTTTGCCTTTTGGAAAGAAATCATTGCACTGTGTCTTGGAACAGATTGCAGACAAAAACACCTTTTGATGAGGATATGAAAAGCAGACTTTTTTTTTAGCAAGTTCTGCAACAGCAAAAGTAAGATTAAGAGCAGAAGACTTCTTCAAGTTCAAGTTACATGGCTGGATAGCTGTGGAGAGAATGCATCTGACCGCAACTGCAAATTATACTTTGTGGTATCAGTGTTGATCCAGAATTTCTTCTCAGAGGTGCTGTGTAAGCTCTTTGAGAATCAGAAAAAAAAGGTGCAATTTCTTAAAAGAAGGGATGTTCTATCAATACATTGTTTGTTTTAAAAAGAAAGATGTAATCATAAGCATTGAAGCTGGCAAACAAAACCTAGACGGCTTTTTTGGGCAAAGATTCTGTTCCGCAACTTGGAGTTCCCCTGGATTTTGGCATTTATTTATGAGGAACACATTGGCATGTGAAACATGAATATGGAACTGCAATTCACTGCAATCCTCTTTTGAAAGAGGATCTACAGATAGAATCAAATCAAAAGATCAGTCCATTTAAAAAGACAGTACATCCCTATCTACTGTAAATCACACCTACAAATCTACAAAATAAATAAAAGAGTACTAAGAAACAGTGTGTGACATGTCTCCAAGTCCATCTGTCTTTTGAAAGTTGACACCAAAGAAAAGTAGATCATGAAAGACCATTATGATTCTCACCAGACTAGTATATCCTAAACTAGTATATGTTACAGCTGCACGGTGGTGTGGTGGCTAGCAACATCGCCTCACAACAAGAGTTCCTGGTTTAAATCCCAGTTGGGGCATCTCTGTTTGGAGTTTGCATATTCTCCCCGTACATGCATGGTTTCTCTCCTGGTACGCCAGCTTCCTCCCACCGTTCAAAGACATACATGTTAGGTTATCGGTGACTTTAAGTGAGTGTGCATGGTTGGCCTCTTCTGTTCTTGTGCTCCAGAACCTGTTCTTGACTTGCAACGATTAATGCATTTGTACTGTCTTTCAGACCAGCCTTTTCCAACCACTTGTAAGACTTCTCGATATCAGCCACGTCTTCAGTCTGTTGATGGTACATGGTGTGCAGAGGCTTCCAAGTTGGTTCCTCCTCTTTCTCCTCCCTTCCACTGAGTTTCAACTGCCCAAGATACTCATGCAGCAACTCATCACTTGGGGCCATCTTCCTGATGGATTCCTGAATATTTCATCCTGAATAGTGGGTCTGACACTCACTCCCTCGTTCCACTTAGTGTACAATCTCAGGGTGCTGGACCATCCGTGCATTGTGAGGACCTTTCTTGTCTTGATATCGGTGGTTTCTATGTCTTCCTTTGGTCAGGTTATTTTGTCAGTGGTATGTGATGGCTGGCAGGACGTACTGTATGCATTGATGGATCAGGCTTTATTCGTCCCATTCAGCAGACTCTTCAGAATCTGCCTTTCTCTCTGTAGGTACTTGGTTGTGGCTGACTTCCTTGGGGCCTCTGCATGGCTTCCATTAGCCTGTGGGATCCAATGTATTTATAGCTGTCCTGAACACCTGCTATGGTGTCCTCTGGTAGTTCAGCCATTTCAGACATGATCCCTTTGCCCTTTGATATCTATCGGCCGCATTTATCCGGTCCAAATTATATCCTGATGTTCTTGCTGTATATCCTTGTGAGCTTCAGTGTTGTGCAGATGCAGGTTATCGGCCGGTAGTTGGATGGAACTGCCCCCATCTGGGGCTCTTTCATGATCAATACTGCCTGACCTTAGGTTAAGCAGTTTGGGTGGGTCCCATCCATTAGCAGCTAGTTCATTTGTGCTGCTAGGCATTCATGGAGGGCAGTTAGTTACTTTAGCCATTAAGTATATATCATATCAGGGCCTGGTGCAGTCCATCTCTACATACATGAGACTCTTTTTTGGATTTCTGCCACTGTGATGGTCACTGGTTCCTGTTCTGGAAGACTGCTGTCATTTCTTAGATCCACCAGCCCCTGAGCATTGGTGTTAGGTGTGATGCTTCTTTCTCCCATATGCTCTTGCAATATTGCTCAGTCTCAGCCCTGGGTGGGTCGATTCTCAACTTATTGCCCTGCTGAGAGTACTATTTGGATGGTTCAGTTGAAGCTTCTTTAGTGTACCTTCTCAGGTGGGTAGCCAAAGCTGTGAGTCATTGCTTGGCAGTCTCCAGTGCCTCAGATATGGAGAGTTTATAGTATTTCTTATGGATTTTCCCCTTCATTGCACCTCTCTGAAGCTCTGATAGCTGGCTAACCGCCTTCCGTGTTGCCTTGATCTTTGAATGAGCAGATTAAATGAATCACACCTTTTTTTTTGTGCTGCAAAGACCACAGTGCAGAACTTGAACTCAGGGTTGCTGCATTGAGGAACTTCAGCCTCTATATATAGGGCACCCACCTAACCAGCTGAGCCATGTGTCAGTTCTTGGTAAACTTCTGTATCGACTCCTCTACCTCCTCAGTAAACAAAGCACAGTCCAAAAAGGCAGCTTGTTGTCTTTCACATCCTATTTTTTTTTCATTTCAAGTGTTTGTTCTGTGAAGGCCTCTACTTCTGGAGTTGTCTGTGACCCATGGATTCAAATGTGATCCTTTACAACAACTCTGCCTGAAAATGTAAAAATCTTATCATAAACATTTTAATATAGATATATTTACATATATATGAGTGGTAACAAAATAGAAAATGAGTTCTGTATATTCATCAGTCATTGACAGTAATATTATAGAATACATACACAAAAATGTCAATAGATTCATGTCAGTAAACTGAAATAGTACATTAAGGACCTCCCCATTTTACATGTGGTAAAATATTAGGTGCACTTTAAATGTAACACAGTCCACCAAATCATCACCAACCACTATGATCTCAATATTATTCACAAAGTTAAGAATTATTACCTTTTTATGTAAACAAAAACAGAAAATGTGGAAATATTCATAAATGTAGAACTTGCTATTGGATTGTAGCAATGCTGTTGCATTAGAGTGCATAAAACTTCACGTTCTTAACAAATAAGAGGCCTGTGAATATATTTATGAGGTGGAACTCTAGTCAGCATAGAGAGATTGTTACACATGAAATAAAACTGGATGTGACATGACAACAAATGAAATTTACAAAAGCAAAGTATTTTTTCATGATCAAAATCATGACGTATATTTACATCTACATATTTCAACAGTGAATGATAATACTTTCTGAAATTCTCAAGGAATTTAGAATAATCTTTCTTGGGATTAAGTCAAATTACCATTTGTTTTTAGATTTGATTTAGTTTGACATAACTTATCATTTATTTAAAGTATTTAAAATTCAAATTTGGTTGCAAGAGAAATGCATTTTCGTAACAAAAGATTTTTCTTTCTTGCTTTGAAAGTTATTTTATATGATACTTTTGGAAATTGTAAAACCTTCAGCAACAACTTCCAGGATGTAATTAAATTTCAGGGCTTTGAAGATGTTCAGCCCAAATTTCAACCCAGTCTTTTTGTTAACTGATTTAAATCTGCTAATGTTGACCCACAGCTATGTGCAAATAAGCCCAGGAATCTGGTCATACTTTTTGTGTCAATTTTACAGTTTTCTGACCAAGTTGAAGATACTCATAGGATGGAAAAGAAGCAGCTTTACTGACGCTCACTAAAGAGGTCGCGTGATTGTAAATGAAACAGATGGAAACCGAAATGAGTCACCAAAACAACTGAGTGGGATGTTGATTAATGTGGGGGTACAACATCCTCTCAGTTACAGGCAGACTTCTTCGTTCCCTTCACAGAAGTCCTGGTTTTTTTGATGAAAAAAAAAAAATCATATTTGCACAACAACAAAGTAAAGCACCAAAGATAATTACAACCAGAGAAGGCAGCGACCATTCTGACAGACAGCTACTTGGTAACCGTTAGACATTCCTCCTCTCATCAATAGAACAGCATTTCAGTGAAATGCGACAGAACACAAGACGACAAAATATTTGGTTTTACCATTTTGTAAAAGGAAAGCATGGTCGTTTCAATTCTCCACCTCAAGCTAAAACAAATGGATGAGTCACTGGAATGCAAATGTTTGTGGAGTTGAACTACTTATCCTGCCTGTTATAAACAACAAAAAAAAAAAAAAAAACACATTAGATTTCAAGGCAGGTCAAAGAGTTGCAACTTTGCATACAAGCTGCATCTGAGTGGTGTTTGGATAAATGTGCTTCCGCCAAATTATTGACAGCTGAAGTAAAATCCATTTCCCTTTACAGCAGACCTTTTGAAAATAAGGTTTTGGATAGTCTCGCTCAAGTCATCAAGTTGCATGGATGCTGAACAACATTTACATTTTAAATCTCACCAAACGAAGCCTCATCCCAACAGTTGCGAGATGGAACAATAACATGTTTGGAGATTTGTACGCAACTGCAAATAAGTTGAACTCTCATAAGTACAAGATTACTAAAAACGTGCACCTAAATGCCGTTACAAATCATAGCTTGAACGTTCAAGTCTGTGAAACAGGCAACAGACTACCAGCAAGTCCATCTGAGAGCCACAACTTGGTCATTACTGATATATAAAATTGATCTACACAGCTTCTACAAACAGGTGAATTTTATTTTTCAAAAAACAAAAGAAAAACCTATTTACATTATGTACAGACACACGACAACAAAGAGACAAGACACATTGTAACAGTATGCACAGAATCTCTTAATCTTATAACGGATCAGCCTTCATACAGTGTATCGTAATCTCTCAGCAGAAAGGCACACTTCTTGGTCACAAAAACACATTTAACATACACAATACTGCATTTGCAAGAAAGTCAACATGTGCTTCATTCTGGGATGTGCTCTGATAAATAACATTGGTCTTGCAGTGCTTCAATATTTTTTTTCATAAATAAAATATTTTAAAAAATGTACAATACAGCAATTACTTCTACTACAACTACCTCCGTGTTCACTGGCACAGATCTGTATTCTACTTCACTCAAAAAAGGAACTTTCTCCACCTTGAAAAAAAAAAAAAAAAAAAAACAATCTTAACACATGTAAGCCTGCGCATCATTTTGCAGCCATCTTGTATCCTCTAGACAAACTCCCATAGTCCTCATTTTAAGATGCCATTGGAAACAATCTGGAGTCCAAGACCTGTAGACCATTTCCCCCAGTGCGTAGATCAATCCTCCAATGAAAAAGTGCTCAAATAACGAGAAGGCGGAGCTTCTCCATGTTGGGTCCCCCATGGTGTCGGTGTATTGGTCATCGGCAATTAGCTTTGTTACATGTGCAGTCTGTTGATCAGAAGCAGTAAGATTACACACTGTACAACATTAACCAAATAAATGTCACTTAAAGCACAATCGCCTAATCTTTCATACCGTTTTCTTGGTTTCACCTCCCAGCCATCACGACATTTTACAAAAGTCAAAGACTCCCCAGGAGCGATCTCAGTTTTTGAAGGGTCTTGTGCACAGAAAGTAAACCTAGAACACAAAGGGGAAATTTAGGGTTTGCCCAGAGTAATAAAACTTTGTTTTCCCCACTGGGGCAGGTGCGTGCGTGCTTACTTCTTCTGCGTCTCTCCAGCCTTGACACGGATCCGCCGAACTTCAAGTACAGGTTTGGGAGGCTTGGCATTCCAGGCCCACAAGGAGGTCTTGAAGGTCTTCCAGACAGAGTTCCATGATTCAGAGTCTCCCTCCCAGCTCAGACTGATCTTTAACAGGTCACCAATCTCCTCCTCAGTGAACACCAAGAAGGTGTTTGTCAGGTTCAGACCGATTGTGTCATCATGGCTGTACAAACAGGAGAAACTAAGGTAAGCCACGTGTCCATGTAACAAGTTTTAGCAGTTGTGTGCACACAAGTCAACCAGTTCTGTATTGTCTAAAAAAAAAAAAAAAAAAAAAAGTAGCAGTTAGAGACAAAAGAAGTGGGTGACACATTGCCATGCCATTACATTCCTAGAAACTTGAGCTGACTAACTAGAGTTCCTCCTTCAGTCTGAATTTGTTGTACATCACAAAACTGTGTGACTGACACTCTGAGAAGGTCAGTACAAACAAGATGCTAGCTCACATTCCAAAATTACATCACAACTTTTTTTTTTTTTAAGCGCTTCTCTGCACAGCATGCAGAGAGTGGAGCTGACAGGTTATACAGATGAGTGCAGCAAAGTCATTTCATGTAAAATCATGAAAAGGCGTTCTGAGAAGAGACTTGTTGAGCAGGAATGATTAAGGTTTTGAACTTACACAACAAGTATCTTCGCTGTGTCATTGTGGGCACCGTACAGCTTGACGTAAAAGGTGGGATCTGCATGGTCTGACTGTTTCCTGTTGAAAATGTGCATCTTCATCTGGTAGTGGTAGCCTTAAAGAAAAAAAAAAAAAAAAAAAAAAAAAAAAAACACAAAGCGCTGTTAATGCTTAATCCACTGGTGGTGTGCACTGTAGTAACTCACGTGTACAGTAGCAACTCACTCATAAAACACGAGGGTGAGAAGGTTATAACAGTTGCTTATCATTTTCTCGGAAGTAGTAAAAGACCAATGGATTCTCATATCCTATCCTAGTAGCTCACCTCCAAAGGGAGTGTCAGCTCGAGTCTTCAGGTACATTTTAGTGTTGCGCCTCTTGCGCATCTTTCTGGAATTGTAGCCAATGTTGTTGCAGCGGTTTTTGCGACAGCTGAGGCAGATTCCCTTCTTGAAGCGATCTGGGCCAGTACACTGGAATGCAAAGCTCATGTGCTCCTTGTTCATCAGAGAGTCCACAAACAAGTGTACAGCTCGCTCATGTTCACACTTCATCACCTCCATGAAATCTGGAGAAATTGACAGAGCTCAGTCAAGAAAACTTGCTAAAATAAAGTGTAAAAGTTAAGATTTTAGCCCCATGCAATTCAACACAGCTGGATCTGACGAAAGGCCAACAAAACGCAGTTCTCAAGCACTCACTTCCTGCCACTGCCAGCACATCACCAAGTCCACAGCCAGGTTGCACTTCACCACCATTGGGGTAGATATCAATATCCCCAATTGGCTGCTGGATTCCGATGCTCACGCCCAAAGCCTCTCGAGTGTATGTGTGCAGAACATCTACAAAGTCTGCATCATCTGGAGAGAGGCGCTTCTGCTCCTCTGCACCCTCAAACATTGGTCCAGCTGGGTCAAGACCTACAAGAAACGACAAGGATGTCAGGCAAATGAGGCAGTGCCCTCACAGGTTTGTTTTTCAGTGACTTATGATGCAGCCGACTTACCTGTGATTCGGCCAATAGTCCCTTCTACGTAGGTTCCTGCATAGCCAGCAACATGGGCGCCTAAACTGTAGCCAATCAGGTGCACATTTGCAAGAGGGAGCTGCAGCTCATCCTGTTCAAAGAAAAATAAAAATAAGCACTTGGCAGCTGCCACACAGTGAACACTTCCCAGGTTTCAGCCAGTAAGGAGTTGAGCCCACAGCTGAGTAAAACCAGGCAGAATCCACTGACAGTCCCTTCCATACAACAGTGCATCCACCATCTGTCTCAGCTCATCTCTGAAAGTCTTTGTCTGCACTTATTTGTGTACTAGTCTAAATTAACAACTGTTCTGCTGAATGGAAAATTGTTAAATTTACTTCAGATGTGCTAAATAAACAAATTCTTAATAATCCCAGAGCTGAAAGAAAAAGAGCAAAGATGCAATTTATAGTAAAATACCATGTATACCAAGTGGCAAGTAAAATGTTGCAGAAAAAGATTGCAGCAACACTCTTGTGGTAGATCACTGGTTCCAAAAAAACAGTGTCAGTTGTGCTCTGTAAGGCATCTTAAATCACTCAAATGAAAGGACTTTTAAGCCTTAACTCAGCAGATTTTCCCCATCATTCCCTAAAGTCTTTACGTGCCTATAGTGCTCAGATCACACGCACTCTTCAATAAATCACTGTTAGGAATCTACCCACACGTCCGCCCTACATACTACAAACACCTTCCCTACTTGAGACAAAAATATGCAAAGGTTGAAAGGTTTATTCATAAGTGTACTGTGGGGAAATTAAAGAAACTGATGAACGCCCATAGAAAGTGGGGGATTGGTAAAGTTTGTTTTTTCCTGTTTCAGCAGAACCCGTCAGAGGAAGTGTGTGGGTGCATGAGACTGTACACACCTGAAGCCAGTTGAGCATGGCAGCAATATCGAGACCAACGCCGTTCGTGTGGTTCACTGCATCAGGGTATAGCTGCTGAGCCATAGGTATCCAATCAACCACCACCACATTGGCCTCATGTTCTCGCTGCATCACTGCGGACACCAGCTTGTGCATCCAGCGTTCAAACATGCCGCTCATCTGAGATGAGATTAAAGAAAAAAGGTGTCAGAGCTCTTTAATAAACCAGAGTACCTCCATCCAAAACTTAAGCTTCCTTCATTTTGAGGTGGGACTGAATCAAAAAGATACAAGTAAACAACTGGAAATTAATGTTTAAACAAGTGGGGGGAAAACAAAAAAAAACAAAAGGATGGGTACCGTCCAGCCATGGATGATGAAGATGGTCTTGGCAGTAGCATTGAAGCCACATTCTTCTAGACAGGTCTTCTTGCCAGTCTGCAGGTAGCATCCCTCCTGCTCTAGATCCAAACTCTTCCTCATGTTGTACCTGACCACGCCATGGAGAGCGTTGCTGTCCGAGAACTCATCCAAGCCCCCATCCGCGTCACCTGAGGGGAAAATTGGGAATTACATTGAATTGAGGTCAAGAAAAAAAAAAAAAAAAAAAATCCTCTCATGTGGCACTTTGGTGATCAAAATTTCTTTATTAGAAAACAAGTCAGCCAGCCCTGATACTTGCAAAGAGCGACCGATGAAACACATCTGCTACAATAATTGCTGTTGAGCGCAACTTGGACTGAAGACGCAGAGCCAAAGTGCCACAACCACCGGCTTGCATTTCATTCCCGACACAGCTGCAGCTTGTAATCACGTCAGACTTTTAACACACCGCGCTCAGGCTTGAGGCCAAAACTGTGCAATTACACCATTTGCTTTAAGGAGCCCTGTGAAGCGGTTTACGAACCGATTGACCTCATCCGAGAGATGAGTGACTGAAAGCTTGTCGAGATTCATTTCCTTAGCGCAGAAGCGTTAGATCACAACTTAATTGATCGAGCCAAGTCTATTTTAATTAACCCCCTCCCCTTCTACCAAGAACACCATTCGGTAATTGGCCGCACAGACCAATATGACTTCAGCTGAGCTGGTCCGTGGTAAAACGCGGATTCAGCGGAACGTCTTTCCAAATAGTTGACACAGCCGGGGCTTTGTATGTCCACCCTTTGGAGCTTCGCTTCAAGACTCCTGGTGCTCGCCCAAAAAGGACACGTCGCAGTCTTGGCTCGTTATTCCATGCCCGTTTTTCTGGTTCGCTTAGCCCGCCACACTTGCTCACATTTGGAATGCAAAAATGAACCTCAGTCGGACAGGACAGGGTCGAAATTTGGAGATTTAGAGAAAAAAATAAATAAAGTGACCCTACACATTTGTTCTCATTCGTAAAATTTCATGCGCCGCTTCTGTGGTGTCACATCGATCCACTTCAGTTTGATACACAGAGAGAAACGACTGAAAAAGCAATGAATGAAGACTTTCTTACCTCTCGGAACAGCGGACGAGCAGAGCGCAGAAATACACAGCAGGGAAATCCACAGTAAAACGGCTTTATGATTCATTTTCAGTAACAATCAAGAAAGGAGCGATTAAAAGCTTTTCGTGAGTCTAAAACGTCTTCTGTACTTCTTTGTTTTGTTATATAGGCCTATCTATATATAGCGTTTGAATCCAGTGGTGACAAAGACTAACAAAGCCGGTGCGCGTCTCCGAAAGCACCAGAGGTGTTTAACTTGCCTCTTGGCGTGTCTTTTGAGTTTTAAATAGTTTTTCCTTTTCAGTCATCTGATCATCGGCTGATCTATCGTGGATCTTATTGGTCAAGCCCCCATTTGTTTACGTTGAAGGCGTGGCAAAGTTGAATGAAGTAGTAGTATTCTCACGTTACGGGGTGTGGAAAGCTACGCAGGCGCCGTGGTTTGCTCAGTATTGTTGGGAAGGTCATTTAACGCACGCCATTGTCGTCTAACCCGATTCAGTTAAAATGGCCAGTGGTTAAAAAAAAAAGAGTGTGTTTCCAGAGACGCTACACTTCCTTCTCTTACTTTTGAATAATAAAAAAAAAATTTAAAAAAAAAGAGATTTCCCATCACGCGAAGAAAAACCATAGTCTCCCCACGCGGAACATTTAAAAGGCATCCAAGCCATGTTTGTGTGGGGGGATGGCGAGGCAGTCTGCCCAATGAAAGCATCCTCCCCTCATCCTGGCGGCCTGCCAATCCATCAGCTTAGCTCACCGAGCAGGGTTCAATTGATGAGGCGAAGAATGGGCGCACTCACGCAAGGGGTCTCCGCTACAATAACACCACTGTTTTGTGTACATACATCAGCGCCCATCAGAAGGAAACGACACCTGCCACCCACAGCAGCCCCTGGTACCTGGCTTATAGACAGCCTTTTATGCAATCTCTGCAAACAGAGTCATGTACAGCACATTTGCAGCTGGCTCACTGGGTTTGAGGCTCTGAAGGGCTAATATGCCGGAGACAAAGACATTTGATTGTTCAGCTGTTGAATCTGATCTCATGCTTTTGCTCACGTTCTCCACAGAGAGGTCGAAGGATCTGTATATCTGTCTGTTTGTGAAGACATTCGTAAAGAAAACTTGCCCTGGACAGAACAGCTTGAAGCAATAATGTAACACCTGTTTAGACACAGGAAGCAGATGATGTACTGTACAAAGGGATTCTAATATGTTACCTATTGCAATGAGTAAAAACTGTCCCGGACAAGAAGACAGAGTTAGTGTTCTGATGCGTGTTTGTGCCCCAAATGTCTACAATGTGTATCTTTACCAAGGGCAAATAAAACTATCTTTTTTTTTTTTTTTTAAAGCAAACAAAGTTTTTCAAGAACCGCCATGAATACTTAAAATGCCCTTTTCGTAGAAGAATTATTTTAACTGCGGGACACAGGGACATCAGAAATAACTTGACCTATGTTCAAGACCGTGTATTAATAGTTATGTTCCTCTCAAGGTGAACAATACTACAGGAGGGCACTGGTGTTTCAATGATAAGATAACGCACGCCACGGTGTTGCGATCCAGCCCTCTCTACACAGTGGAAATGATTCCTTAACGGTCACAAGTGACCCTTCAGGGGTGGTGGTGGTTTCAACACAAAATGTGTTGTACATTTGGAATTCTGAAACGCTGGAGGATCTTCTAGATGATAGTAACGTCACAGCTTTAAACTGAAAGTGTAATATAATGAGACGCAGAGCTCTGAGCAACCACAGCAAATGAAGTTACTACTTCCATCAGCAAGAAACTTTTGCAGACGCAGGCAACCTGAATGAAGCTATGCACAGATGGCTCATTTTCCCTCCAAATTCAAAATGGAGGTCGTCAGTGCACAGGGTGTCTTTGGGGGAAAAGAAAGGAAATGTCATGTGTTTGTTTGTTACATTTGTATGCCAAATCTGAGATTAACCAATATGCCATCTAAACTGGCAAAAAAAAGACCATGACCCAGCTTAAGTATGAAGTTATACAGTGTGAGAGACATCAACTCATTCATTTCTTAAATGGGTCATGACAGAAAAATTTTAGAATGTGTTTTTTCGCAGTTTGAAGCTGGATTTTTCCTCAAAGTGCCTGTGGCATTAGAATGACAGTCAACTACCTAGAAGCATACACTCGTAAAACATCCTCAGATTCAATCAAGTGACAGCTCCACAACTGTCAGAGAAAACTGAACAACACCTGGCTCTATTGGCACGTGACACTCTGAGAGTTCCTCGTGTCTTTATCTGCGTCCCTAGGCCAAATGAGAATTGAAAAGCTATGGCAAACATTGCTGGTATTTTCTCTCTACCCGATCAACACTGTAAATCAAGCAGCCTTTGAATAAGTCAGCCACACTGATGTGACTACACCTGTTCCCAAAATATCTCGAAATCCTACCAAATCTTTTGCAACAGAGACGAAGCCAAGCTGTAGAGTGAAGCTTCATTAACCCCGAATGTGTGATGGAAACCAAAAAAAAAAACTGGCATTGATTTCTTTCTTTTGGACAGCCAGGCTCTATGCAGGACGCACCAGGGAGGAAAAGGTTCAAGATAAGGGAGTATCATGTGTTTTGCCTGACAGGAAAAGGACAGTGACAAAAAAGCAAAAACACCCTAATATTTCCCAGAATGAGTAGGATATCATAAATTTGTATTCGGCTTCAAACATAAAGTCGCTTCCCATGAAAGAGTACTGTTATCCTTTCCATCCAGAGAGCCAGATTAATTCCACACTGAGCTGACCAGTCCTCAATTTGCTCTCTTAGGTCTGTCTGTCAAGGACCAACAGGGTGGCACTGTACAATACTAAAACAATCAGGTAGAGCCAGGTCTGTTAATCTGCAGGGAAAGCAGAAAGAGAGTCGTTTAAACAACTTCATCATGTGCAGCTTTCACTCATTCCTGAGATTTAGACAAAACACTGCAGTTTCACATGCGCTGGCAGGAACAGTTTCTCAACTGAATGAGCATGAGGGCTTTCTTTGTTACCGTGCAATGCAAAATCTCCTAACATCCAACGAGAATATTCAACATTGACAGCTTTACAGCCTGCGACACATGATGTTTTAAAAAACAAAATAGCACTGATGTGAGCTACAGGAGTCAGTCAGTGACAGTAAGTTCATAAAAATGCAATTCATCTAGTCAAGGAATGTGTTGACACCTGAGGATTTGTTCTCTTAATCTACTGAAATATTTGCTCTAGTGCTGACGGCTTGTTTCCTTAGGAATGAACTTTTTGTGTGGGCTGATTTTTACCCAATTTGCACTGATTTCATGGCTTAAAATGCACTTGCCTTATTTTTTGGAATATCTTTTAAGATATTAATACTTAATACACTTGATGGATGCTACCAAAATGTAAACAGGTGTGCATTTGATGGGTGGAGGGGATTTTTGTATATCTATTGAGCCATGATTAGGCTGTTGGATTTCTTTTTTTTTTTTCGTTGATCTGATTTCTTTTATGTCTTGTTGCGTGTGTTTTTCAATAATACAATTCTTTGGTTTCATTTCAAAAATAGCTACGTAAGTGCTGGGGTTACTTTAGAGCAATCATCCACCAGCCGAGCCAAGAGTCGCACTAAAGATTAGACAACAGCTCCCTCGTGTGGACAGAGCGGCAGCACGCCGGACAGTGACACAGCAGGAGGCGGAGGAGGGCAGTGAGCCAGACCGGATCCTTCATGAGGGAAGAGGCCAGGGACAGCCAGCCAGCCCCGGCTTCTCTTCTCTTCTCTCCTCTCAAATTATTCTATATTGCAAGCCCTCGGAGCCCGAGCAGGGGGCTGCGTCAGTGTTCGTAGGATGTCCCGCCATGAAGGTAATGATACGCCTCAACACGGAGCTGTGAGCGAGTCAGGATTTGAGACAAAAAACGTTGACAGTGCAGCGCGAGCTAACGCTGGCTAGCCGAGAATTTCTTATTTTGCAGCTCATCCTAGCTAACGTTGGCAAGTATTAGAAGCAACGCTGCTGTTACATTTCATGGGGACGCGTTATGGCGGCCCCAAAATGTGTATCTAATTTAACGGACTTTGCGCGTGCCATCACTGTTTTAGTAAATATTCCAAACTTCACATTACTCAGCATTGTCACATAAGCGGAAGACGGTAGTTAACGTTAGCTAAATGCTAACTAGCATGCCAGCAATCTGGTAATGTAGGTAATCGCCGAAGAGCAAGGGGAGTGCCGAGAACAGGCAACAGAAGACGGGAGCGATTCCCAGATGGCGTTGCAGGGTCCAAGCTTGTCTATGATTCACATTGACCAATTTTAGCTTCCTTCCTGGTGAAAGTTGGCCTTTGGATTCCAGTTTTGTAAGCTAACAAATAGCAAACTAACATGCACCCCGTCCTTGTGGCCAACCTTGTTGAGCTGCGAGTTCGTTGTTAGTGTCGAGCAACATTGTAAATACGTGTTTCAACTCTACGGCCACTTAAAAAGTTGATTCGAGCAACGCCTACCACCGCGGACTAGATTGTCAGCTAAAATGTAAGCTAATGATAGCAGGTTTGTTTGTTAATTAGTTAGCTAGTTGCAAGGGTTAGTCAGGCCTGGGCGGCCTCTTTTCCCATGCGTGTGTTGTTGTTGTTGTTGTTGTCAACTTTGCTATCAGCAGTCGTCAAGTTATTTTTCTCTGAGATGTCAGTGGTCATCGTTGTTGAAGTCGTTAGCGTTTCGTTAGCAGGCGCTAAGCAGCAGGATCAGGTTTGTACAGAGCTTTACAGCTTCCTGGCTGTGAGTGTGGATATGGGGGACTTAAGGCAATCCCGTGTCATTGAATACACCGGGGTTGCACGACTGTCCCAGTCAATCTTCAGCACGGAGGGTCCCATTTACGCCACGTGACGCAAAAGTCTGAATTATTATACTACTCTCTTATGTACTACTTAAGCATTGTCATTGTAGTTTCTAAAGTTGTTTTGCAAGAAGTGGAGAGTCTGAATAAAATATTGCCACAAGTACAGTAACACACCAGTTATACGTGTTGCAGTCCAGTGTCCTTATTAACAATTACACAACATGTTACATTTTTAATGCTCACTTTGTCTGGACTCTCTCAAAGGTCTGTTTTTGGACTCCATAATTCATTTAAGACTGATAGTTATAAAGACATTTCCTTTAAATGCCTATGTTGAGCAAATAGGATGACAGTTATCATGCCTCTTTACCTCCACCTCCATAAAAGCATATATTCAGTCAAACCATCACAATCCTGAAAGAAGGATGTGGTCCAACAAAACAAATATTTGATTTGAACCAACTTCTGTCACTGCCTCTGTTCACGTTGATATTACTGTATACAAACATAGTATTCACTGTAAGTCATTGGCCAAACATTTTCAGCTGTTCGTGTTGATCTGTCGATCACATCGTGTCTTTTGTGGAGGTTTTTATCCAGTGGTTATCTTGGATGGTCCAACCTGAAATAAAGTGAGGCTGGAGTAGAACAATCATCATTTTATCCATCCCAACTTATCTCTGAGCTTATAAGCATGCCATTAGTAATGTGCTAAAACAATTATTTCTGTTTGATGGGTGGGCACGAAGGTTACATTGATTGTACTGAATACAAACTTTGGGAAAAACATCCAAAGACATGGAAGACAGTTGCGCACACATCTCTAACCTCTCCCGTTGTGTCTTACCTTTCCTCTTTCAGGTGTGAGCTGCGATGCATGTTTAAAAGGCAACTTCCGAGGTCGACGGTACAAATGTTTAATATGCTATGACTACGATCTGTGCGCATCGTGCTACGAGAGCGGTGCAACGACAACCAGACACACCACAGAGCATCCCATGCAGTGTATATTAACACGAGTCGACTTTGGTAAGTAGAGTTAATATTCAATTTTATTTGTGCTACGTGAGCTGTCTCTGTTTTATTAACGTTGTCTGCGAGTCAAAATGTTTTGTAACGCTTCAATGTCACACTTTATCTCGGCGTGGAGATGTTTGTAGTCAACAAAGAACGAGTGATGAAGTATAGAGGTGGTTCACAGTGTGTGAGAATTTCTGCATCTTGACAAACAGCGGCTAAAGTTACCGTGAAAAACCACGCGCACAGTGTTATAAGCTGCTTCTCATAGTGGTTTATCACCGGAATGACTGAGTATTTCTGAGTCAGAAGTAAACGAATATGCAGCTTCTCGAAGTTTAAGACACTAGGGCAGACCTCGGATAAAGTTTGGAGGAAAAAATTTAGCACTCAGTCCTGAGCATGAGTGTACCAAAAGGACCATGATAATGCTGGTTAATCCCATACACACTTAGAAAGTGTGCAAAGATACCCACATGTTGCTGTTTTGACATCCATCCATCATGTCCAACACTAAATGAATAAGGTCTCTGACCTGAGGTATTTACTAGTTTCTGGCTCAAAATGGGTTACAAGCTTATTCGAGGTCCTCATTTCTGTTTCAGACCTTTTACTCTTTGGTATTAATGCCAACAGTAACATCTGAGCGGAGAGAAGCGTTTGTCATTTAATCCATTCAGATCTAAAGCTTTGTTTAAAAAGGCTTTATAAAATCTGAGCAATATATGGGAACGGTATCCAAAAACCTGAAGGTTTCCTGGAGAACTTTAATCCGTTCACAAAGACCTTTTACTGCTCTGCCCTCTGCTCTGAATCTGTGATTATGGAATAAAAACATTTGAAAGGTCAATCCTTTGACTTTTATTGTTATTTCTTGGCTTTGGCCTTTTGTCTGGCAACATAAGCAACATGCACAAAGCATTTTCACCCAAAGCATGGATAATAGACTGAAGGCCATCAGGTGGTAACAAGCACACCCTCAAAATGAATGTAATTTAGATTGAAATACAACTGTTGGCAGTAACGTTTTAATGCTATTTACTCCAAGAGAAGCTTTTTAAAATATAGATACGCCTGCTGGAACAAGCCATTTAAAATCCTCTCCCATTGACAGTAATGGTGTTTTTACCGCTCGGAGGGCTACGTCTTACTCAGACTTCGTCCGGTAATTAACCTCCCAAGGAACAGGCCTCTTAACTACAACAACATGAAGGGATGACATGACACTGTATCCTATGGGCTGCGCGGGACTACAGTTTCTGAGAATTACTGCTCTGAGGTTATTAAGCTGGTTTATTATTTTTGAGTGGACCTCGGATATCCGACCCACACCGCGGTATCGGGTGCGCTGCCAGCTGCTTTGCAGACTGGTGAAATTGATGAATCTCTCCTCTTTTTGCCTGCAAGTTGTTGCCGTTAGTTTCAGAGCTTCCACTTGAGACGTTACAGTTTGTAAACGTGTGTTTATGTAAGGGAAAAATGAGCTGTGCCGGATCTTTAAGCCCAAACCACAGCACCCGAAGTGAAAAACCCAGGCCCCCGGGTGTTGTGTTTCCATCCATTATTTGATGCAGGATTGGATGGCGATTAAACGCTTACCTCAAAAGCCAGATGTTTTTCAGAATTTAGTAAATAAAGGCTTAAGATACTAGACTGTGACTAAAAAAACATCCTAAATCAGGTTTGCCTCCTTGTTATTAAATGGATTGTTGTAATGCTAGCCACAGGTTTGCAGTGTTTGTAGATGACCTATTTACAGGTGGGTTTATGTGAGTGGGATCTATTGTGTGTTCAGGAATGTTGGATTGCTTAACCTCTTTAGGTCCATTGGTTGTGTTCACAGAGAGTTTCATACAAAGTTTTACCCATCCATCTTGTTTCTCAGCCCCTGGAGAAACTAGAAACATAATCATTTGAGATGTTAAACCTCAATTTTCTTCCTTTGTGTTCCTGACTTTGCCCATAAGTATATAGAAGTAGTCATTTTTTGGGTATCTTGAAAATGTTGATGGGACTTGGGTGATCCCTGAGGCAGTAAAGGTAAAAGCAGAACTTTTGCATCGGGTTCGATAAGGTCACAAAGCTAAAAACGCTGAAACAGAGACAGAGTTGAAACAGGCCAACAGACCGATACTGAACGCAGTGTCCATCTTGTCTCTCTCAGATCTGTACTATGGCGGAGAGGCCTTCTCGGTGGAGCAGCCGCAGGCCTTCACGTGTCCCTACTGCGGCAGGATGGGCTACACAGAGATCTCCCTGCAGGAGCATGTGGCTGCAGAGCACACAGAGACCTCCACAGAAGTGGTAAGTCGGCGCTGAAGGTTTTCACGCTCAGATGTGAAACCACGACGAGAAGTTTGTACAGAAGCTGGAAACATTTACATTTGTGTCTTTTTTCTTTTTTCTTTTTTTTTTTATTTCCCTCACATACTTGAGAATTTTACCCTAACTGAATGAAAATAATCAGTGGTGGTGAATGTCCTTCACGTTACAGGAATCTGCAGTTTCTGACAGTATGCTGTGACAGGTTGACCTCCTATATATCATTGTCAGGGTATTTTTTTTTTTTTTTTTTTTTTTTTTTAGCTGAAGCTGAGTTCTGATGTCAGCCGCTGTCTCTTCAAGCAAAACTAAACTAAAAGTGAAGTCAGGTGAACTGTACGGCTCCATTTATAGATGCTCACTGATATGGTTTTGACAACAAAGCGTTTACTGTAGCTTATGCATGATATTATTATTTTGAATGATTCTCCAACTCTTGACAATATGGTTTCAATTGATTTAGAATTAAGAGAAGTCTGGTGCTGATCAGATTGATTCTAGATTGGATTTATTTGTCATTACACAACACGAAATTGTATGATGGAATTAAAGGGCAGAGTCCTACTTCCACAAGATGACCTCGTGCAATCTATCTGATGCATGATAACTGCAGCAACAAATATACTGGTAAGATATTTGGGCACAACGCGGTTGTTTCACTGCATAACACGGCCAGTTCTCTAGATGTGTGCTCGCTCAGTTCCTGATTTCCTGTCCTCATCTTAACCACTTCATTCCCCTCCTCAGGACAGTGGTCTGAAGTAGCTAACTTAGAGAAATAGCCTTAGGTCTAACCTTTTCCAAAGTTAATGAATGTATTTTTGTGTTCATCTGTAAAAACAAAATACAAAAAAACAAAAAAAAAAGGGTGGAAAAAAAAAAGAGACTATAGCAAAAACCGAGGTAGCTGCCTCTGCATCATGCTGCACTGTTGCCATGGTGCCCGGTAATTGAGAATGCAAATGCTTTTTTAAAAAAAAGCATTTTTAACACATCGTACCACGTATGCTTTTGCCTCTGTCTAGAAGTTGCCTCAGGTCTTCACAGGGTTAATGAGTGGTCTGTTTATCCCAGTGAGACCTGTATGTATCCATTTTTTCCATGTACCTGCTGCCGCCACAGTACGCTTTATGTACCTGCTGGGTCTACTGATTGAAAAGCATTTCTAAATCACGGCTTCCACTTGTCTTGAGTTTTTCCATAAGACTTCTCGCTACAGAAGGACTTGTTTTTCTCGTGAGTGTAATTAGAAAGAGAGGTAGACAGAAATAGACTGTTGGAAGGAGTGAGTCTGAGACAATCCATTTCGGAGAACCCGACAGTCACAGCTGAAAAACTTCTTCAAATTGTCTTGTGAAATGTCCCAAAATACAGGTTTTGATGTGAAATTGGATATGCAAGATTTATTTAAACTCGAGCCGTCATCTTATTGGCTGTGCCTAGAGTTGTTTGGATATGTTAAATACACGACTCACAAACCGCTGGTTTTGGTTGGAGACGCTTCCAGACATCCTACTGAACGCGTGCTTCTGGCAGTCCTTCGTGTAATTCAGGAGTCGGTCCAATAAATCAGTCGTCCCACTGAGAAGGCCAGGTCTACCTGGTCAGCAGAGATGGAACTTTCAGTGTAAAAAAAATATGCATGTGGCCCCCTAATTGGCAAAATATACAAAATTCCTCAGAAAATGTAAGAGCACCTTGTCTTTCAAGATATATAAAAGATCATCAGATGGCCCATACCTCGGAAGGGTTGGAAGGTGGTTACTATACCACAGTTTATTTAAGTCTATTTCTTTAGATTTGAGCCATAATTGTCATGAGCAGACAGACATTACATTAAGTCATAATGTAGTTTGATTCTTTTTGCCACCATTGCCTGTTACACACATAACCCCATCTCACCTCTTTTACTGCCTCTTTTGCTTGGTTAGAGGCTTATCAGCAGTGGATCAACTTCAACCCTACCCCATGCTGTCTCTGTTCTTACACACAGGACACCGATGTGCAAGGAAGTAGCGTTAGTCCCAGCTTTAAGGTTACATGTGAAAAGGCATATTGTCTTTTGAATAAAAAAGGGAAGATGTATAAATAAGATGAATAAAGTATTTTTCTGTTCTATTTCTATTCTATGTGTATCGAAAGGTTGCTCAGACAGATCTGTTGGACAGATAACTTACCAGGGCTTCCATCAGCAACTCAAATGTTAGATAACCAGCGCCATGAACATCAAATCGGTTGTATTTTCTTAATATCAGCGTTGAGGTGGGGCTTTCAGCAGACTGCATCTCTGCATGTTTAAAGGCAGCTGTTGCGTAGAAGATATTCCCACCTCAGTGCTTGTTCAGGAGGGTCCAACACCATCTGGTGAATGCTGAATGTGTGGCAAAGTTTGGCTGACATTAACATGTCCACACTCTCTTTCCTGTCCTCTAGATCTGCCCCATATGTGCAGCACTGCCAGGTGGCGACCCAAATCATGTGACAGATGACTTCGCTGCTCATCTCACACTTGAACACAGAGCCCCCAGAGACTTGATATCCTTTTCAAGTAGTACTTCAACCTCCACAGACGTGACCATAGCTAGCTGCTAGTTTCATTTCCTTTTTGTTTTGATGCTTTGTGAGAGAAGTGATGCACTTTGTGTCATTTGGATTGCCCTCTTATCTTAAAAGATGTGTGCACAAAAGATACCTTTGTTCACTGAAACTGACATCAGTTGATATCTTCCCTGTCAATTTAAACAAATGAGCATAGAAGATAAACTTCTCATCTTTGAGTGCCTCTGGACGGACAGGCCTCACCTTTAGTTCAGATCATTCGATTGAATTTTAAATTGAGCAGCAAATGTTATCAGTACATTCGTTGTGACTTTGCCTTGATTTTCATTACCTGCTCTAATGGCATGTCCCTTCAGCACCTCATTGAGCAGATGCACCTGCAGAAGGAAGCATTATGTTTGGGCTTGGAAAGGAGGATTTGTTCAAAAAGAGATGGAACAACTTAAAAGCAGGGCAGGGAGAATGACAGTTGAGTCTTAAATGAGAAACCTGTGCTTCGGTGTCAGTCCGACTGTTTTAAGTTTTGGAAGCGGCTCCGCTGGAAAGTGTTGGATAAATATATTCCTAAAATGAACACTCAGCGTCTTTGTTCCTTGAGGTTGAAAATACAGATTTTGGTACTTGAATGAATTCCACAGCCACTTATAATGCAGTGGTAATTGCAGCTAACAGATTGTTGTAGGGGTTTAACTTTAACTTAATGCGGTACCTGTCCGTTACAGAGTGTTTCAGCTGGTTCCAGACAAGGGAGTGACAACAGCAGCAGCAGTCTGGTCTATTTATAGAAGAGAAAAACAACAGAAGCAGAAATGTACTTCAAGGAAACTCGGAACAAGGGCATCGAGAGATCCACACAACCAGTTTTGTTTGCTGCTGTACCCAGTGTGGTGTCTTTTGCATGTGTTTGTAGTGGCAGGAAAGCAACATGCAAATATGTTGTCAGAAGGCAGCTGGTTGAAAAGCCCCGACTGTATGAGAGCATTTAAAGGTGTGGCAGTGAAAAAATACAAGCATTAGCTCCTCGAATATGAGAGTGCTTTTCAAAGTTTTAGTGTGTGACACAAAATAGTCAACCCTGATAGTCCTTTTTATTAGCCATAGCACCATTTTGCTGTGAACGTATTCCTTGACAGCGAATGTCACGATGAGTCCAGTGGGGTGCGGCATGTGAGGAGGATGTTTCACCCTGGGCGCGGGTTGGGGGGCCCACGAGCCCGCAGGTCAAACATGCATTTCACCAGCAGCACCACAGGTGGGCTCTCCACCAGCCAGAGCTCCTCACAGAGCTCCAACTACAGCAGAGAGGCCATGGACCCCATAGCAGGTCAGTCACTCTTTGACAGTTTCAGACAGGCCCCCCCCCCCCCGGAGGCATAAATCTGCGAGACAAAAAAGCAGTGGAGGCCGATTTAAGTCAGGATAGGAGAAAAAAAAAAACCTTGACAATTAAAATCGGATGGGAATCAGTTATTTTCTTGTAAATGTTACATTCAGTGCACTAAATACTAATTAGAATCAGTTAGAGAACATGGTATGACTAACACCTGTGAAAGACTGCTGAGAGGTTTACACAGGTTTGGAGAAACAGCATGGCTCTGTTGTTAGAAAGACCCGGTGCTGAACTGGCCTTGATTCCTGTAATGCCTGGGAAGACTTGTTGGAGTCACATTTCCTTGATTATCCTGTTCCCAATTTGGATCTGGTTCAGTGCTTGGCATTCGCCACATCAGCTCCAGCTGTGCCGTAATGAGGGTCTGGGTTCATTGTGCTTCACAAACACAGAACCCGCCTTATTTCTAATGACCCGCTATACCTGCTGAGCCTTTTATCTGACTGGTTGGGCTTTGACACACGACCCCGCACTTCTGTGATAGCGTAGCTCTCAAAATGCCTGTTTTCAAAGAACAACGACGTGGCCAAGTTTATGCTGTCACTTGTTTTATTAGATTAGGAGAACAAGTCCTTTAAAGGGTAATATGACTTGGTTATTGTCATGCAATTTTCCATGATCTGTTTCTGGTTGAGTTTTTCATTAGTCTCTGATCAGGTGGACTAGCTTTCTAATGTAACCAGTCTCAATGGTTGGAGTGGAGCAGCACACAGCTGACCTGGCCAGCTATTTGCTCCAAACCATAATCAGATTTTCTGACAGTAAGCCTTTGTCCTCGGTTCCCCTAGAGCTTCTTTCCCAGTTGTCGGGAGTGCGGCGTTCGGCAGGAGGCCAGCTCAGCTCGGGCCCTTCTGCTTCCCAGCTCCAGCAGCTTCAGATGCAGCTCCAGTTGGAGCGACAGCAGGCCCAGGCGGCGCGTCAGCAGCTGGAGACGGCCCGAAACGCCACCCGAGGAGGCGGCAGAGCCAACGCAATCCTCAACACAAATTCAGCCGCTGCAAACCCCAACCCCAGCGCCAACCACACCAACAACCCCAGTCCCAACCCGGGTCCACCCGAGCCCAACACACAGCATACTGCACATAGCTCCCAGTTTTTACTCAGCAGGTAGGACCGTTTTAGCTCAATATACACTACTTTTGAATAAATTTTTGGATTTTGCGTACAAATGCGATTATTCGTGATTAATCAGGGAAATCATGTGATTAATTACATAAAAAATTTGAATCGTTGCCCAGCCCTAGTTTTGGGTTGTCTCTTTAACCATCAACCTTTACAGCTGATCCAAATTTATTGGGCGCTTCTTTTTCATTTGGGTGAAAACCAAGAACTATTGCTGTGGCGTCTGTGGCTAAATTCATGATGCAGTGAACTTTGAGCCAGTCGTGGTCTCGTGTGATGTTTGAACCTTAAAACTCCCTGCAAATACAGTATAATACTGAGAATGAATTCTTTCTTAGTTTTTGAATACAGATGAAAGGTAGTCGGAATCTACTGTCTGAAATGCGTCTGGGGATGATTTTTTTATTTTTTTTTGCTTGTTACTGGCGCCGTCAGCTGATGAGTCCTATTTTCATGCAGGCTGAGCGAACCCCGGCTGTCTGAGATAGAGCGGCAGGCGTGTGAGGCCCAGTGGGCCGACAGGAGCCTGTTCGTGACGGAGCTACTGCTGTCCACGCTGCTGCCCGACGAGGACGCCTCGGCTTCCTCCTCCGAGGACGAGGATGATTGTCACGGCTCATTGCGGAATTTCGCTGACTTCGAGGCCATGGGCTGTGTTGAGGTGATGACCTTAGACGTGGCACTGGAGAACCTCAACCTCAAGGAGACGGCCCCGGCTACCAAGACGACAAAAATGACAACTAAAACTGCACCGACGAAGAAAGAGCCCCCCGCACCGCCCCTTTGATGACATGGCCACTCCCTCCCCTGAAACCACCATTGTAACAGGCTGACCGCTCGGTCAGTCCAACTGCCGATGGATGACAAAAAAAGACCGCAGTTCTTTTTGGCTTCTTCTTTTTTTTTTTTTTTTTGTTCTCCCCCCGTTTTCTCAGTGATTGTCATTTCAGCTCTGTCGCTCCCCACTCCACACCATGTTTTACGTTGTGTTCATTGAATAAAAGTAGTGAGACGAGAGAATGTGAAAGCAAGCACGCGTGGTGGGTGAGTGTGACAAAAGGAAAAATAACTATATAAATATATTATAGAAAAATCTATATGAAAGTTGATAATCAATTCCACATAACCCGTGTTTTCTCTAGCAGATGAGCAAAGCGTAGTTAGCCGTTTTAAGAGACGAACTCGTCACACACTCACAGAGGGAGAGGAGGCCGACTGAAACCTCTCCGGTTAAAAAACAAAAAACGCTGCTGTGTATTTATAGATATAAATTAAAGAAGTGCTTGGATGGTTTACCACAACTTAAGCATGAGCTTAAATCACCATGTGCCCATTTTTAACTGCACAGTCACTAAACGGGGAGGTCTTTCTCTTGTTCGGACACCTGAGTAACTGTAAATGAACGGTGCTGAGTGCCACATCACTGGCATGTCTCCACCACACACACACACACACACACACACACACAAAAACACAAACTGACTGATGACCGTGTTCGGTTACCTTCATGTCCAGTTTAAAACCCCTCCCCCTTTGTGTGACATCACCTGTTTTGGGTCACGTGACCTTGCTTTATATCGACTATGGGCACTTTGGTTTTGAATTGCATATCCGGTGTCCATTTGTGTACACTACAGATGTTCCACATTAAAGCAACTCGGAGGCAAAGGGATTGAACAATCTCTTCAGTGTGACCATTTTCAGGCCTTTTCTATTGTGGAAGAAACACGACACTGGTCTTCATACGGTTGTTTTTTTTGTTTCGTTCGTTTCTTTTTTCCCCTCCTCCTCACAGTCTTTTACAGAAGACCAGACGCTTCGTCCTCAAGCTTCTTCCCGTGATCTGAAATTAATCTCTCATGAATGCAAAGATTACTCATCATGTGACTCGAAGGAGAGAATCTTGTATTGTTCTTTCCATTAATTTCTCTCAGTCAAAGAAGATCTTTGTATGCCTCCACTGCTACCTGAAGAAATGCAATGTATGTTTTTTGGCTTATCAGACGAGCCAAACGACAGGGTAAACCTTTTCAGTTTGGAGGACAATAAAAGTGTTTTTGGATGGAAATTAACTAACCCAATCCCGCTCTCTGGTTTGTGTTTTTATTTATGTACATAATATGGTAAAAAATAAACAAAAAAATAAACACTTAAACTCCAGGTCGAGTTCAATCTCAGTCAGTCTTGTCCTCATTCACGGTTAGCGCACGTTCTGCTTTGGATCGAGCCGCTTGACCAAACTTAGGAGCAGCAACCTGCAGAATGGAGATTTATTACCTCACTTTGAGGTTTCAAAGAGCTGAATTCCACATGAGTTGATAAATGAATAAGTGTATATGGCCACGCGAGTCAAGATTCCTCATAATTTCCTCTTGAGTTCTTGTTTCGGAACCTCTAACAGAAGTTTAAATAAAGAAAACTTATTGTACTGGAGGTTGGAGTGAGCTCAGTTGGATTCTAAGGTGCCAAAAAATCAAAATGGACCTTCTGCAGAGTTTTTGTTCAGAGGTTATTAGTCTGACATCAGCACAGCTGTGTTATTCCTCACAAAGACTCACAGGAATATTTAGTGTGGCTTGAGGTGAACAATATGCAAATGTAATGGCATGCGCTGGCATAGAATGTCAAAGTAAAGGGCAGGAATCGTCTCATCTTTGAAATGGAGCCATGAGATCAGAACCAAAGCATTCGAGCTGTCATCGCTGTTGGATTGAGAGCGTGCAAAGGTCATTCTTAGCCTTCGAGAAGGACTTGTAAAGGAAAAAGAAAACGTTAAAAAAGGTCCACCTGTGTGCCTGCTTGAGCTTAAAACTTTACTGTTTCTACGATGCCTTGCATACTTCTGCTCCAACAGCTCACGGGACAACTTCAAGCGTTTACGTTTGATTAGTTTTGTATCAATAAGGCCACGTAAAAAAGCTCTGGCAAAGATGAACTCACCACACTTGGGAGGATGTTTATTCGGCTTTTTTGTTTTGTAAAGAAATAAGATAAACTTGGCAATGACAAAATAATTGCTTGGTAGCGGATTATTCTGGCTTTGTAAAATATACCTGAAAGAACTGAGGAAAGTATTTATTTATTTTTTTCCTTCTGTAATGAAGTAGAGGAAACATAATGAAGTCACCTTGTATATGCATCACTACAACAGTTTAATGAGCTAACGAATGGACGTTGACATTTTGGACACTTTTCTCCATCCATCAATCAGAAGGGGGTTCGGTGATGCTGAGGTCATGGATGAGGATGAGGATTATAATTCATCCTGCCACAGAGTGTCCAAACTTTTCTCTAGGACAGAATAATCAGCTCAATGACAAGTGCTAGCAAAGCGTCCGGATCTCAATCCAACTGAACATTTATGGTGGAAACAGAAAAAAATGGTCTATGACGAGGCTAAATCTTGCAAAGCTGATCTGTCAACTGCTTCACAGCAACTCTGCTTCAAAAGTTCTTTGGTCTATAATTGCATACCCCCCCCCTACTTAATCTGATAAAAAAAATAAAAAAAACCTCTTCCCTTTTTTTAAGCTAAAATGTCCTCTTTTATTCACATATGATCAAATACAATTGATTGTTTATTCAGTGCAGGAGCCGTGTTTTTAATCAAAGCTGAAGGGCTTTCTTATGTCTATTAAGTTGAGGATAAGAACAGATAAATGAACACATACCTCTCACAGAGCATGAACAGCGTCTCTGTTATTGAAACTCTGGAAAGCCTGGACTACAGGGAGGTCGTGGTTTCCATTTCTTGTTGGTTACCGATTTAAACGAGATGAAATGGAAACCATTATCCCACTTATCAATCCACCATGTTTTTTATTATTATTATTATTTTTTTAACTATTGCTGGAGACTTAAATTAAAGCCAGCACAAGACGCCACACTGCTGGGAACTTACAGTTGCAATCTGTGCCAAGTCTGCACCGAGAATTATTATCTGAGCTGAGATCACTAAATAAGAGCATCCTGAAAAGATGTGGCAGACTCATTAAGTCTTTAAGGAGGCCGGTTGCTCCGGGAGACAGAATGCATGCAAAGAAGAAGGGGCAGGAAGGAGAAGAGGCACAACCACAAGATAAAGACACAAGATTAAGGTTAGCATGTCATGAATGCGGCAAATAATAGATGTTTTCCTCGGGTTTCACATACATACTGAACTACAACTGTCATCAAAGAAGAAAAGAAAGTAGAGATAAATTATAGAAACATCCCCATTTTGCTGGTTACTTCATTTGCATGAAAAAGAGATCTGCTGTATAGAGCCGTATCAATCAAAGTTCAACACATTAAAAACAATGCGACAGCCAGCTTATGTAACTTCCACTCTCAATCAAGTCTGAATCAACCTCGCCAACACGACCTAAATGTTATCCCACTGCCTTTTCTCTCCTCTTTCCCAAGCAGCAGGTCCCACCTCAGAGCTTTGAGTACATTTATTGATTTGCATTAAGCAAAGAATGGTTTCAGACAAGTGAAAAGGTCATGTTAAAGCATGCATGTTTATTTGAATACGCTGCAATTTTATGCAATACTCTAATGTCTCCCTCTTGTGATTTTTTCTGAACATATTTTCTAACTTTGTGATTATTTGCTGCATTTTGTCCCTCCCTATATTTGGCCACTTTAATGTTACTCTCTTTCACTGACAAATAAAGGCCACTAGTGACCAAAAAAAAAAACCCTGTTTTAAACCAATTCATGTGGGCCCGATCCTTGCAAACTACAGATGAAATGTGCCAAACTACTCAGGGGACAAAACAGCAGATGTGCCTGCACTTCCTCAGAAATTCGGCAAAATGTACAAAGCTGTTTAAATTCGCTCTCCACAACATTGTGACCTAATACCTGGCTTTAATTGACTTTGTCAAAGAGTTCCTCTTCTCAAAAAAAAAAAAAAAAAAAAGAAAATAATCCAAGGTGGGACATGTGACAACCCATTGATAGTTCATGTTAAGACAGAGGAAGAGATTATAAGTATTACTGAACACTTTGGGACGCCACAACAACAAAATGTGCCTTTACTGTTCCGTTTCTGAAAAGGCAAACTTATGCTAGTATGTGGCTAAACTGTACAATCTTGCTGCATCTCTACAGTGTGCATGTCATTTTGATCACTCACGGCTTCCCAGCTTTTCCGTGAGCACAACTTCCACACATACACACCATTCCAACAATAAGACACGACTCAATGGATTTTAGGTATTCTTTGTAATTTTAATTCCCATAATTTAGTTTTAATGCAGACATTTTTTTCCACTAAAATCTTAAATAAAACATTACAGTACGATATATGCAAATCAGAAGAGCTTTAAGATTTTGCAGAAGCAGGCTACAGTTTCTTTTGAATTTGCTTATTTTCTATCATGTACTTTCAGAGGACTGGACAGTTTAAGTAGCAGTAAACAGTAAAAAGACAACACAGAGCTGTAAAGCCTGCAGGCCGGCCATGGAGCACATTCTATTACAAAACAGACCAGAACGCTAGAGAAGACAGCACGCCACGCCCTCCGCCACTGTGAGGTGGTGCTAGTTCCACACAAACAGGAGAGGGCGCTATTACACCAGGGCAGGTGGAGCTACATGACCACGAAGTGACAGCAATGTAGTTGCACCCTCGAAACGAACGGCTTGCATTGCACATTCAGGGAGAAAGAAATGGCACATTCTGTTTTAGTTTCTCTACAAGATGGTTATAATGCATTAAAAGCACAGTAACTCCCTCAATGGCAACTCCACCACTCACTGATTTATGCTTAAAATGTTCGGTCTGAAAATGCTGTCCCTCCTCACGGGGAGAAAAGTGTCAAACTACGACATCTAGTGGCAGTGTTCACGCCAAACAAAATTTGACTAATTTCTCACGTTTTTTTTTTTTTTTTAACACTTAAACACGATCTCCAAGTGCATCTTGAAAACTGTAGATGCAATGTAATCTATTATGTTTCTGTATTTGTGCTTTTCTCACTGGTTTGCAGTGACACTGTTCACAAAAGATGACACATTTTTGTACAGTTTTTCTTTATTAGTTTCCAAGTGTTTGATTGATTTTATGTGACGGCAGTTGAAGGGCTGCTTACCTAATTTAGGTCAAATCAGTTCGGTTAAAATGTTTTAACTGAGTTTAGAAAAAACACAAAAAAACAAATTCTGATCAAATTTTGTCTGACGTCGCAGTGTGTGAGCAATCTTCAGTGCTGCCACCAGAGGGCGATTTTGACTTTCTCTCCCCATCTTGAGCAGTGCACCTCTTTTGGCCTATCAGGACTAAGAATGCATGGAGAAACCGAAAAAATAGGAAAAGTGCGAGTCACAGAGGGGGGCCTGCAGGGCGTGGTGATGATGATGATGATGATGCACGATTCAGATTTTCAGCGGAGAAATTTTTTTTTTTTTAAAAATGGATCGATTTCATTGTTGACTAAAACTTGCTGGAGAGCAACTGAGTTGCAGAAGCCGCTGATATTTGGCTGCCGAGTTACTGCTCATCATCAAACCAATTTCTCCCACAGGTTTCACAAACAAATGTTCTTTCCTTTTGCACAACTTTCTTGTGAAGGTTACATAAACCACGAGGTAAATGTCCGAACTAAGAGCTGGCGAAACAGACCGAGCTGGTTGAACGAGGGGGAAAGATCCCAGCAAGATGAGAGAATGTGCAGTAGTGTGCGTTTATCACAGCTGAATGACTTTTTTTCCTTAAAGTCAGCAACAGATTTTAGGCCTGACAGGTGCCCCGGTGGCACGAAGTGGGTTTACTTTAACTCAATTCTCCCGTTACAAAAAGCCAACGATGGAACTTTGGTCCATTCAGGACAAAATAGCTTGTTGCTACGGAAGATTTGACCAGAACTTTTCACCGGCTGTAAAATGCTGCTTCGTTTACAGTTTGCATTTGCACCTGAAGCCATGGTGGATTAGCAACAAGTCAGCAGTTACACTGGCTCCCTTTAAAGTCAATGGAGGGGGGGGGGGGGGGGGGGGGGGAAATGTCATCTTTGTGAAACAAGGCTCCATCTCTTGTGCATCATTAAAATTTAAAGTGTACATTCTGTACGCCCACATCCAGGCACCTTGCAACAAGCCCGAGCGTGCAAAGAGGATGTGAACACACCAGCTCCGTGCAGCCCCCTGTGTAACACACGCAGTTTGTGGCAGAGTAAAAGGTCATGGGCTTCAAGAGAGGTCAGCTGCCAAAAAACAAAAAACCCAAGGCAACAAATGTGCTCAGCGTCTAAATTTATTATGTAAAATTGAATTTTTCTCAAGAAAACAATCGCGTCCCAACGACAGCGGCGGCACGCTGGGCCCCCCTCTTGCGGCTCATGATGAAAAGCAGTAGGGAAACAAAATTACAAAGTGTTTTCATCTAAAGTTCAAAAAATAAAAATGGTAATTTCAAAATCTGATCTACTGGCAACTGACACGTCAATCTACATGTTAGAGGAGTACACTGGGCTTTGAGGAAGTGTGGCACATGGCACCAGCGAAGGCGACACGCTGAAATAAAACCATTACATCACGGTCTCACATTAACCAGCTCCCACCGGCCCGTCCCCCCCCGCCAACCCCCTCAGCGTCTCCTCCAAAGTGTCAGGAGGCTCACCCAGGTTTAAACTCAGATATGGTAGAAAAATATATAGTTTTGATGAAATTTCTCTAGTTATTCTTTTCATTACTGAATTGCACCCACACGTGTAGTGTTAACACATTGTAGTAGCAGTGTAAAGTGACAGGGATCATGATTAGCACTACTACAACAACAAAAAAAGAAACACAAGTCATCGCGCACACGCTTGCTCTCACTCTTTCTAGACACTTCTGGTTATTTTCTTTTTTTTTCTTTCTTTTTTTTTATACTTGCACTTAAAAATTCATGGTTAATAGTTTGTCTTTCATTGGCATCATTAGGCAGAATTTTTTTTTTTGTCTTTCCGTTTTTACAGATACTCTACAATATGGTTACGATGTAAACACCACGGTACTTAATTATCTTACTGTATCTGCACAAAGTAAAACACAACGTTACAAGGCATGTGGCTACTTAAGCATAGATTTGTTCATGGAAAAAAAAAAAAAAAAAAAACCCCGACAAACTCAGGAGACACACCGCAAGAACAAAAAGAACTTGAAACACCTAGTTTGATCAAATAAAAAAAAAAAAAGAAAAGAAATATAATAAAAATCTTTAGACTTTGTTCATCCACAGGTCAGATGACCCCGTTTAAAAGCTGGTGATGATCAGTACTGCCCCCCCCCCCCCCCCCCCAAAAAAAAAAAAAAAAAACCACCATCTTTTTCAGGCATATTCCTAAAGACAAAAGTCTTCGATATCTTGTGACACGAGCAGCCTGAACACCCCCCATCTGGCTTTGACTGAGCCCTCAATTTGATCCAAACGATATCTCGCTAACCTTTAGCACTTAGACTGAAGCACTGGTGAGCAAAAAATAAACCAAACAAAATTACCATCGCACTTCAAACACCAGCCCATTTTGAGGAGCTACATGAGGCTGGGGTTGAACCCCCTTCCTTTCCACGTCTGCACAACTGGCCGAGTTTTAAAATACCAGTTTCATGTTTTAGTGTTTAATATGCATCACAACTTCAGCTGCTTATTACATTTTTTTCTTTTTCTTGGGCATCTTGAGAGATATGCCTCGATTTTGTCGCAAGGAGGGGAGTAGGGAGGAGAAAGACCCTGGAGAGTGCAAAAGGTCCATCACTGACGAGGAGGGGGGGGCTTTGATATGACAACGACTCCAGTTACTGAGCTTTATGTATGAAAACAAAAGGCATACGGATGAAGATATGAACGTTTCATGAGACCTTGTTGGTAAGTAACTGTATGCCTCGGCTTTGTTTTAGTGTTTTGGCATCTGCTGCACCTAAACCTCATGGTTCCTTTTTTTTCTATATTACAGTAAATTGGCATGCTGAAATGCTGACAACGCAACTTCCTTTGGCATGGATCTGCGCCGAAAAGAGCGACTTCTCTGTCCCCGGTTATCTGAAAACCTTCTTTTCTTTTTTCTTTTCTGGGAGAGAACCTTTAAACTAAGAGCTCTCTGTCGACGCTGTCGAAATTTACTGACGCAATAAAACCGGAAAGAACCGAAGAGCTCCGCCTCCGCGTTGCGAACAGATCCCGCTCGTTACTTTAAACTGAAAAGTTTCCAATAAATATACGTGCGCCAGCCACAGAAAAATCGGTGTTTCCACTATGAGCCATGGCCACGAAACATATTGTAAATGACCTAGTCATGATGAGGTGAAGAATCCCCTCCCCTCCCCCACCCCGCCCCACCCCACCCAACTGCACTATAACATTAAAAACAAACCTTGATCCCCATCCCACTGCCAGACTCCTTAAGGACAGTATTTACAGTACAAATTACAGTATATTACATCATTAAAAAAATATGAGATGCATCTCTAAAAACATACAGGAGCTCTTGACAAAAATCAACTCTTTAGTAAATTAGGTTTCTGTGGTGTCATGTGGAAAATAAGAACAAAGCAGAGTGATCGTTGCAGCACCCTGTCTGAGGCGTGCTTTCCATTTGGCCCCAGCTGTACTCGGCTAGCACGTTGAAAGTGAGATGAAGGATGGGTTGGTTGACCAAACGCACATCTTTTTCTTTTGTTTTAAAGCAAGCCGCAACACATCAAGTCACACTCGATTCAGAATAGCAATATGTACAAGGTTTTTTTTTCTTTTTGGAATATTATTCATGATAAGCACTTGACCAACTATGCTAACTGGTATTGTAGGAAGATTAATACAGATTGACTGCAGGCATGTCTGTCAGCCTGTTCAGAGTTAACGGGATGTTTTTTTTTTTTAAATACATTGTTTTTTAGTCATAATAAGCCATCTGATTTCTTTTAAAATGAGGCTGAAAACTGCAGCCACTTTTCTCCAACAAATGTAATTCCTGTTAAAGGTTACTGGTATGTTACCTATTATTGTCTTATGTACAGCAGATTGAGTGGTGCATTTCCTATGCACCTGAGTAAAGAGAATAAATAAAAAAAACAAACAAAAAGAAAACATCGATCAGAACTCAAACGAGTCACACAGATCTCTGGACAACGGAGCCAGGCAGCATGTGAACCAACCCCTCCTCACATCCACAGTACAACCAAGTCCATCTGTAAACCTCTACAGCTCCCTCCCACTCTCCGCATTACCCTTCTCCCATCTCCTTTTCCTTCTCTTTCATCTGCAACCCCGACACTTGAGCTATCTTTTTTACCCAAGTTTCCCTCTCTGACTCTCCTTTCTCCTCTGCTCACCCTCCCGGCCACGTGCCCTCAGACGTAGGGGAGGATGCCGTAGACGAACAGAGCCATGACGGCGGCGCTGAACAGGCCGGCCACGGGCACCGTGACGAACCACGCCAGGAAGATGTTCCTGAAGAGGCGCCAGTCCACGGCTTTCTGGGAGCGGATCCAACCCACGGCCACCACTGAGCCCACCTGGAGGCCATAGCCGGAGAGAAAAACAATCAGCAGCAGCACAGAACACAGTGCTCACAGTGGTGAAGACAGCGAGGAGCTGCAGGCTGGCCATGCTTTCCTCATGACTGAAGTTCAGATTGTTGTGGTTAGATTTGTCTGCTCGTTTTTCCAGGCATCGGTTTAATAGCTCACTTCTTCTACTAAGTTATGTTTAGGCTTTTTTTTTTTTTTTTTACAATTTTTGTGCAGCTTCTTGGTATTAAAATGATCCCATCTTGATTGAACCTGTTCTCTACAAACCTTTAACTAATGCTGATACCCCGTGTTCCTCGCCCAATGTTTCCACTTTGAGATGAGGTTCAGAAGCTACATGCGGCAGAAAAGTACCTGAAAGTGTATTCAAATGAAAAGCTTGAGTAAAAGTACTTTAGGAGGCGATAACTCCTGTCGGCAGCTGAACAGAAAAGCCTGTGCAGCCTTCAGCTCCTCGAGTGTCAGATTGAAAAAATGTGTGTTAGTTACAGCAAGCTGAGTATAGAGGTTACCACCGATAAGAAAAAACAAAACACTTTTTACTGGTGAAAGTCTGAAAATGGCAGGCCTATCATATCTAAATTTCAGTACTTACCTTCCCACTAAGCTGTACACATCATAAAGAGACTATTTTAGAGATTTCCTTTCTAAGGTCTGCAAATGTCAGACTTCCACAGACACATTTCATAGAAAGAGACCCAATCAGAATACGACTGAATGAGAAATCATTTTGGAGAACACACAACGAGATTTTCAGACACCTCAGAGTGTTGGAATAACGTGCACAGTGACTGGTTTCAGCTCGATGCTGCAGTCGGGCAGCAGCTCCACAGAGGTCGCCTGCTCTTATACGGCCACGGAAACACGAGACGCCTGCCACACTCTGATGTTCCACATTTAGTCTGTCACGTTTGTAGTTGAAAGGTCAGTCTTACTCTGAGCAACTCAAGTACCTGAGCGCATAAAAATATCTTCCAGAAGGGAGATGCAAACGGACGGTCTACTTCACAGGAGGCCAATTTTTAGGCTAAAACGTCTCAGACGCTCTTCCTGAGGCGCAGTCAGCATTACGAAGCGCTCTCCTTAAAAAAAACAGAGTCCGCGTGGAACAAAATCTAAACTTTGTGGCCAGAAAGTCTGTTTACAGGCGTTCGAGCTGCCTGCAGAGCTTTTGAAACCACGAGTCACTGTACACGATCATATCATAGAGACTCGCACACCAGGGCTGGGCATTGATTTGATTTCTCCTCTGCAGAAGTAGAAATGAGTGCAAAGAAAAGGAAAACCAAATCAAAGCCCATCACCGCTTACACTCTCACACACAAACAGCCATTCTGGAGATGCAGACAGATGCTTTTGGCTACCTTCTGTATATATATATAAAACAAAAAAATCAAGGATCACTGAGGGTCATCAGCATCCATTTTATCCTAAAACAGCTTTCAATATGATGGGTCTAAAATGAATTTGTATAGTTTTGCAACAATTCTATCCAAAAACATCTGTACGCCTCCAAACATAGTCACTTAATCATTTAAATCACCACTTCAGTTATATACCTCTAACCATCACTAGATTTAGTGTTTTGGCATAGCAGTTGATTATCAGAGGGTTTAAGGAGAAGACGAGAGCATTTTGAGGTGAGGAATGAAAATGAGAAATGAATGGTGATGTTGACATTTAGGCAAACTGATCACCAGTAATTGAAAACCAGTTTAGCATCTTCTGCAGTTTCTCTTCAGCGGATTTGAGGTTTCTGAGGTTTTGGAAAAAAGGTTATGACGCTCTCCTGTTTTTTTACTTATTCATATGTGGCAGGATAATACTGAGAACTAACAAGACTCACTTCATCACTGACGTACATGCTTTATACTTCATGTCCTTCCAAGTAGAGTCTGTAGAAGGTCAGGGCTAAAAGTTTCGGCTGTAGAGTTAAAAGCTAAGCCGAACTGAACCAACCTGCTTCTGGGTGCGACTTCATATTTAAATGCAACAGTGGCATCGATCTCGTCTTAACTTTTTGCTAAGAAAAAAAGTTTAAAAAAAATCATGCTTTATTAAAAAAAAAAATTAACAAATCACAAAAAAGAACTTTCAATCAATATTCTAACAATCTAACAAGTGATTGTAAGAAAAGAAACAGCAAAAAAAACATCTCAGGGTGGCAAATTCAAACAGAGTAACTGAATATCTGCGAATATCAGCTGTCAAATGTTTTCAATAGTAAAGAGAGGCTTTGCTGCTGGAGGGAAACTGCAGGAGAAGTCAAAACTTCAACTTCAGGAGTTGCGATTGGTTTTGGTGATTGACAGCTAGAGGTGAAGCGATGGAGACGAGCTCTGAGAGGGCTCTCTTGAACAGCTTCACTACCAATGACTCCAATACCTTGCAGTGGGTGGAGCTTATTGGGATGCCCACATTTGATGCAACAAGCACTGTTAGCGCACTCATTACTTCAATGCAAAATCCGCTGTGAAGACAGATGAGTAGAGAGACAGAAAGATGGAGAGTGAGAGGTAAAAAAGTGGAAAACAAGTTTGACAAGTGGGGATCGGGGAGGAGGCTGGCGGTGAGGGTGGTGGAGGGGGAGGGGGGGAGGGGGAGTCGGCTTGCAGTCAAGCACAGGAGGGTGGAGGACCCACACGCCAAACCATGCTAGTGCTGAGAGGGCAAAATGGAAAAGAGTTGGTGGAAATGAAACAGAGAATGAGACACCGTGTGGGTGGGGAGGGGGCAGGGGAGGATCGGGACTGGAGCTGTCCGCTTCGACTTCCAGCCTGGATCGGATGTTCCTGAAAAGAACAGGGGAGAGGGGCTGCACACTGCTGCCTGGGGCTGCACACGTCTGTAGGTGGCTTTTTCTACAGTGGAAAGGGATCGTCAGAAGCACCGAATTAAAGGATATTCTGGATTACAACAACATGGATATAATTGAGATTGTTTTGGCAACCATTACTGATAATCAAGCATCTAGTGTGCTCACTAAATTAATTGGTAGATTATGGGGGAAAAAAAACCTTTGAGCAGGCCAAGCGGGACTCTTCACCCAAAGAGAATTTCCCAATCCCTGATGCAAATAACTTGCTTGAGAGAGCCACGGTACACAATGACAGTGCAAACAAACAAAAAAAAACATTATTTATGTTTCAATTTAAATAGTAAGCATAAGAGGTGCCTTAATCAGTCCTAATCAGTGGTGCCTCAGAGGCAGAATACAGCCTCGACAACCACCAGCAACCATGTAGGATTTATGCATTCCTTTATCGGTCAAAATCAGAACTGAAAAAAAAAAAAGAAAACAGCATATCACCCGCTGCTACTTGAAAATCTGTCTGCTAAAGAGAGAGCAGCAGTAATAAAAGTCAAGTCAGATTAGGCCATCAACATTTTATCAGCTAATCTCTGGTTTGATCAGATTAGAGACTTTATTGGGGAAATTAAACTCTAAAAGTAGCCTTTTAAATGTAAGGGAGGCGTGCTCCAAACTCCATGGTTACACCATGGCTCTTATAACACCCATCTTCTTTTTTTTTCTAACTTCTCAGTAGAAATATTCCAAGATGTCAGTAATTTCTTTAACTTGCACATTCCTGTTACTGATAGAAATGATGTCCAAAACCCAATAACATCCAAGTTTTAATGAACAGAAGTATCCTGTTCTGACCTGATCCTTTAAATTTTGCTGCAGATAATGTCACGAATTTCACAGTTTACAAGTTATCTAAGTGCCGGGGCATTTTGTTGCCCGGTACCCTGGCAGGCAGTGTGAGCCCTCTGTCCCCTGGAGGGGCCTGGAGGGGAGTTGAGAGGTCAGCTGGAGGGCCACTCCGTCATACCTTGCAGTGTGTGGTACTGACAGGGATTCCGATATTGGAAGCCAACACGACTGTGACTGCAGAAGCCAGTTCAATAGTGAACCCACTGTGGAGGTAGGGAGGGGAGAGGAGGGGTGGGGGCAAAGAGACATTCTTCATTGTAATGTCTGGGACGGTGCCGCCGGTGGCAGTATCACCAGCATTCACATTAACCACAGCAGGACATTCAACACTTTTCTACATGTTTGCCCATCACACACTGAAATAAAGCACAAACAACCACATTGTCCCTTCCTTAAAAATCTGTTTTTTTGGCAAGGTCCTATATGTTTGCAGGTCATTTACAGGAGAACGGTAACAGGCCGACGGAGCTCTGTGCGTTTCTGTTGTGCCTCTTGCTTAGTAGAAGACATTTTCTCCCAAGTCATGGCCTGTTTCCAAAACACTTAAACTTCAGACCAGTGGATGCACTGGAAGAGAAAATCATTAAAACACTCACACACACACACACACACACACACACACACGCAAGAAAAAATAACTCTGCACTATGAGTAAGTTATAAAAACAGAAGTGAATGAGAAAAAAAATGCAAGAATCTGCACGAGTGGAGAGATGGCTCGAAACTGGAGCATTAGCTCAAACTTCTTCCCCCTCGAGGTATCTACAAAATGAAAAGCAGCAGCAACTCGGGGGTAAGATTCCGGGAAGAGACACTGCTGAAATTCATTTGGCCGGGGTGACACGATCATTAAACTGTCATTCCAGCTGCTGCAGTGGAGTTCTCCAACAGCAGGAGCCAATCTCTGTCACAGCGGGGCCCCAATGATTTAGCCCCCCACACCCTTTTGAAGATCTATTTAAGACTGCGTAGCTGTGGAGCATCCTGGTGGTCCAGCATGCAGTTCATTAACTACATTTTAGTTCATCTACAAGTGTTTTCCTAACTTTTTATGTCAAAATGTCATGAGGAATGCCACAGTGGAGCTTCTCCAGACAGTTTTTGCACCTTCCTAGTCAGCTGAAAATGTAAAAAAAAAAGAAAGAAAAACATTTAATGTAGCTTTTCAACAGTGTGGGGTCACCACAAAGAGACAGGATTGTTTAGGTTTCTCCATCAGGTGGCTTAATGCAAGATTAATTAAAAGATATCTCAAATTATTCAAAAACTGTTTTTACTGCTTCAGCGGTATAGAAAATGGATGGAGGGATGGATGTTTTTACTGCCATGTTAAAGGGAAGTGCTGAGGTGATTATAAAATACTCCGTCTGGGTATGTTCTGCAGACTACACACATACACAAACGTTTCTGTTCTCGCCCAAAACCAACTCCTTTCTCAGTTTGATGCATTGAGACAGACGCTGGAGAAAAGAAATTCTTTAGAACTGTGAACCAGAGCAAATTTGTCTTTGGATTCTGGCAGCAGACAGTGAGTGACGGAGAGGGAGGGAGATTAAGAAAGAAAGTGGGCACACAGAGAGAGAGAAAGAGAGGAGCTTAAGAAAAGTGGAGAAACAAATGTAAAGGAGAAAATAATGAGAACGGGTGAGCGTGAGAAGAACTGAGACAGCGATGAAAGAGAATGCAAAGAGGAAGTTAACGGGAAGGAGCAAAGAAGACGAGAAGAAGCGAGGGCGAGGAGGTGAAGTACTTTTACAACAAAGTGAAATTTACAGGAGAAAGTGGAAAAGAGAAAGGAGGTGGAGAGAGAAAAAAGAAAAGTGCAAGAGAAGGAGTCAGGCTGGCGTCCCTCCCTGCGGTTGGAGAAGAGAAGTGAACGTTCCCACTGTGGCTTCGCCCCTCCCTCTACTTCCCCTCATCCAGAATGCCAAACAACTTCCTGCAACGCTGTGTGATGTTCCTGCCAGGCAACAACACACACACACACACACACACACACACACACACACATTCCTGTACAGGTACCAGAGTGAGGTCCAAGAAAGTGTGCATAGGTAGTGAGGACCACCCTTTCTGCTACACTTAGAGAGAAGTAGTTGCAACTTTTCACAACTAGGTGGCCCCCTGATTCCATTTCCCACCTCAAATTCTTTAAAAACCAAAGGGTAAAAATCAGCTTTAAAAACCCGGTTTACTAATAAAGTGAGGACTTTTTCATGGGCACCATATTTGATTATTTTGCAGCCAGACTACTTAATAATATCTCCTTTTTTGCTCAACAGTCACCCTTTGCCACACTAAAATATATATATATGTATATATATACATATATATATGTATATATATACATATATATATGTATATATATACATATATATATGTATATATATACATATATATATGTATATATATACATATATATATATATATATACATATATATATATATATATACATATATATATATATATATATACATATATATATATATATATACATATATATATATATATATACATATATATATATATATATATATGTATGTGTGTGTATATATATATATATATATATATATATATATATATATATATATACACATATGTATATATATGGTTTTTTTTAACAGACCAATCATGTAATAAACATCAGAATTATTATATTAGGTTGTGGCTTATAAACAAGTGGAATAGTTACAAAATAATGTTGATTTAAAGTTAGTCAGTCTACTGCACAAAAGCTTAATTGTGTACTTAACATGTAAACAGCGCTCCATACAGCCCTTACACACCTGGATAAAAATAACACGTATGTCAAGATGCTGTTTTTGGATTTCATTCCCCATAAACTGGTACAGAAAATGCTCTGCAACTTCGGCCTGGGCAGCTCACTGTGCACTTTGATTCTGGATTTCCTCAGCAACAGATCACAGATTGTGAGGGTGGGGAATTTTACATCACCTACCCTCATCCTCAACACAGGCATGCCCAAGGGGTGTGTCCTCAGCCCTCTCCGATACTCCATATTCACACGACTGTTCTCCCATGCACCATTGTCAAGTTCGCTGATATCGAACAACAACGAAGCAGCCTACAGAGACTTAAATATCAGCAAAAGCAAGTGTAAGCAAGTGTACTTCAGAGAATCTGAGAAGCACTCTGAACCTCTTTATCCATGGGGAGGAAGTGGAGAAGGTAGAGTTCACATTTCAGCCAACCTCACCTGGATCACGCACATTGCCCAACAGGTGAGGAAAGCCTCACAGAGACTACATGTCCTAAGAAAGTCAAAACACGCCCATCTACCCCAACACCTGCTCATCAACTTATCAACTATAGAAAGCATCTTGACCTACTGTATGGTTTACCAGCTGCACAAAGGACAACAAGAAGGACATCCGGTGGGTGGAGAGGGCAGCAGAACACATTATTCAATCACAGACATCCACACTGGACCAACTAAAGAAGAAAGCCAGCAGCATCTCCAAGGATCACACACACCGCGCACAGTCTTTTCTGTCCATTGCCCTCAGGGAGAAGATACAGGACAATCAAAAGGGGAAATTACTGTAGACTGCATCTATGCACTTTGAAATGTAATTAGTACTTTTTTCCCCTCCTTTCTAAACTATTTTATTTCTATCTTGTTTATTGTCTATTCATGCTTTATTCTAGGATGTCTGTATTTTGCTTTTGATGAAGCCATGCTAGAGCTGTTTAACAGCGTTTCATTGTTTGTAACAGTGACATAAATTCTACTCTACTTCACTAGTAAACATGTAAAAAAAAAATGTATCAAATAAAGCAGCAGGTGTCAACTAGTGTCCAATTTTATTTCTTTACAGAGTATGAACTACTACATGCCCCGTTGAAGAGTATTAGGAGCGCTGCAGCCTCCCTCAAATAATGCAATAACTCCGAAAACTGCATTTAAAAAAAAATAGTGTTATCCATCACTCACAAATACAGTGCACAGTGAAAATGAGTACACCCCTGTTGAAAAGAAACATTTTGAACAATATTTTAATACATACACAAGTTATTCCCAAATCGTGCATAGAGTAAGTTTAATACAACATCTGTTCAGCTTACAACAGAAAAGAAAGATCAATAATATAACTTAAATGACATATTTGTCCATTTTTGTGAAATGATGCTGGTGCAAAAGTGAGTACACCCCTATGTTAAACTCCCTGAGAATGGGCCGTGTTGGCCCGAAATGTCATGAAATGAAAAGGGAGGTCATCGTTGTGCGTTTCATCCTTGCCTTACATTGAAATTTTACATTTTGAGTCTGCACCAGGCTAAAAGAGACGTGTGTGAGATTTGACTGAAATCCTATGGAGAGTATCATGATCTGCTTCAGTAGTCACAGTACATGTTGACAAGCATGTTTCTTTTGGTGAAATTCAGCTTCCTACTGTTGATGGCATCCATACAGCCCCAAACCATGTCACTCCCACTACTATGCTTGACTTTAAGCATGGGGCACTTTTCTTTGTACAAATCACTTTTTACCACCACACCACCAAGCCTGTGTGGTGGTAAAAAGTGATTTGTACAAAGAAAAGTGCCCCATGCTTAAAGTCAAGCATAGCAGTGGGAGTGACATGGTTTGGGGCTGTATGGATGCCATCAACAGTAGGAAGCTGAATTTCACCAAAAGAAACATGCTTGTCAACATGTACTGTGACTACTGAAGCAGATCATGATACTCTCCATAGGATTTCAGTCAAATCTCACACACGTCTCTTTTAGCCTGGTGCAGACTCAAAATGTAAAATTTCAATGTAAGGCGAGGATGAAACGCACAACGATGACCTCCCTTTTAATGCCTTTTCATTTCATGACATTTCGGGCCAACACGGCCCATTCTCAGGGAGTTTAACATAGGGGTGTACTCACTTTTGCACCAGCATCATTTCACAAAAATGGACAAATATGTCATTTAAGTTATATTATTGACCTTTCTTTTCTGTTGTAAGCTGAACAGATGTTGTATTAAACTTACTCTATGCACGTTTTGGGAATAACTTGTGTGTGTATTAAAATATGTTCAAAATGTTACTTTTCAACAGGGGTGTACTCATTTTCACTGTGCACTGTACATACAAAATTATGAAAAAAGGGGCCCGAAGTTGCCCTTTAAGCTGCTAACAAAAAGACAGCATCCAAATGTTTTAGAATACAGAGTATGAAAACAATATTCAAAATTTAAGGTTGCGCGAAGCAGACTTCCTGTTCAGTGTTACAATTCTGTTGTACACAAAGTTTTTAACATCCTTCCAGGTTCTCTTGCCCAGAACTTTCTCTTCTTTTATGCAGTTCATGCACGCTTCTTTTCCTGGTACTCTGCGCTGTTTGATAAACGCATCCAAGTGCTTGCACACTGCTGTCCTCTCAGCCTCAGACCATCCTCTCCTCGCCTTTGCTAGGGGTGACAAATGAGAGAAAACAATGTATACCTTAAATAAACAGACATCAATAAACATTTTCATCTTTACAAACATGGCTTGCAGGTAGTCACAGATAGCAACCACAGTACTTATGTAGTATACAATTTAGTATTGACCGAGTGGCTAGGCCATGCAAGGCTAGTTCATTCGTATAGCCCGTTTTTACAAGCAGTTTGTCTCAAAGGGCTCTACACAGCATCATAACATCAGCCGCTTTCGGACAGAGTAGTTATAGGAACGCAGTTATCAGAACTGTCCTACTCGAATTTTGTTCTGATAACTGTCCTTCTGTTTCAGTCTGCATTCGCACATGAGTCGGGACTGATGCGGCGCGCGCAGCCGTCTGCTTCAGTGACGTGTTAGCCGTTAGCCGTTTAGCGCTACATTCAAACACAAAACAAAACGGTAAAAGTAAGGAGAGTAGAAAAAACACCACCAAGAAGCTAATATGGAGAGCGGGGAGGCCACTGTGTTTATGGTCTGCATGATGGTGATATTAATCATGGACGATCGCATCAGACGTCTAACATCGAGGCTGGAAGAGCTCACAGAGAGAGTCAGGAGATACTTTTTCATTTCATGAAGGAAGAAAGGAGAGCAGAGTGCTGCAGACAAATGAGACCAGTGTAAGTTTAACTTATTAAACACCCGCCGGTTGTGTCTGTGTCTATGAGGAAACATTTCAGCCGTGATAGCATGACATGGGGCGTAGCTGCCGACCACCACACACCTCCGTTAGATTCGTTCTATAAGAACTATGAAAAGACCCGACCTCGGAGAAGGAGCTAAATGGTTATAGGAACTAAGAGAGAAAGCCCCGAGTTCCTGGTTGTCCGAACACGGGAGAAAACGGCCCCGCGGATTAAAAGGTTATTAAAACTGCCAAAGGTTCTTTAAGTCCGAAAGCGGCTAATATCTGCCCTACATCAACTGGGAAAAACTCCCAAGAAAACCCCTTGACAGGTGAAACAATCTGTATGCTTCTCCTGCCTAGTTTTAGAACCTACTTATTATTTCCTTGGATTTGGGCCGTTCTCTGCTCTTTCTCTCAATCACATTTGGTCCTGGTCCCTGATCTGCAACACAAACAGGCATACATAAGGAGAACACACACACACACACATATACACATATATATATATTTTAAATCGAACTTAAAAATCCACAGGTTGCTGTTAACGCTAGATTTTTGGCTTGACGTGAAGACAATTCTTCACCACATTTGCATCATGTCTGGCAATAATTTGACTCCCACAAAGAAGACAATATTAATTAATTAAATACAATTAAATACAATATTTAATTAGAGAATTATTTAAAAACGTAAAAAAAGAAAAGGGATGGAGTAGTGCATTGTTATTCATGCAAAATTACTATATTACTCTTTTATCTAATAAGTTTAAATATGAAAAACACAACCAGCAGTGTACAAAAAGGTTGCATTTCTAAATTCCACTACCATCAGTAATCTCACCATCTGTGTCTGACTTCTCATCCTCAGTTTGTGGTTCAAGGCGGACTTGGCGCAAAAGGTCCGAACGTGCATCTGTAAAGCAAGAGCAACACAAGTGCAACACCTCTTTAGATATAAAGGGAGACAATGAGATCATACAACTATCTGCAGAGAGGGATCATTCATGGTATTTTACAACTCATGCTTAGAGTTTTAACAAACTTACCGCTGGTTTTCACAGTCTTTGTCTGTTTTCTCTTCTTCTGGGAGAGCCTCATATCTGGGCTCGATCCCCTACTCTCATCTACAACAGCAACAGACAAACATTAGTCAATCTATACAGGTCAGGTTCAGATGTCAAAGTCTCTGAGCAATACATTATTTTAACAGCTACTAAAACTAATTCAATAAAAATCCAGCCGCCTAGCTTTCACTGAGAACAGTCTCGGTCAGGAGTTTGAGTAGGGTATCGTTGGGATTCCGGTCCCTCATTTTGATTCCTAAATTGTTATAGCAGCGTTTCAAGGCATCGAAAATAACAATTCTGATGGAATTGAAACGTTAGAACCGGTTCCATCAGGTTCTTGATACCCAAACCTAAGTGTGAGACAGGCATTGAGCACCAGTATACTGAGGTTAGTGACACCGAGCTGCTCAAGTGTGGGTAAAGTAGATTCATCCACATTAATTTCAGACTCTTTTATAACCAAAAGAAAATTTCACTGGGTATCTTTAAACACTTAAGAAATACAGTCACACCATCTTGGATTTTGTTTAAATATGAAAAATAACCACATGCATTATTCACCAAGAGGTTTTTTTTTTCTGAGTTTCATAATAAACATCATTAAACTCACCATCTGCATCTGACCTTCCGTCTTTGAAGTTGTCCAGGTCAGTGGCGTTCGAGATGCCAGCATCTCCAACTGAAAAACAAGTAAAAAAAATAAATAAAGTGACACATTAAGCACACTCCTATCAATAATGTAAATATAATTCTGATAATCGAAATCTGTTTAATTCCTTCTGTGTCCACCAACATCAAATAAAAGAAAAATACAAAGTTCTTCCGTGTCAGGGGACAGTGAGAGAGTGCTGCGCGACCATTCAACACTATAACTGGGTTTCTAACAATGGAAAGCTTAATGCAAATGGGTGGAGTGCCCCTTTAAAGCCTGGTTTATAGTCGGCAACGCAAGACGCAACACAAGACGCAACGCAAGCCCTTGCGCGGTTGCAAGCCCCCCCTTGCGTGCTTGCGTGTGTCACCTCAATTTTCTAAACTTTACGCAAGACGCAAGCGCAAGCCACTGGCTGTGTTCGAAACCGCCTACTACTTGAAAACGGCATACTCGATCTGACAGTATGCAGAGCGTTTACACGCAGTGCACTTCACTCCTGCCCGAGCCGAAATCAGCCGGCCTGAAAAGCTGATTTCCCTTAAGCTATAAACTCTGTAAATATATAACTTTAGCAACATTTGAAACATTTTCAGGCGAGAAAGTAGTCGTTTAGACCCCCAAAGTGTTGAAAATCTGACAAAATCCCGGCTGTTTACAAGAAGAAGAAGCATGAATCCACTCGAAGAGCTCCTGGCGGTGAATTTCCTTTCATCATAGTAGCCTTGTCATTGAAAAAACCCGCTGCTCCAACTACTGTCCTGGCGGTGAATCGCCACGCAGCACACGCAACCGCCGACAAAGCAAAATGAAGTATAAACGTCTCGAGCCATTAACATACGCGCAAGACGCAAGCGCAAGGGCAGTTAAAAGAAGTATAACTCAGCCTTAAGGATGAAATTCAACAGTTTGGATACTAAAACAAAAAAGAATAAATACTGACAACTGTTACATTTCATTGTATAGTAATTTTGACAGTAAACAATCTGTGTCCGAACGTGCATCTGTAAAGCAAGAGCAACACAAGTGCAACACCTCTTTAGATATGAATAGGAAACAATGAGATCATACAACTATCTGCAGAGAGGGATCATTCATGGTATTTTACAACCCATGCTTGGAGTTTTAACAAACTTACCGCTGGTTTTCACAGTCTTTGTCTGTTTTCTCTTCTTCTGGGAGAGCCTCATATCTGGGCTCGATCCCCTACTCTCATCTACAACAGCAACAGACAAACATTAGTCAATCTATACAGGTCAGGTTCAGATGTCAAAGTCTCTGAGCAATACATTATTTTAACAGCTACTAAAACTAATTCAATAAAAATCCAGCCGCCTAGCTTTCACTGAGAACAGTCTCGGTCAGGAGTTTGAGTAGGGTATCGTTGGGATTCCGGTCCCTCATTTTGATTCCTAAATTGTTATAGCAGCGTTTCAAGGCATCGAAAATAACAATTCTGATGGAATTGAAACGTTAGAACCAGTTCCATCAAGTTCTTGATACCCAAACCTAAGTGTGAGACAGGCATTGAGCACCAGTATACTGAGGTTAGTGACACCGAGCTGCTCAAGTGTGGGTAAAGTAGATTCATCCACATTAATTTCAGACTCTTTTATAACCAAAAGAAAATGTCACTGGGTATCTTTAAACACTTAAGAAATACAGTCACACCATCTTGGATTTTGTTTAAATATGAAAAATAACCACATGCATTATTCACCAAGAGGTTTTTTTTTTCTGAGTTTCATAATAAACATCATTAAACTCACCATCTGCATCTGACCTTCCGTCTTTGAAGTTGTCCAGGTCAGTGGCGTTCGAGATGCCAGCATCTCCAACTGAAAAACAAGTAAAAAAATAAATAAAGTGACACATTAAGCACACTCCTATCAATAATGTAAATATAATTCTGATAATCGAAATCTGTTTAATTCCTTCTGTGTCCACCAACATCAAATAAAAGAAAAATACAAAGTTCTTCCGTGTCAGGGGACAGTGAGAGAGTGCTGCGCGACCATTCAACACTATAACTGGGTTTCTAACAATGGAAAGCTTAATGCAAATGGGTGGAGTGCCCCTTTAAAGCCTGGTTTATAGTCGGCAACGCAAGACGCAACACAAGACGCAACGCAAGCCCTTGCGCGGTTGCAAGCCCCCCCTTGCGTGCTTGCGTGTGTCACCTCAATTTTCTAAACTTTACGCAAGACGCAAGCGCAAGCCACTGGCTGTGTTCGAAACCGCCTACTACTTGAAAACGGCATACTCGATCTGACAGTATGCAGAGCGTTTACACGCAGTGCACTTCACTCCTGCCCGAGCCGAAATCAGCCGGCCTGAAAAGCTGATTTCCCTTAAGCTATAAACTCTGTAAATATATAACTTTAGCAACATTTGAAACATTTTCAGGCGAGAAAGTAGTCGTTTAGACCCCCAAAGTGTTGAAAATCTGACAAAATCCCGGCTGTTTACAAGAAAAAGAAGCATGAATCCACTCGAAGAAGTCCTGGCGGTGAATTTCCTTTCATCATAGTAGCCTTGTCATTGAAAAAACCCGCTGCTCCAACTACTGTCCTGGCGGTGAATCGCCACGCAGCACACGCAACCGCCGACAAAGCAAAATGAAGTATAAACGTCTCGAGCCATTAATATACGCGCAAGACGCAAGCGCAAGGGCAGTTAAAAGAAGTATAACTCAGCCTTAAGGATGAAATTCAACAGTTTGGATACTAAAACAAAAAAGAATAAATACTGACAACTGTTACATTTCATTGTATAGTAATTTTGACAGTAAACAATCTGTGTCCGAACGTGCATCTGTAAAGCAAGAGCAACACAAGTGCAACACCTCTTTAGATATGAATAGGAGACAATGAGATCATACAACTATCTGCAGAGAGGGATCATTCATGGTATTTTACAACTCATGCTTGGAGTTTTAACAAACTTACCGCTGGTTTTCACAGTCTTTGTCTGTTTTCTCTTCTTCTGGGAGAGCCTCATATCTGGGCTCGATCCCCTACTCTCATCTACAACAGCAACAGACAAACATTAGTCAATCTATACAGGTCAGGTTCAGATGTCAAAGTCAATGAAATCAAAGGTTAAATTAATAGGTGCACCTCTAACACGTTTAAAATAAACAGAAACCTTAGACACAAACCATCGTCTTCCTCTCTGCTTGGGATCTTTTTCTTCTGTGGGTGAATGTCGGAAGTTGATGTGGGAGATTCATCTACGAAAGATAATTAGTCAGTGCAGAACCAAAAAGACTACTGCTGAATAAACTAGCTCAATTAAGTCAAAACAGGACAAAACTGTCAGCTCTAGTGCATACATACCACTAACAGAAAGGCTGATGGTGTCAAGGTTCTTTCCCTTTAGAGTCCCTGTCCCCTCTTCCATTGCGAAAAGAAGTTTGCTGATCTTTGCGATTTGAAAGGTCTTGTCAGTCTGCCGGTAAAAGTCCCGATGAACTCTGATATCATGTCCCATAAATCTTGCGACTTGTTCGAGCTCTTGTTCACTTAGATCGAGAAGTTGACACAGAGTGGCAACTTGTTTCCTTAGTTTGGTTGATCTAAGGAGCTCTGGGTTTTCTGCTTTACTTTCCTTAGCATATTTTCGCAGGCAATCACAGCCACGTATGTTTGTTAATGCACCTGGTCTTGCGAAGAGATATGGGTTTTCTACGGGTATGCCAGCTTCATCCCTCCTTTCTATTAACAATTCAATCGACTCCTTCATTCGCTCTGTAAAGAAAACAGGGACCTTCTTGTCTCTTTTTCCTCTGACCTCTATACGTGTTAGGAGACTGCTGAGCTGTTTCTCGAGTGGGGACAATGTTTCATAGATGTCTTTGTTAATGGGATTAGTGCTTGCTGTCTTGTAGATGTCAAAAGACAAACGTGATGCTTCCCCTTCACGCCGTTTGTTGAAGATGATGACCTGTGCCAGAACTGTCTCATTCAATGTCTTGTAGGCTGTTAAACTTCGCTCCTTTGTTAGTTCCTCCTTTGCTTTATCTTCGATCATCCTCAGATGATCCCTCAGAGTGACCACATCTTTGGTAAGGGGGATGTCGTCCTGCTTGTTCCATCGCTTTTCTTGCATTGTCTGATGAGCACTGACAGCCACATGATTTTTCCAGTTTTTTTCTAAAAGTTCAAGGAATTTTTTTGCCTTCCTCTCAGCCAGGTCATCATCATTCATGAGTGCTTGTCCAATGAGGACCTCCACCGCTCCTTTGAGACAGAATCCGATTTTGACAGCAGTAGATGGTTTCCCATACTCATTTTTGCCAGGACTAAACTGTGAAACCTTCTTTGCCGCACTGACTACAAGCTGAAACCATGTTGGTGCACATACGTCTTCCAGGCCTTTTACAGTTTTGTTCATGCTTTTAGCCACCAACATGAAACGGCCAAGCTCCCTCATTCTCTGTGAAATATACTGGTGTTTTGACTTCACACGCCCATGTTTTGCAAAAAGTGCTTCACCATAACTGCAAATCAAAGAATCTGTCCTTATGTGAAAAGACACATCATCTTGCCGCATGTTATTGACGATCGCCTGACATCCAGTGGAGGAAGTCCTGATCGGAAGAAGGTGTGCAGCTCGACTTTGTACTCTTCTTCTTGTATTTTTCTCATTATCTGTTGCACATGATTTTTTGCTTCCACACGAGGACTGATGTTTCCACAATTCCTTTTTGACAAACATCCCATAACAATAGGTGCAAGGCAAGTAATCTTCAACACAGGTGTTAAGAGACGGCTGCTTGCACGTCACGACTTGACCTTTCCCCTTTTTCAGGACTTTTGTGTTGTGCCTAAAATCCCCTTTATTACGTAGTTGATCTAGAAGAACCTTTCTGTTTTTTGATTTTGCCGGGAAGCTGAAGGCATAGGCTACATCCTTGATCGCAATATGTTTCCTCTCCAGATGCCTCGCTATCTTTGAGTGTGGCTTTCTACAGTAAAGACAGTAGTGTCTTTTGTCCCATGAGCGTCTGCCATCCTTCCTTTTTGTGCAGGTTTTTATAGTTACACTTTTTACTTCGGTGTGTTCTTCATTCATTTTTCTTTTTACATACGTTTTGGGGTTTCCGTGTTTTTTTATTTTGCACTTGCCTGCTCTTTGATCTTTGTTTTCTGATGAATCTGTATCAAGAGTTTCTTCAGAGAGGATATCCAGGATATTCTCATCTGCATCACTGCCTGATGACTCAATCTGGGATGGGCTGTATTCTGCGTCTGATCCCTCATGGCTTGAAACTTCTGACTCAGGGGACTCACTCTCCTCATGATGACTGTCCAACTGTAAGCAAAACACATAAACACCAGAGAAAAAGTTGGTTCATACAAGTTCTACTATGAGCAAAAAGAGGGGTTTTATCTGCACGTCATAAGTTTAATTTAGGTGTAGGGTAGTATAAAAAGTAGCATAGAAAATTACTCTTAAAATGTGTGTTGCATGTAAACCACCATTGTTGATTAATGGGTACATAAAGCGCTCAAAATGTTTATCATTCTTAAAATATAAATAAAATGTCTCAAAATAGTTTTAAAATGTCGTTTTTTGGTATAAACCGTTTAATGCAATTCTGTTAAGACGTCACGTTGGGGAGGCGTTGTGGAATGTTAGCCTCAGCCTAGTCCCAGAACTATGGAAACTGACTGGGATGAGGAAGAGGTGGCAAGAACCAACAACATTTATGATGGCCCACAGCTGTATAATTTCGACCCCTTCAGGCCTGAGAGGGCGAATAAGGAATTGCCGAGAACTAATGGCCGTCAAAGCCAATTAAATGCATGGTATGAGGAGAATGAGTGGAGAGTTGGTGAAGTCTTAGTGCGCTTCGCTATCATTTAGCGCCGCAGCAATGAGCACTGGAGCTATTGTATGAATAGCAGTGCATACAATAATGTATGTTTAACGGTGCGTTCACACCAGACGCGGTCGGGCGACGGGATTACATACAAAGTCAATGCAAAGACGCGATTAGACGCGGATTCAAGTATCAAAATGTATCAGAACTTATTATATAGAGTCTATGATCAGAACCAATGTTTATTGTGACTGCAATTGGTGTCTAATCGCGATCGCTGGAATGCTATTCCTACCCGACCATAAGCATAATTATTTTGCTAAAACATTAGCATTGGGCCTTGTGCTATAGTAAATGTGCAGGCTGAACAAATATGCTATGAAAGAGGTAACTGTTTATCATTGAGCAACTACTGTTTTTAAATGACTGATTATTTTGTGTCAGTATTAAAGGGGATAGAGAATCAAAATCGTCTTTTTCCCGTTTTTGGTGTTAGTCCTGAGTCTCCCCGCTGTGGGGAGTACACACAAAGTGCCAGCAAGTGTCAGAACCTCTGTTTCAAGTTCTCCCCTTTTTTGAATAGCCCCCAGAATATCACCCAATCCGTTTTTGTGAAAAAGTGACGTCACTTTTTCAGCAATCGCACCCCCCGCACCCAAGTCCACAGCCACCCCTTTCAGACACGCCCCGTCGGCGAGAAACAGGAACAGCTGTGCCTTCCAAGGCTGTGAAAGCGGACTACGATCGTTACATATTCTTCCCCCGGAAAGCAATGTTCGCCATCAATGGCTTTTATTTATTTTTAACAGCATCCCCAGTACATACAACCGCCGACTTTTCCTTTGCTCTGCGCATTTCACGGAGGACAGTTTCACAAAGCTTGCACGATTCCGAGCAGCAGAGTAGATGGTCAGTTCCGACAGACACAGACACAGACTGCAGCGAGCTGTGGCTCCGCTGAGAAGGTGATCAGCTGCACGTCTCCAGGACTATGGGGCGAGTAGGTCGGATCACAGCTGACCCTTCTCACGCTGCACATGGACTATTTGCACCGCTCCCCTCGGGCAGGAGGCTTCGGTCCATTCGGACCAGAACCTCCCGTCACAAAAACAGTTTTTTCCCCCTTGCAGTTGGACTTATGAACACTTCATAATCACCTCATAACCTGCCCCAGTCACTTTACCATCATTAAAATTACACTAATGAAGCTGCACTGTTGTTGCTCTGTATATTGGATACTGTGTATTGTTGTACACACCTTGTACTTTTTATATTCATATATTTTTATTCTTTATTTTTTATTATTATATCCTATGTTACATGTTTGCACCTTACGCCGCAGCAAATTCCTAGTCAGTGAACACTGTTCACTAACAATGGCAATAAAATGGATTCTGATTCTGATGAGCTTTCTTTCCAGTCAGTGTATTACTCTATAGCTCTGTTTTCAGTGAGAGCAAGGGCAGCCAATCAAGCAACGGCAACCGAACAGCGCCAACACCTACCTGCATTTCATAATGAGGTTGCCAGATAAGCTCTGAAACGACGCCAATAAGGGCAAACGACGCATTCTAAACCCAGCATAGTAACAGCTGTTTCAGAGAGCCTTTTAGGGAGGTTCTGAGCCATTACAGACCCAACCAATTTTTTTTTGGGCTACATATCACATCACAGAACAAGGATTAATGCCCCATTCAACCATTCTCTATCACCTTTAAATAAAAGAGGAACATTGTATTGTATATATTTTTTTCAAACATGGCCTTAAAGTAACCTGAAAATGTTAGACAAGTTAGAGGCTAAGTTCGATAGTCAGACTGCAGGTTTCACTTGCCACTGGCCAAAGGCAAGCACTCTTGTTGAGTTCTGGACAAACTGACTCACAGACAATTTAGTTAATTAATCCAAAATTAATATTACATGGTAAGGAAGTATTCAACACATATGATGAGTAAGCCAGCGCACTATTTCGCTATAGCCCATATTAGAATAAGAAAAAAGCCAAAGGAAATACATACCAAATCTTCTTGTTCCTCCTTCTCCATCTGTAAAGTAAAATAAAATTCAATGCGCATGTGAAAAAAATGAACAAACTTATTATATTACAGTACAAAAGCTCTGCTGTAAATTATGCTTTTACAAAACTCATTATGTACTTTTTAGACCCTGTCAAAAATATGTTAATGTAAATGCATGTTTATTACTTAGGTCATAGTTAAAGGTGGTGTTGTACTCGACTACATTATACTGAGAGCTGTTTCTATATCTCTCCTCCCTATTTACACACACATGAAAATTGTATTATACATATGTATACTGAATATAATGCAGTCCAATCATGCACTATCACTAACTATAGCCTCAGTAGTACATATATACTTAGCAAAATGCTAACTTAGTGTCCAGAGTGTGCTCAAACTCTTAAGATGCTAATGTTAAAAGTTAGTTATTAATTAGGAACACTGTTTTAGTGAGTCATTTTACTAACACTACCATTAACCCCTTAAAGCCTGAATTTATATAGCTGTATATAAAAAAAATACAGCTATATGTGTTTTAGCCTTTAAGTAGATGGTAAATAATGCTGAGATTATTAATTTCACTTTTGCACAAAAAATAAATAGAATTTTTTGTATGTTGCAAATTTGCAAACAGGCATCCTGGTCAATTTGGAGTCAACGGTTACTCCGGCTACGGTTTGTAGCATATATGCGACAATAGGCGTTATGGGGTTAAATAATATCACCATAAATGTGAATTTGCTATGTGTGAAATTGAGTTTCATCTAAATAGTCCTACAAATTAGTTTAAATTAAAGGAGAACTCCGGCCTTTGAAGCGCAATTCCATTGCTAGAGGTTGTCAAATACTGACAGTAGGACACAGAGAGGTGCAAATCGGCGCTCCCTGTGTGGAGATAGCGCTGTTCGCATAGCGTGTCATGCGAGGCTAATACGTGGTGGCTAAGGGGCAAGCGCTAACCCTTCCACGTAAAACAACAACTTGCACACTGCAGAAACGTTACACCACTTTATAAACCATCCGACAATAAAGTCACAAGCCTTACCATCAAAACTATATGCATGGTTCTCACATTACTGGCATGGGGACGTTACAAAACAACTTTATAAACAGCATGTAACTCACCGGCTGGTTGTAGGCTCGCGCATGTGAAAGCCCAAAAGAGTCGATGGACAATACTCCCATATACAAAGCAATTATCTTCTCTAGAAAAACTGAGTTCAAGTATTTAAAACATTACAACAATACATGCCCAGTAATATTGTTGTAATGTTTTAAATACTTGAACGCAAGTTGTTGTTTTACGTGGAAGATTTAGCTCTTGCCCCTTAGCCACCACGTATTAGCCTCGCATGACATGCTGAGCGAACAGCGCTATCTCCACACAGGGAACGGAGATTTGCACCTGTCTGTGTCCTACTATCAGTATTTCACAACCTCTAGCAATGGAAATGCGCTTCAAATGCCCAGGAGTTTTCCTTTAAAATTATTAGCAAAGATTAAATTCCACAGATGTAACATATTTTACATTAATCACATAACATTACAATAACTGAGACTAATTCTGCCCCCTTACATGCTAACGTTAGCTTCATAGCCTTATTCTGACAAAGTTAGCTTACAGTTTCACAAAGGCTGGAGAATGTGCCTGTTTTACAAACAACAAATAGCCTAACCTTGCTTGATATAATATTAAAAATATCTTACCTGGAGCTGTAATTGGTTATTCTCCTCTTTTTCTTTCTCGTTGTGTCTCCTTTCACATCGGTTGTGATGCTCCCTCAGTCTCTCCAACCTGCGCTGATGTGAGCACATGTCTCTCTGATGATTGACTTCTCTGATGATTGAGTACTCTGATGATGCGTTCAGGTGCGCAGGGAAATTGACATGAGGGTCTCTCATGATGGAGGGATTTCTTACAAAACGTTTCAAAATACTATTAATTAAGTTAATCACTGGAAATCACTAACCCAATTAATTTTAGGGAGAGTTTACTTACACTCTTACACATAGTTTAAAACACTGTAACAGAATATTATTAAGTCAGGTTCAGTAAAACAGTAATTTTCATATCCCTTGAATGCAGCATTAGTTTTACTGAAGTGTTGAGGTGCAGGTGCTTGTTGGGCCTCGCCCATCCCCCCCCCTCACTGTCTCCCCTGTCCCTTATTTATATATAAATATATACAATTCCCCTGGATGCTTTTAGCTGATATCTCCACTTGTGAGTGGAGTTAGGGGACACATGACACATCAAATAACATCTACAGATCATTTTGAGTTGAATGGTACTAGTATTGACCGTCTGCCGTATGGGGAAATGGGAGGGGGAATGAAAAACCTTAACGGAAGGTTTTGTCCCGTTTTAAGCTGTGACCTTTGACCTTAGGGGCACCAAAGGGGTCAAACAACATGTACTCTGTGAGCCGGTTCTATCGAGACCATGCTCAAAGACCTCCGACCTTCCTGTGGGCCGTGAGATGCGTATGTGCTTGTGAGCATTTCACGTTGGATACTTATGATGATTCTCCAGATCTGCTTTATCCCTACAACATCATGTCATATGAACGTTCAGAACTTAAAAGATTTTATTTTAAGTGAAATATTGCCATATTGGAATATTAGTCTGATTTTCTATCCTTAAACCTGCAGTGTGGATAATGCATGTTCAGCTAGTTAACTTATCAGTGGCTCTTGGCTACTTAACAGTTTTCACCAACGTTAGATATTTTGGCGAATTCATTGAGTAGAAATACTGTATATCAAAACCGTGTAAGTGAGCACTTTAAGGCCTGGTACCATGTGGTTTGTTGTTGATTTTGGCATAATATGGTTACATGCAAGGAAGGATGAGCCATTTGGGTGCCTCGACATTGCTAGGTTAGCACTAGCGGCATTCTCGCCGATGAAGCCAGATATCAGAGCAGCTGTTTTCGACTGACATTGTGTCATAAAAGCTGTAAGGTAAAAACGTCCTAAAACCAGAGACACTTATGAAGGAGAAAGTACAATTTGACATGTTGATTGTTTAGCGACAGCTCGAAACTCCTTGCAACGAGTTTGATTCACATGCCGCAACTCCTCAACCACTGTCTCGTCATGAATGTTGAGTTTGAATTGGCCTGAGCATAATTGCAACTGACACCATCCATCCATTATCTTCCGCTGGTCCGGGGATCGGGTCGCGGGGGCAGCAGCTTGAGCAGAGAGACCCAGACGTCCCTGTCCCCGGCCACTTCCTCCAGCTCTTCTGGGGGGACCCCGAGGCGTTCCCAGGCCAGCCGAGAAACATAGTCTCTCCAACGTGTCCTGGGTCTTCCCCGGGGCCTCCTCCCAGTGGGACGGGCCCGGAACACCTCACCGGGGAGGCGTCCAGGAGGCATCCTAACCAGATGCCCGAGCCACCTCATCTGACTCCTCTCGATGCGGAGGAGCAGCGGTTCTACTCCGAGCCCCTCCCGGATGACCGAGCTTCTCACCCTATCTCTAAGGGAGAGCCCAGACACCCTGCGGAGGAAACTCATTTCGGCCGCTTGTATTCGCGATCTCGTTCTTTCGGTCACTACCCACAGCTCGTGACCAGAGGTGAGGGTAGGAACATAGATTGACCGGTAAATCGAGAGCTTCGCCTTCTGGCTCAGCTCCTTCTTCACCACGACGGGCCGGTGCAGAGCCCGCATCACTGCAGACGCCGCACCGATCCGTCTGTCAAGCTCCTGTTCCATTCGTCCCTCACTCGTGAACAAGACCCCGAGATACTTGAACTCCTCCACTTGGGGAAGGATCTCATTCCCGACCTGGAGAGAGCAACTGACACCCATTCTACAAAATGTACAATCATGTTTGACGTGGTTATTGTTGTTAGGCGTCTTGTCCTGTGTTAACTGTAACCAGTCCAGCGTGTAGGGCTACCACAGCATGTTATAGATAGATAGATAGATAGATAGATAGATAGATAGATAGATAGATAGATAGATAGATAGATAGATAGATAGAGTAATGTATTTATCTATCTTTCTCTTTCTATCTATCAATTATGGGACACAATTCTATTGTATAGTAACTTAAGACTTTTTTGAATATGTATATATTTTTCTTTCATTTCTTGTCATTAGCTGTGTCTGATTGCTGGCTGACACATAAGGAGGCTTAATGCAATGTGAAAAAATAATTTTCTGTTAATGTGTCACACTGGATTGGATGAGGTTATTTTGTATGTAAAGACCTGCACTCATTGATAGATTTAAAATGACTGCATTTGTAAGATACAGTAGTTTGTTGTGGTTGAATAGAAACAGATGACTTACAGATTCTTTTTCCCCTATGTTGTAGGTACTTGGAGTACAAATATCTGCATTGTTCTGTCTGTAGTTGAAATAATACCTTCTTAAATTGAATTTAAAATGGGACTGAACCTCTTACCCCAGTATGCTGCTTTTATTCAATTGATGCAAGTTATGGTGTAACACTAGTTCACTAGCTGTTGTTTTTTTTGTTTTTTTGGTCTCGGTCTCGGTCTTGTCGCGACTTTGTCTTGGTCTTGACTCAGTCTGTCTTGGCCTTGGTCTCGTCTTGGTCTCAGTCTTGATACGATCTGGTCTTGGTAGTGCCTTGGTCTCGGTTTAGGCGGTCTTGACTACAAGTCTAATTAGCAGTAGTGTTGTTATATTATTATTAGACTAATTATAAAAAATGGAAGTAGTAGCAATAGTATTCTGTTTTGTAATACCACCTAAAGAAAATTGTAGTATTGGCAGTATTATGATTATTTTATACTAATTGTAAAAATAAATAAATAAATAAAAATTATTATTATTATAATAAACAAAACTAATGCTACCACTAATATTTCTTAAATAATTATAAATAAAAATACTTCAACTTCCTACATTTTCCACTTATATAATTATTATAATAATTATTAATTATTATTATAATAATTATTACACGTCCCTCTCCTCCCTCCTGCCAGCCAGACCTTTCTCCTTCAGTCACAGCGCTGCCCATCCTCCACCTGTGGCTGCGGGGGAACTCCCCCTCCCCTCGATGGGCCATTAATTAAGGCTCTGCTGTGCAGCGCACTGTGCACCACAATATCAGCACTTCTCAGCCCTGACTCTCAAACCTGTTTGCAGGCTGTAAACTTGCATTTAAATTAAAGAATCACATTTATCTGCACAAAGTAGTAACACCACAATGTTTAAAATCTGTTAAATCCTGCATTGTTATTTTTTCAAGGTTAAAAAATCAAGTGTTAAACGTAAATTACTTAATTAATTAATCAGAATAAACCCTAATTGTATTTTATTCTGTTTTAGCATTGCATTAATAATTTTATATTATGTTTGTTTTTTCTGTGTTTCATATGGTAAAGACTGGTTAAGAACTGCCAAATTGCTCCTCAGGAATAATTATGTTTATTTGTGGATGAATTAAATCTTTCTTAAACACAACAAACTGAAAATACAACAAACTTCCTTTGTTGAGGACATACTGTACAATTATCTGGGATTTCCAGAGCATCATAAGCAGCCAGAAGTAGTAGCTAGAGCAATATTAGGTATCAGAAAATATAATCTTGAAGTTTAAGTAGGCTACCTTAAATCTTTTAATACAGTAAATCAGGCATCACCAAATGGCCGAGCTATGTCTGGACCTGGACCCAGTGATGGTTCAATCCCGACCTGAGACCAATATTTAACCCTCCTTTTTTCCTCCTGGGTCAAACTGACCCATTCATCTACTTCTCAACATATTTAATTTCTTCACAGAGGAACATTTTGAACCCAGATGCATGACTTAGAGACAGGAGTGAACCTTCATATAAACTTGTGGCCTAAAAATAAAAAATAATATAAATGAAAAAAACAAAAACAACCCCCCCCCCCCCGAAAAACAGGCTGATGCAAACTAATCAAAAATGTGGATTATACTGAGAGATAAATGATTTGGGCAGGCAGGGCATTATGCAGTACGGATCAGGCAGACAAAGAGGAAAAGCACTGGAGGAGGGTGGAGTCAGTACATGGTAGGGAACATAGCAGTTATGGATATTTATGACTGGATAGCATTGTGACAAAAGATAAAGGAAAGATTGAAAAGTGAAAAGAAAAGTGGTTATGACCATGTCCCGATCTACAACTGATGCTGATGGAGGGGCAATTATTTAGATTCATAGCCAATATACTGGAATCATTAAAGGTAGAGTCTGGAAGTTTGTTCGGTGCAGTGTGTAAACAAAATATTCAAACTGGATCCCTCCTCTCAGGGTTTAAGTGTGCAGCCTCCTGCCCTTGACTGTGCGGGCCACATGATGTTCAGGTTTTGAGAAACACTGTCTCATGCCACAGCCGCCGGAGTGCAGAGTGTGACGGTCCATCGGACCAGGACAGTGGAAGTGAGACTGAGACACCCTGTCTGCCTCAGCCATCTAATGTCTCGAGAAATGCAGTGTTGTGCTAGAACCACCTTCCGCCACAGAGGTGGAGGCTTCTCCACAGTTGAGGTCCATCATAAGACGACCAAGGTAAACGGGGCTTCTCGGTCTTGCTGAACTCCGCAGTCCTGCCACACCACAACTCAGGGAGACCGAGATGCCCGATCTACCTCAGCTGATGGATATGTGTTTATATTTTATTTAAGTTACTCTTAATATTCTTCATATTCATATTTATCTATTTATTTATTTTGGTACTGCTTTCATATATATATACTGTATATATATACACACAGAGAGTGTTCTGCCCTTCAGGCATTTAAGTTTAAATTGTATGCTTTTAATTTGGTTTACTTTCAGTTTCCTGTTGACTCTTATTTTGACATGTGTCTACTGAGCTAAACAGGAAGTAGTAAAATATATTAACTTGGCAGCTTTAATAACACGTCTGAAACAGCAGGCTGGTTAAACAGGCAGACAGTCAATATTCCAGAGAAAATGCATCCTACCCGTTGACTCCCAGCAGAAGCATCACTTGTATGTATTTCATCTCTTTTTCTGACTTAGTTAACTTTTAAGCATATGGTTTCATGTTGTTAAAGTAATGTTTATGAAGCTAGGAGGCTTAGCTAATTGCAGTGTTTTATTTTATTAAAGGATCCCCATTAGCTTGTGCCATAGCAGTTCGCTAGTCTTCCTGGGGTCCTAATTCAAAATACATCACATAATTTCAATTAAAAAACATACAGATATACATGCATTAAAAGTTCAAAAAGTCCTAGTAAAGTAAAATACATTCACAAAACAATTATAGCAAATAGTTCTAACATGAAGTGCTGCCACATTGCTTAAGTCCAGCTTTGAACACTTAATAAAACAATATAAAAATACAGACTATACAACTTGAGCCAACACCTATATTAACCATTCAAAAGATGCTCTCTTAATCTCTTTTTAAAGGATTTTTTGCATTTGTCTTGACGGTTATCCAGTGGCAATTCATTCCATGTCTCAATAGCTCTATAAAGCACAGTTCGTTTCAGTGAGTCACCCTTGCCCGCTTTCCTGGTGTCATATTTGTGAGCTGTATTACAAAACACTACTTGATGTATCAAAAACTCAGGTCTATGTGTTTTCATTATTTCATTAAGAAATGTTGATATGCTTAGGGCCAGCCTCTTCTCAACGCTGAGCCATGACAGTGTAGTGTGCATCTCATGAATTCTGGTTCTAGCAGAACATCCTCGGACAAGCCTAGCAGCTCTGTTTTGAACAACTTGTAGTTTTGCCAGATCCTTTTTTGAGGCTGAGGCCCACACCACTGAGCAGTAATCCAGATGAGATAAAATTAAAGATTTGCAGACTTGCTCCAGGATTTTAAATGGCACATATGGTGCACATTGTCTTGTGAAGTGAATACCACTGCCCATTTTATGAATGATTCCATCTATATGTTCAGACATTGACAGATGGTTGTCAATGATCATGCCCAGCAATTTCACCTTTCCCACTGGTTTTATGGGCTCTTTGGCCACATATAGTTCTAACTTTGGCTTAGTAGCCAGTTTGTGTCTAGACCCAAATAAAATACTCTTAGTTTTGGATATATTCAAGACAAGCTTATTCAATGTAATCCATGCATACACGGTTTCCAGTTCTCGGGATATTACTTCACCAAGTTCATCATAAGTGTTTGCAGCACAATACAATGTAGAATCATCAGCATACATTACCAGAGTAGCATTTTTTACTGCAGAGGGCAAATCATTTGTAAATATAGAGTTGAGTAACGGTCCAAGACAACTTCCTTGAGGCACACCACAAGTGATATTATTGATATTAGATAAGCTGCCATTGTAGCAAACTCTTTGTGTTCTAGCACATAGATAGGTTCTAATCAATGAAATGGCATGTTGTGTGAAGCCATAGGATATAAGCTTTCCAATCAGCAACTCATGATCAATAACATCAAAAGCAGCACTGAAGTCTAACATGACAGCAGCCACTACCTTAGAGTCATTTATCACATTTATCACAGTGTGCAGCATCACTTATGGTGATGCTGCACACTGTGATATCCTGATGCCTTGTGGTTGTTGATCAGCTGTCATGTGTCAATTAAGTATTGTAGCATAATAGTGGCCTTACTTTGGATTTGAAATGTGTATGTATTGTGGGACATATTTGTGTGGCTGCTGCATTTGTTTTATCAGCATACAATAGGCCTACATTTTTTAAAGAAGTGGGGGGTCGTTACTGTTGGCCCTGACTGAAACACCACCGCACACTATGGATAATCTGTATATCTGTTACTTGTGAAGATTAAATGAAGATGGCATGGCGCACAGCAAACATTAAATATATTAAACATAAAATTAAACATATTTTGGATGAGTGTCCTTTACAATAATGTAGACAAAGCTCTAAACCCCTATCAAATCATATTATAATGTATCAACATTATCTTTGCAGTGACTCAAGGGCGTCAATTTCGGTGGGGACGAGTACCTACCAGTTTTCGTTAAGATTAATTTTGTACCCACCACTTAAAAAAAAACATTGGCATTGAACCTAGCACTTCTGAAAACTCACTTCCGAATGCGTCTCCGTCCCCAGCAAATGCCGATGCAGTGACACTGATAAAGTGACGCAGAACAAATGATTGAGATTTTATTACTAAAAGTCAAATTTTTGCCCAAGATTATATTTCATTAATGTTGTAAAATGAGTCTGATAGCCAGCTTTGAGTGACTGGTTTTCTAGAATCTCCTCTGTTTGTTGTGAAACCAGATAGGGCAAAGAAACCTTTAATATGCTTAACATCTGTGTGACAGAGCTCTGGATATTATTTCTATTGCTATGTTAGATTTTTGCCACATTGGGTCCTATTGAAGGCCCAGGGTCCAGAGGCGTGGTTTGCCACTGCCTTTTGGATATGAAATGTCATCACTTCACTATTCTTTTTCAGACATTTCTTGAGAATAGATAAAAATATTTTCTATGGTGTTTCACAGACCTTGACCTTTGAGCTGTGTCCACCAAAATCTGTTCAATTCATCCTTGTGACTTAGCAGTCATTTCTTTCAGATTCTAAAAAAATGCCTAAAACTATTTCTGATATCACATTCATGAGTTACCTCTGACCTGAGAAAATCTACTCAGTTCATCCTTGAGTCTTAAGTGAAGTAGTTTCAGTTCTCCCACTTACATCTATCAGCACCTGAAAAATTAACCATGGTCAACATAACCTGTATGCTGCCGATTTTAGACTACGTATTTCTCTTGTATTTATTTAAAGCAGAAGTAAGCAGAATATTTGTGTTAATATGAGTCTTAAATATTGATATCTTCCCACAGCAATCACCTCTATAGAGTGTTAGCAGGGTAGTAAAATTAGTCTGTCTGTTCTGACAAGCTGTAATATCACATGTACATTACACACAAGTCAGCTTTATGAAGCAGAGGTCAAGTAAAATATAAAATAGCACAATTAAAGTAGATTTCAGGCAGGGTCTATGAACCTTTTTCACTGTGAATTTAATGTAATGACAAATTATGACCCAAGAAAACAAATAATTAATTTTTAAATATCACAAAAATACAAAAATAAAATAAAATTAAATATAATATAGTTTATTTGACTTAAAAACACCTGGAAATGGTAATTTCTTTAATAATAATTAAATAATTAAAAACCACCCTTGGGGGGCGATAGAGAGTGTTGTATTCAGACTGAGTACACACACGTGGGTTTGTCATTTTTTTCTCAGTTTTGCATTTTTTTGAGGACCTCTCTGAAACTTTGAGAGAAGCATATATACAGCCTCTAGAAGCCATTACAGTGAAAATCTAGTGAGGACCGGCCTAAATGTCCTCACTTTCCAAAATGGTCCTCACTCAAAAGGTTAATAACCCTAGGTGGTTCTCACAAAGATAGCTGTGCAAACACACACACACACACACACACACACACACACACACACACACACACACACACACACGCACACACACCCTCCAAAAGAGCTCACCGGAACAATTAGCCCTTAATATGCATGCACGCATGCATACTAGCACTCAAACAGTAAATTCAACACGCTGTGCATAGAGCTTGGCTTTCTTAACACACACATCCTTGAGATTCGCACAGACAAATTTGCGAGCTACTGCGTGGGAAGACGAATAGCCAGCAAGAGACGGAGAGAATGGGGATAATCGGAAGGCACGGACGAAGGAGGAGCAGCGAGTGGTTAAAGGATGTGTAATGTCTGCTGCCGAGGTTATTGGACAAAATGAGCTCCAGGGCTTTTGTTGCGGTCCGACAAGCTATTTATCTATTCATAATCATTATGCAATAGGTAAAAAATGTGAGGGAAAAATGCAAAGAGCACAGCACTTCTATTTCCCTGCTTCTGCAAAGAGCCACTACGAAGGCAATTACTGCAGCTTATTTCTAAAGGTGTTCCAAAAGAGTTTGGATTGTCAAAAGAAAAGATTGTGATTCATCTGTTATCAAACTTTTCACATGAATTAAGGAGGGATGGATTCATTTCATTGCAGTCATTTTAACCCTGCACTTATTTACATACTGTACCCACGTACAACCCCTATTGTACTTAATGAATTCAAATAAAATGGATCTGAATCTAATGCAGTTTCATTCAGTTCTCTTCTGGTGACACGAACACATGTAATTTAACTTAATTCATATACTTTCGAAGATGAAACTAACACAGATGATACAAATACATCACGGTGCAGGTTTCGCAGTAAACTGAGTTTTAAAAACTGTGTAATCAGAGGATTTTCAGTACAAAGCAGCCATCATCATTCCAAAGAGTTTTCTATAACTGTAAACATGTAACTCATGAGGCAACCGGGGCGCAATACACCAAACTAAAGTCCTGGTGTCGGCATTTTCCTCTCTGCCTGTTGTGGATTACTGAATAAAATCGGAAGTTTGTTCAATTGCACAGACCAACCTGAAAGACTCTGTGTGCGGGCATTCTGGCACAGCTGTGTGCATGTGAGTACTCACCGAGGAGGCCATAGCATTGGATGGACCTGTTTGTGTCGGCATGTTAGGGCTCTTTGGAATTCCAATCATGTTGGAAAGTTCACCTCTCCCACAAATGCTAGCAGAAACAGCAACTCGCACATTATCGCACTGACGCTCCTGTGTGGTGGCTTTCTTACCTTGAGGGGGTGATGGGAGTCAAGTCCTTCCCCATGGTCTGGATGACGCGACGGCCCCACACCCACAGGCCGGCACAGATGCCTATACCACCGTAAAACAGCAGCCATATGGGAGTGGCAGCATCCTGCATCACGCCTCCCTGGTCGTAAATCATCCACAGCGCCACCAGGGGTCCAATGGCATTACTGCAAAGATGGGAAAACGGATACTAAACTCTTAACTATTCTAGTATCTATGCTACAGTTTAAAGTGGATTTATGATGAAGTAGTGGGGGGGGGGGGTCCTGTATTATGATATGTGGTTCCTGCAGGTGGACATCTCTCACCTCACGTCATTGCCTCCGTGGGCGAAGGAGCCGAAGCAGGCGGTGAGGATCTGCAGGAAGTGGAAGAGCAGAAACACTTCCGACTTGTCCTTTTCCTCATGATCCTCCTCTGCCAAGTCGTCCAGAGGCAAGGGAGCTGGAGCTCCTTCTTCCTCCACCCCCTCCAGCTCAGTGGCCAGCTTCATCTCCACCCCGCCTTCCTCTGCTTCGATCTCAGCCTCGGCAACAGCGTTACAGTATGACGAGTAGCTGTCATAGCGGATCCGCTTTTTGGAGTAAGACACGCTGTTGCTCCTGCCGCCTCCCTCACCCACGAGCTTTTCGTTGTCGTCGCGGGATTCTGAACGTATGAGCGGCTGGACGGGCATGCCGCATATTGCTGCTGTGTAGCAGGTGTAGCTGTTGTTGCGGCGCAGCAGGCGGTAATTATTGTCAGGTGGGCCGGCGTTGGAGACCGTGCGCTCGTTATCATCCATGCGACCCAGGTGGATTTTGTGAAGCAGGTCTTTATACAGACCAGAGTCTTTGTGCACGGTGTGGTACACCTGGCCGTCGCTGCGCATGTGCCCATCGAAGCTAAAACTGCCATTAGAGACGGGAGACTTGAGGGAGCCATTGGTCATCGAGTGGGTCCGACCTATGAAGGAAAAGATTCAAATGAGCTTCAGCTGCCACAGAAACGATTTATTTAGTTATAGACTGGCAAATGTAACAGCAGTGGCATGTTTTTGTTTTTTTTCCACTTTTACCGTACACCCTGCCGTTTGGCAGGACCGTGCCTCCGTTGGCCATGTTCGTGAGCTCCCCACTGAAGTCGCGGGTGCCCCGGTCACTGCTGCCCCCGGTGAGCGGCAGCACAGCCTCATCGGTGCCCTTTGCCCCTGGCAGCTCTTTAAAGACGGGGCTCTCTTCCTCCTCTTCAGGGATCTTATCCAGGCTCTCATCAGAGATCCTGGACAGAGCCTGCTCTTTCTTTAAACGACCTGAAGGAAATCCAGCCGTTAATGAGTCTCGTCAAAGACAAAATGTCTCCTAGAAATGCACTGTTTAAACCAACGATAACAGTGCCACTGCTGTATGAACATGAGTGGGTGAAACAAAGCGTTTCAAACATTGGTACTAAGAAAAGTTAACTGGATGATTTCCAGGTTGAGCAAGCTGATGAATTCAAGTCACAAGGGAAGTCAATAAGAATAGTAAACAGACTTGTCAAAGCACAGAGAGAAACTACACAGAAGCATTCCTGAAACACATACAACCATCAGCTGATCCAAACTAATCCTACAGCTGATACCCTGGATGCCCCGTCACTCCTCAGGAACACAAACAGTCTCAGCCATCACGTTTCATTTTGAAGGATGGGATAATATCCAGATTAGGGCGATAATGTCGCAGATAATCCTGAAAGGCATTCCGAAGTTATGACATGTTAAGCAACAGGTCAAGTCGACCTTAACGCCTGGGTAACGTCGAAAGAAAAAAGACAATCTATTTTAAGCCAGTACTTGGACAACAATGCTTCACTTGGTTAACGAGTCCCAGAGTGTTTTAGATCAACCCTGGAGTACAAAGAGTTATTTTGGTTAGTCAGTTTGAGTGAGTAAAAGTTCTTATCGAATCGAACTAATTTTTCAAACAAATCTTTCCAGTGTCTTCATTTTCTGTGTGGTGAGTTTTATAGAGTCCACCTGCTTTGCTGTGGGCTGGTTTTCCCATTAGGGGATTCTAACTCGGAATTGAAAGCTTTTTACACTGCAGGGCAGTGATCTTAACCCTTTTCATCAGTCCTTAGAGGGAAAAAAATATTTAAAAGTAACTGGAGCACAAGAGAGTTGGCAGGGGTTTTCTGGTGGCTTCGGTGGCTCTGGAAGAGACCAACAGGATGTTTGTCAGGGCACAGAGTGTGCAGGCAGGGGCTGTGGGTATGTTGTAAAGCCCAAGTCCGTCAGAGTGCTCAGCTTTCAGACACCGTGAGAAAGACAGGACACAGACACGTGTACTTACTTGCTATTTTTCTCCTCATCCAAGGACAGACGAATATCCAGACCAGAGCTGCACAGACGAGCGACCCGGCCAAAGTGATGAGAAAGATGGCCCACACCGGTAACATCTCTATCCCGAGCACTAGGGTTCATAAACACGCACGCACACGGGTAAAGATCTCAGCTGGGAAGCAGTTTCAAATGAGACAATTTCATCATCTCATCAGCTGAATAAACCCCGATGAAAATTCTGCCGGGAACAACCGTCACCCAGGACTTACACGGGGCTCCAGTGTACATGATGGAGAATGTGTTGATGCCGATGGTGCAGGCGTAGAAGACGGGCAGCGCTCGCAGGCCATTTGGGACAGAATCATCCTGCGCAGAAAACCCACAGATGGATTTTAACCAGAGTGTCTAACAAGATCCTTTAGAAGCAAACACGTGTGTGTGAAAATAATTGCAATTAATCATCTAGTTTAGTTTGTGTACAATAAGTATTCTGTTCACCGATTATGCATATTGAAATATAATGGTGTAGCATGTCAATATAAACCAAAACCAAAAATAAATAAAATGAGCTTCAATTCCCCCGTGCAATTATGTATGAACAAGTCCACATGACAGACTTGTTCATACATAATTCTGCAGTGGCGACCTCACCATGATCTACGACAGTGTTCTCCTCCTCGTCTGCCAGAGATTGTCCGTTACATAACAACAGATCTGTGTGTGTTGCCAAATCAAATGGATTTTATCTGCGCTGAAGTTCTTTGGACAAGTTATGTGGACATATAAGCGTATGTTTAACTTTTAGTACTTAAACGCAGATCGAAAGTTCCCTCTGCACACGGAGAGTACAGCACAACCCTCTTTGGTGCTGTGCCAAATCATACATTCACACCATACTTCAACTACTACATTTCATGGTAAAGCAGTCAAACATATTCAAGATTGAAATGCTAACTGGAAGTTAATCAATAAAACAACAAATTTAACATTCAGCTGTATTTTGTGTGATGGTGATGGACTATTTAAGTGATGTTTTCCCACCTTGTTGAGAATGAAATGCCTGATGAGCATGAAGAGGAGTCCAGACATGAGTCCAGAGAGCAAAGGGGAGATGAACCAAGAAGACACTGGAAGAGGAAATTAAAGATACTATTAAGAAAATAAAACCCAACATAAATGACTCCTGTTTTTATGAACCAGAGCTCTTCAGTTCTGCACTCTCTAAAGTGACACGGATGAGGTCTGAGCTTTTAGTTTCTTCTTCAGATAGCTGAGATGAAACAAGATTCTGCTGGAATGCAAAGCAAGCCTTACTTGCTTTGTGCTGGCTAAAAGAAGCTTTAATGAGGCAGAAATTGGTTTCATCCGGCTCTTCTGAAATAAATTACTTGCTGTGCAAATGGAAAAGGAGCCAAGGGATTCATCCTATCTAACAACCAAATCTGATTATTACCTTTCAGGTTCTTATTTAGCTAATGTCCAACTACCTCAGAGGAGCTGTTCAGGAATGAACTCAATTAAAGGCGTTTTTAATATATATTAGTACCAGCATATTAGATGATATGTTCTCCTACAGTTATTACCAATTTTAACAAGTTGCATCCACTGTACGCCCCTTGTACCGATGGCCACCATGGAGAAACCGATGGTGGCTCCAACAATGCAGTGAGTTCCAGAGATGGGCAGCCTGAGGAAGGAGGCGATTAGCTGCCAGACTGCTGACCCTGTGACCAAAACATACACGGAAAGCTCAGACAATTCTCATTTCAAACTACATTTAAAATGTACTTCTTTATTAAAAGAAAACAACAACCGTGTAAACCAGAGAGCACCACAGCGAGAAGCTTGTCCCCCCCTCTTTTGGGGGGGGACAAGCTCTATTGTTTTTTTGTTCTGCGCTGTTGAGGTTGTGTGGAGCTGTTGAAAGTCAGACTAAAACATGTTTGACTTTCACAGCGGACATGTTTTCTACGCGCTTTCTGATAGAGATAAACACTATAGCATCAGCCAATGCTATCACATGCTTTTAAATGTCACCTGAAAATAGATTTTGGCACTCATTGCAAAACTTTGCAAAGATAACTTTTACAGCATCTTTCACAACATTGAAAAAGAGACGTGAAATACAACAGATGTTATTTAAAACAGAAACTGCTCGAGTTACATCATTTATAAGGAGACACACAAAGAAAGAAAAAATAAAAGCTTTGTTTTCAGATTTTCAAATATGACGACCAACTGCTTTGTTGTAATTGTGTTATACCGTTGGCCAGAGACAGCCTCAGAAAACATAAGGGTTTTCTGCCCACTAAAACCTTTTTCTTTTAGCCTCTCAGTATCTGGTCTGAATGGGTTGAAAAAAATAAATAAATAAACCTGGGCTTTAGCAACCTATGGAGGTAATTCTGCCCTTCTTTTGGCCAACTACAACACATCTATAATACTAATAGCATATGAAACACTGTGCAAAACATTTAGACACTATTATGTAAGCAATCATTTGTATTAATCTATTAGAGTAAAAAGAAAACTTACCATCTTTTCAAGCAATCCCAGACTGACTGGATGATGCTGAGAGCAGAGCTCCATGGCGTTCAAATTGTAGCCATTTCATAGCAACTACGGCTGTCTGTAACCCTCCTTGTGTTATTGCCTGATGGTTAAGAATCTAAAGACCAAGTGGTGCTGAGCAATTTAGGCTAAATAAAAAGGAAAAAAAAATTCCCCAATAGCATGTTACCCTGAAGCACTTTGAATTGTTTTGTACATGAAATGTGCTATACAAGTAAATTTGATTTGATTTAATTTGATTTGATGGAAAAGGGTCATCAGCAGTTCAGCTGCTGCTTCTGTCATGTAAAAAAAAAATCTCTTGATATTTTCTTGGCTGCAATCAGGACACATTTGTTAAGTGGCAGTGCCACTTACGTAAAAGAGAACCAATTCAACAACAAGAATAAAAATTTGTCCAACTTACCAACCATGGCGCTAACCTCCCCAGCCATGAGCACAGGTACCGTTTCATTGTAGAGGCTGACGTCTATTATACCCTTCCGGATGGTCTCTCCCACTTTGGCCCCGAGCAGCATGGAGCCCAGCGTCTCAAAAATGGACGCCAGGAAACAGGCCTGCTTCAGAGTGACCACACCGGACCCCACTGCTGTGCCAAATGAATTAGCCACGTCATTGGCTCCCACCGAAAAGGCCAGGACGAAGGCAATGATGAAGCCAAGAATCACCATCCACAGATACGCATCCAAATCCATCTTGATATGATTTTATCGGAACAAACAAAAAAAAAAAGTAAATCAAATCTAGCTTAAATATTCTAAAAAATTAAAAAGAGAAGTGCTCCGTGCGATTTAGGTGGAGGACTTGCTAAGTCCACTCCTTTTCTTCGTCCCCTGGTTGGAAAGAGTTCGAGGGGAGAATCACAGCCGCTAACTAAGCGTTTGAAGCTCAGTCCAAAGATTGGAGACTAGTGATGGTGGGAGCAGAGAGCATTCCATAGCTTAGTGTGAGGCAGCCTGTCTGCACGGTCTTTCACCTGCCAGAGACAAAAGAGAGGAGACAGAGAAACAGATTAGTGTCATAAGCCATGATTACCCAGCTACTATCTGACAACACCTCCGTGTGACTTCCTCAGAAAACCTAAAAACTAAGGAGGGGCGAAGGACCACGAAAAGAGGAGGATGGCTTGTGAGAGCAGGAGATAAAAGTTAAGAGAAAGAAAGAAAGAAAAAAAAAAAAAGTCAGGATGATGATGCAGAATTGACTTTGATGATACAGCCAGAGGACTCCAGTGGTGAAAGCTGAGGATATCTCTGATAGCCCCAATAGGAAATCACAGTCTTCACCTCAAATAAATCAAATCGGACCATTCAGGAAGCTTGCCGTCAGCACTGAAACAATGAAAAGCCCACAGCGTGCTGAAGGAGATGTAAGCAATGCTTCCCACATTAGAAAAGTCTTGCAGACAGTCCGAGGGCAGCCGACATGCAGAAAAAAACAAAACAACAACCCTGCTTTTCCTTTTTTAAACCACAGGTTTTGCCAAGCCTTCTTTCTAAATCAGGAAAAGCCTTAGACAAGGAATTTCTCATTTACGGAGTTTCAATTTTAGACGAGCAGACTATCTCAACATCTATTACTTTCATCTGGCACAGAGATGCCAACAGAGATAATGGAGAGAATTACAAAGGATATTAAATGCTTTAACATTGTGCCTGAAAGCAATTTGATCAAGCTGATCTAATTAAACCAGAAATGTTAACACAGGGACCATCTCACAGACGGACTTGTGGCTGTTTGCCTGGTACATTACGTCGCAGCCACCCCGCTAATCTTTGCTCTTTCGGCCTCAGCATGGCTGCAGCAGCGCTCACCGACTGACAGTCAGAAGTTACACAACAGTTTTGTAACAAGAATTTGAGCACAAGTTCAAAACAGCATGGAAGGCTTTGGTGCAGCACAAGAAAGAAAAACTTTGGCGCATGGATATTTAGTTCAGACTGCAATGCAGTAAGAGCATCAGCAGTGGAGTTTTACTGCTGCTCGAGGTGCGGACAATTCACAAAACTCCAGACGGCAACTTTTTAGGCACTTTGTTGGCATTTTGTGACGCAGTGAGCACAGCGCAGCGGTGTGGCTTGGGAACAGGTTCAGAGGTGGGTGCCGTGTGTCGAAAGAAGCACGAGGAGGACGCAAGAATTAGTGTGTGTGCGTGCGTGCGTGCGTGTGTGTGTGAGAGCACGTGTTTTGAGTTAGAGTGAAAAACAGGAGAGTTGAGACGAGCTTGTTGGCGTCATAACGCTGCACATGTTGTCATCTGCGTTCAGTCAGTGAGCAGCCTTCTGTCGGCCCTTTGAACTATCGGTTCATTTTAAAAAACAAAAGATCATTTAGACCCTGCTCTTCCAATATGAAATTAAATCAAATGAAAAAAATACTGTATTTTATTTTTATATATCTTTTTGTATTACAGTCGCCAGTTTTGGTGAGGATATGATGCAGAATCAGCAGGTGAACATGAAGTTTATCAGGTAAAGACAGAAAAGTAGTGCATTTCTTGTTCAGATCTGTGTGGCAAAAGCACCTTAAACATTAAACACTAAGTGCAACGGCTGCGTAATGCATACACCAGGAAGTCAATATCTGTACATTCCACTGCATTGTATAGTGGGAGCTGGCATTTACAATATTTCCGTGAATAAACCGAGTTCAACTGAATATCTGCGGACATATTCCCTACTAACAGTTTGAACTTTAGGATTTTTTCTTCCTCCTGACAAAGCCTCACTCTGAAACAGTTTTCCTTTTAAATGAAACGTCTGAAAAGTGTCCGTTTATAACAACTTAATTCATTCATGAGTGATGCAAAAAAGTGAACATGTTGCAATAAAGAATGTTTCTGCTGGTGCTCCTTAGGAGCAGCCGTGATACCAGTGGAAAAGTAGTAAACAGCACCCCCCCCCCATAAAAAGCCCTTTTGTGGGTCAGATAAAACCGATGATGCGGTAGAGAGGAAAACTCACTGAAATTCTTTAAAAACAACTTAAAATAGAATCACAGCTGCATTCAGGATTTTACTCTTCGGGTGTAAATTACTAAACTGCGACAATAAAGCCCATTCAGTCCACTTCTTATAACCCATCCCCAAAGTGGCAAATAAAAAGCTGCATCTAATTACACAAATGTAAATGCTAACCTTTGAAAACACATTTATCCAAAAGGTTCTCAAATTAGAGTGGGCTAAACTGAAGGGTAAATGCTGAACAACAAAACCTTTCCTAGTTTAAGCTTACTCCTCATATATTATGTCCCCGGACTACACGGACAAAAAAACCCCAAACAAAACAAAGACATATCAACTAGTCATGACAATGATTTCTTTTTTCCTTGTCCCATACGGGGCTCCAGCTATGCGCTACTTATGTTTGCCTGATATAACCTGTTCCCATCAGATCAGCTGGAAGCAACAGGTAGACGGCTTCCTATGTCACCGGAGAGTTTCATAAGGCCTGTTTTCACCACCAAACAAAAAAAAAAAAAAAAAAAAAACAAGGTCGAAAAGCTTCAGCCCACCAACAACGAAGCATCTGTTGGTCTTTTAAAAACCCACACCACAAACAACTTTGTTTGGATTCCATCTCCCCTTTTCTTTTGTCTATGCAACATAATCAAAGTCATTTCATGGGAGTTAATGACAGCACATTTCCTTCTATGGTTAACCCAGTTGTTAATGGGGAGCATTAAATGTAAACAGCACGAAGGCCAAACTAGTACATTCTCTCTGCATGAAGCGACTGTGTGCTCCTCATCTCGTGGGGGCAGGCCGCTCCTTTGTAAACAGCCCCCAGCCAGTTATGACTCCCTCCTCCCGACCAAGAGCTCCATCTGGAACAGTTGAGTTCAGTCACAGCCATCCCTTTATCCTTTGTTGAACCGTAACAACATACAGAAAAAAGGTGAAATCGTGATCGACACGAGACACTGAAGTGAATCACATTCAATGTTAGGATAAAAAGGATTTAAATGTCCTTGCTGTTACGTAAAAGATGCCATTCATTTAAAAAAAAAAAAGGATGAAATGTCAAAGGTATTCAATACGAGTAGAAACCTTGAAAAACTTTGGTTCATAAAGACTGTAGCAAAAAAAAAAAAAACACATTCAAAGTTTTATTTTTTACTCCTACGTTGATATTACATTTTTTTAATTAATCATCAACTTCTGCAGCGCTTTGGTGAAGTTCTCCAGAAATAAATATGCTTTACAGCCGACCGACAGGAGGCTGTATAAACGTTCAAGTTGGAGACTACGCCGCCACAAGGGGACCAAACCGCTCTCCACAGTCAAACACGACACTCCAAACACAGCCCCACACACACTCCACAGAGGTCGACCCTGTGAAACGGTCAAACAGAGGAACCTTCAGAGCATCCTTCAGCTGTGAGCAAGCGTGAAAGACACAGGAGGAGACGTGGGGCGAGTGATTTGTTGGAGAGTGGGCGTGACCACGAGCACCAGTCGTTTTTTTTGTGTTCTAAACAGGGAAACTCAACCCGACAGCTGCACTCGACACATTCTGACGGCCTCGTCCTTCTGAAACACACGCACGCCGGCTAGTATTCCACCCATCCCAGTTGCGAACGTAATTCTTTTTTTATATTTCACTGCAGACTACTGATTAACAAGGAGACTTTGTAAGAAGAATTTAAAAAATGTCCTCAGTCAGCCACAAAAGAACGCTGGAATAGTCCGAGGGTTATAAGAACATATAGATAGCATACAGTCAGCATTACCGGTGACAGCCATAAGTGATGTTAGTGTCAGCACTCACACAGATAATCTACGGATTTATGGGGTTCAACGACCGCTTGAGGTGAGAACAGGAGTCAAACCATCAGTACCGTAAATTAACAAGGCCGACACTGAGATCTGCTGGCTCTTTGATGAAATCTTAACAGTTGGGGCAGATATTCACCAGAATGCCCTTTGTCCAATTCAGCCAGACGTTTCCAGTTCATGAGCCCAAATCGGCACGTGGAAGCTGCGAAAACTAACAAATCACAGGCTTAAATAAGTTCATCATTTCTGGGCCAAAATGTTTATTCAGCATCTACAGCTAAACAAATCTCAAATCAGAGAATTTAATGCATAAAAGAAAGATGTTCTTTAGCTTTTCTGTTGTTAAAAAACTAAATCTCAGATTTCTGTCTCGTCCCCAGCCTGTGAAAATTATTTGGTTACGAAACCACGAAGGTAAAAGCGGAGCCGAGCCTACAAAATAAAATAAAAAACCAGGCGGACTGCCTTCTGCATATCCGAACTACTGGTTATACTCGCTTCCCGTTTCTGCCCGACATTACCTCCACTTTAGCCACATTCAAATGGGAAGGGGACCCAATTTTGCAAGTGAATCACAAAAGGCTGATACAACCAGCAGAATTTAACATCCTTTCAAGTCAGTGCAGATCTGCAGACATTCAAACAAACCTGTTTTCACTGGGGTTTTAGGAGTGGAGCAAGGCTTAAAAAAAAAAATGGTTCAGCATGTTCCTCCAGCTGTTGTTCAGTACCGAATGCCTCGGGAGTGCAGAAAATGAAGTGAGCACTGTGTATTTAAAAAAATCCCAGTGGCAGTACACAGCTTAGCGAAACAGGAAAACCGATCATCAACGGCGATGCCGATTGGTTAATCGGAAGTCCTCACACAATGCTTACTGGATCAATTCTTTTGTCGAGAGAGAAATGGTCATTTCACCAAAATACAGCCAGGTAAAAATGTATTAGAAAGGGAAAAGAAAGCAGGGCTGGCATAAACATCCACTGTGAGCGGTGCCATCTCTTTGCACAAAGTGATTATGTTTCTGGTCTACGGCACGAAAATGAACCCGAGTAAAATGAGGCTATTCTGAATTTAAATTGAAAACTGGCAGCAGCGGTTATTTGGCCACAGTGCAGAAATGACACGCCTGTCCAATCAAAAAATGAAAATGAAGAGAAGTGCCGGGGGGTGATGGGCACGCAATAGCTGGCGACAACAGGAAGCAGCACAGGGAGTCAAACTAATCTGCAGATATTAGTTTGGATCCACGCGTATTGCATGCTAGCTGCCCTCACAGTCCAGAAGAGGCTACAGGAGCAACAGCAGGAGCACTGCTCTGTGTGTGCAAACATGACAAAAGCTCCGTCTGGAAGCTTAAGGATCAAAAGAAGACTGAATTATTTCACTCTGTAAAAGATTAATTTGTCCGCACTGCAGTAAGAAACATCCCGCTTTTCTTTTACGAACAAGGTGTTGAACCGCCTCCGTCCAGTGTGCTCAACCTGAAACCATCAGGGAGACTGCTCTCGACTTTCCTTTGATGCACTTAAAGACGGCAGGAAAATTGACCTTGTGGAAGAGGCATGCACGCAAACGATCCCATTATCTAGGCTTCACAACCGACATCATTTTGCTTTTTGTGAAAATCAGTCCAATCATCCAATCAGACTTCTCGCATAGAAAAACACCGTTGCCTCCATTTATGGCAATTGTGTCATCGATGGACAAATGCAAAAAAAGCCCTGTGTACTGGCCCCAAATGGTGATTAATCCAACAATTTCCAATATTTAGATACTCCGCATCTTTTTACCCGTAATTTCAAAATCAGATATTTGAGATTTGACCATTCGTCAATGGTTTGAGTCAGTTTCCAACCAACTATTTTTGGTTTCATCTTTGAACCCCCAAGCCAACATGTCGAAACGTCTTTGAGCACAAGACAAACCCCCCACCTTGCTCCTGACGAGCAGCCTGGAGCCTGACAGCAGCAGGTTTTCTTTTTTTTTTTTTTTGGTTTCAGAGTGCTCAAAAAAGGAAAGCTCTGCTTATAATAAGGGTTGAGTGACATGTGCTTTAAAGCTCCATGCTCCCAGGCTTATTTCTGACAGACCCATTTTTTTCCTGTGGGTGTCAGGTGGCAAACAGTTCACTTAATGAGAGCACGAGAAGCAACATTGTCAAACAAAGACTAAATTTGGTCTTCATGTCTGTGCTGGAACATTTAAGTGATACGACAAATTTAAACTATGAATCGCATGGAAATAAAAAAGCACATTTCCACGTCAGTTGTCAGCTGTATTAATATATACTTAAACTTTACTGTTCTTCACAAATAATGTTTTAAAAAAAAATAAATAAATAAATCAAGCCATCCCTTGTGGTCAGTCTTTGTTGGTAGTTGCTGCTTCTTCTGTGTTCTGGACAGGAACTTGCATCTCTGCAATCCTTGTATTTGATATAATATAACCACTTCTGGCCCCGAGCTGGTGCTGGCCAAATACCAAACTTCAAAATAGTAGTCGAGAAAACTTCCCGTTGACTACATCCATCTTTCATTTACTGTGTGTAATTTAAATCTGCAACAGTCATTTACTTCCTTTATGTTGCTCATTTCAAAGTCCAGTAATCATTAAGCAAAGCGATCCTTCGTACTGTCAGGTGCAGTGTTACGTTCTGGAGGCAGGCTGGCATAGTAATGTGGGCTCCCCCCCCCCCCCCCCCCGAGTAAAGCTGCCTTATATGAAAAGTCGCAGATCGAGCAGTTGAAAAGTTAACAAAGGGGTGATAACACTCTGTAGGCACCTCGATATACACTGGCATTTTGACTAATCATTTTCACAGACTTGACATTTTCTCATGAAGATCCTAACTGGAGCAGCTTCTGATGATGTGCTCCTGAGTTTGCCACCCTGCACCATTTCAGCCTGAGCATTTAGCCTGTTTACAGCGTCAGCCTCTCGGGGGCATGTGCTGTGTGCCATCAACTGAATGAGAAACCTGTGTGCTAACTACTCACTGTGATTACTTTTCTAACCATTTGCTGTCGCTGCTGCACAGTGCTCATTAATCTGCCTGGGATGCCACTGCACCACAGCTGCTGCAAAACAGTGTCACGAGCTACAGTCCGCACTAACATGCAGCTACACTTTCCACGCACTGACAACCCCCGTGCTCTCAGTCAGCAGCTAACCTATCGTGCTGAAAGGAGCAGAAATAGGACATACACACAGTGTCACATGATGGCTCGCAACAGCATCCTACCAGTGCTGGCTAATTGTTGCACCTGAAGCATTAAAAAAAATAAATAAACTGCGGTCTGTGCCTCCAAGGACACGGGGTGCTCACATATAACAGATGGCGTCCCAAGTAAAAAGAAAGAGTCATGTTTAAGGATGAGAATGAAAGCAAATGAGCAGGAAAGTCCAAAGCCACACAGCCTCAAAGCCTGTAAATGTACTCCCACTCACCTTCACGTCTCGACACATCAGTAGAAGGTGCAGAAATGATGGAAATGAATGAACGTCAGACAAGATAACAGTGTCGGTGAGACGCGGAGAGAGGGAAATGGGAGCCTTGGAAAAAAAAACACAACGCTTGGAATAAGATGGGGTGAGCCTGTGAATGATGGGGAAATATAATTATGAAGGAAGAGGGAAAGAGAAAATCTGATGACAGGAGGAGAGGGGAAGGAGCAAATGAGGTTTAGTGAGAAATCAGCAGGTTGTGGTGGTGTTGCAGAACAGAGAAGGAGAGCACAAGCTAACAAGCAAGATAGAGAAGGAGAGCAGTGCAGCCGAACGAGTCTAGACTGCTTCTAAAAGGATCTGCATTCACAGCACACGACAGCCAATGACAAATAAATGTCGGCTGAAGCTGTGGTGTACTGCCGACCGGTTGTCTGTGTGCAGACAAGATGGAAAGATGAAGGAGAGGCAGCCAATGAATGGAGGTGGATAACTGGTAAGGGAGGGAATGAAGAGAAAAGGAGATGAACCAGTGTGTGTTGTTACAGACCGAAAAGTCTGCAGTTCGATCAAGGGCATTCAGAGCACCAACCCCCCCCTCCCCCTTTAATACTTTAGTCATAACACAACATAGGCAGTAAAGAGATTCAAATGAATGCAGAGTGCAGCAGTGATTGAAGCTTAGGGACTGGGCTCTGAGTATTATGACCATCTAAAATGATAACTGCCGCTGTGAAGGATTATCTGTGAAGAAATGGACTTCAGTGGGACCATTTTTTATTTTTTTTTGCTAACAAAGAGGCGGATCACACAAGAACTCGCATCATCTCAACGTCGTTACTTGGCTACATTCCACCCATCGCTTTCTCTGCCTTTCTGCATTTGCCACAATTGTCCTTTTCAGAGACGCGCTGAACAGTCTGCCTTTATGTCGCTCGGCTCCAGCAGACACAGACAGGGGCACGAGTTGACCCAATAAGGAGTACAGACTGGAGCTGTTGTGGGCGACAAGATACAAGCACGACCAGACTTCATTACTGAGAATTCTACAGAAATGGCTAGATTATTTCAACACAGACTGCTTTAGCTAATTGTATCAGAAAGAGTGGCCACATCTTTCTTCTTAAGACAAGGTAAAATGAGCTAAGAAGATAGTCATCTGGCAAGTTTTCGCCCTTAATAAAACCTGAGCTTTCGACAAGCCCAACGAGCTACCTGCCTCACACAAAATCTGTGCGTCGATTTCTTTTTACCAATTCAACCACGTCATTAAAAAAAAAAAACATGTTACTCACACACACACACACACACCACTGATGGGAGGAGAATCTAGAGCCACTGATGCAGCTTGGGTCCCGTTACTTTCATTCTCACATCCCGTGCATGAACTAGAGAAGTGGTGACAAATTATTTCATCCACAGGCCTGATCTTGTGCTTGTATGAGTTCCTGTGGCTTTCTCCTCTATCAGCTCTCACTCGTCATCTCCCTTTCTGTCCCCCAACTGTCCCTGCCTGGAAAAAGCCTATCTGCGTCAGCTGCACCTGCTGCCTCCGACTCTGTGTTTCACAGCGGGGAGCGTCGTCTCTCAGAGCCCAAACACACAAAACACACGCACACACTGACACAATGCTCACATCGGTCTGTTTTGATGGGAGGGAGGGGGGCCTCCTAAGAATGACAACATAAAGGAGCATGCCGCTCGACAACCATCTTCAAAAGTTCCTCACACACACACACACACATTTCCATGAATCTTCTCGTTGCATTTTCTCCCCCCTGCATTGCAGCACGAAGTCGGGCTGTCAAAACGCAAGCACCTCCGAGCACACACAAATCTATACTTTCAGACAAAACCTTTAGCCATTTCATCTCAGTGCATTTTCATGTTTTCTCATATCACTTAAGTCTCAGGGCAGCAGTGGGACATCAACCTGCAAAAAAAGCAAATTCACCTGTTCAGTTGACACTTTACGCAGAGAAAAAATAAATCTGTACGGTGTCTGTAACAGTTATAGATTTAACACGCAACAAATGGAATGCAGTCAAATGTGGACTTTTTTTTCTATTCTTATTCCACAACGACAAATAAATCATGTTACTAACTAGATTATGTCTCGTCGGCACTCTATAAGCACAAAGATATGTAATCAATCACTCAGAGTAACCCATCAGCATTTAATCACTCTATAATGCCGTTACTGTGGAATTCCACTGATTAATGAATCCCTTAAAGGGATTATGCTATCAATTTACCACTTAAATCCATCATTAAAAGAAATTAACTGACCAGCAAGCCACAGCTATCAGCCCAGGGTAAACAATGGGGTTTCCAGCATACCTCAGTACACAACATGTACGACCACTCTTTTCGGTGTCGCAATTTGCAGATGGTCCTTTTTTTTTCCAAAGTCACAGCCAGCTGCAGTTAGTTTAGTTTGTTTTGATGAGAATAAAGTTCCAGCTCGTTTTCTTCCTTCCATTGATTGGTCGGAGCTGTCGTTTACATTAATGAGGTCTGCATTCCACTTTTACCAATGTTCTATAGCAGGTGGAACGCAGCCCTCCTTAATAAACCTTGTTCTTATATCACAAGTCACGTTGTCATTGCAATATTCGACAGTGTTACTGCATATCGCGCGCTTTCCTAATGCTGTTCATGCCCATCTTCTATGACCTTTAGCATGTTGCGTGAACCATCACTTTGCTCCTGACCCAGAGCCTTCACCTCTCATGGCTCATTCAGTTACTCCTCCCCCTGCTGAATCATTAAAAATCATTAAAAATATCAAACACTATATGTTCAGTCAGAGGCTTGGAGGTCTCTGCCAGCCTGACAAATCATGCCAAAGAAGCATTTACATATAGTGACTGATGATCACACTGATCAAACAAACTCAATTCGTCTCAGATCGTGGCCATTAGTCTGCAACCCATTTGTCTTCCTCACAAAAAAATCGTTTAAAATCTCGTCGAGTGAACTCGGCACAGGGCTGCAATAATGACGCGTGCATAATTGGGTGCAAGAAATGTTTTGTCAACATAGAGCCGAAGACACGTGTACTCTCACTTGACTCGAGACTTTTTTCCAAAGGTGTAACTGCTGTGAAAAACTGACTGGGACATCAGTGGAATAGCAGTAGACCCGTTGTTATAAAGGAAAATACGACATGACTGGGAAATTTTGAGGGGGGGGGATTCTGTGCCTTTGAGAAATCCCGTTACTCAAACTTTGATGTGATGTAGAGATGGAACTCCCAACAGACGAGCTCCTTCAGCCACGTGAGGACCCGACAAGCCGAGTACCAAGCGCAACCAAACAGTGAGCATTAGCACATTTTTTGCCGTGCAGTCCTGGAAAGGTGACAACAACAGCCACCAACCAAGCTCAACTCCGCACCCCAAAATTCTTTCTTTTTCCAGATTCAGCCTTCAGCCCAAATTGGTCACCTCAAGTGACTGACATCACGTGAGACAATGTTTCATATTCCATGCAGCCATGTCTGTTGCCAAGAAAAACCATTGGACTTTTCTTTTTTTCCATGTGTGTCGTCACACTTAGAGACCTTAACACAAACTCTTGTAAAGTCAAGCATAGCGTAATCACAGCATAGTGTTGACATACTTTCTTAACCTCGTTTACTCGGCTGAATAGATCATATTTCCAGCACTATTGCTCGTGATACCCCTCTTATGTCAGTTGGAGTTCTGTTATGTTTGTTTAATGTTTACGACGAGGCTATTCTTGCCTCTTAATATTTTCCAGTTCTTTTTGTGCATTGACACAAGAGGGCCTTTAATCCAGCTTTTCAGAATGATGGAGTCAGAGACAGTCTCACACTTCTTACACTCACCAACTATCAAAGCCTTAAGCAACACTAAACCAAGCTTTGGAACAACAGCAAACAATTGAGCCCCCCGTGGCTTTCAGAGTTGTGTAAGCCTTATGTTTAAATACTCTTAAGGTCAGTTCTCTCTGGTTTCAGCGGACACAGGTTTGACTCCCTCACCCCGAAATGGCTAAGAGACTGAAGCAGCTCCTCCCCGTTTGAGTGTCTGTATGACTGTTTTAAGCAACTGAGGCTGATACACTGTACTATCGTTTCACTGTCTGTGTGTCTTATGGTGGTTTCTAAGGTGTCCAAAAAAGGAAGTCAGCCTCGATCGATACAATGTGAGCAATATGAGAAGGAAGATGACAATAAACTGCTTATCATTTAAAATGATCAACATTAATCATACACAAAGTCTTTTCTTGCAAGCTCATAAATCAGAGATTTTAAACCATTTCCCATAGCCCACACTGCGTGCACACACACACACACACACAGAACACAAAACCCCCCAGAGCTAAAATAGCAGCAACACAAAGGATGGGCTGCTCACAATACTGCTTTTGGACTGACAGAAACTACTATTCATCTCTTAGAATAACCCATGCTTACAAAAAGATCTCAATAGATCAAATCAAAATGTGTCATAAAAGCAAATATAGAGCTAACAACCTCATAACCAACAGTAAGAGCTGGTGTATTGTTGGCTAGGCTTAACATCATATGACTAACACGATTAAGCAGAGTACCTACCAATAATTTTGAGGTTGCGGTGGGACTTTTTTTCACCCTCTTTCTGCCATCTGTGTCCATGTTCCTAAACATCGGAGTCATCTTACCCTTGACCCTCCCTCTGTTTTCCTCTCCTCCCTCAAGCCCCCTCCCACAGTCTGCTTTAGCCAGACAGTTCCAGTTCTCTTCCACGAATCAGCGTTGGTACCCAGTCTCCTTCACCCCTGCCCTTCCTCTTCTTTACTCCTCTGCCAACACGTCCCGATCTGTTCTCCGCTTACATATGGAAAGACTGAAATGTTGATTTGGTTCTGTGCTCTAAAAGCACTACCAACCTTCCCACCTTTGTCTCGACTACTGAGGCCGGTAATCTACTCCTGGCGTGCTCAAAGGTTTTAAACTGTGTTACTGGGGCAAAGTGGGTGCAGGTATTAGTGAGTGTTGAAAAACTAGTGCAAAAAGGGTGAAAAACTCTGGAAAAGAAGTGACTAACACATTTAACGATGTTTTACGTTTTCAAGGGGTTTCCACACTAACCAGAGTAAATGCATGATGTTATGTTAGTTAGATTCCCCATGAAATCTTAGTTTGAGCGATCTCCGAAGTGAAAACCTGTAAAATTCTGGGTTTATGTTATAATGCTCCTGTGTGACACAGGATCCATCGAAAAAACTGGATTTACAAGCTTTACAAGATTTTTAGTTTACAAGCGCAGGAGTAGAGATTAGTTACTGACCTGAAGCGTGACTGTGCGAATAGATGTTGGAGACGTCCAAGCTTCTGACTTTCCCTGCAGGGGTTTATCGTACACATAGTTGAATTCACTGCAAAGACGTTCTCTTTCAGTTATTTCAACAGTGATTTTTGTGGTATTAAAACTAGGATTTTATTAGTAAAAAGCGACAGTCTGAAAAAGCGTTTAAGTGACAAGCTGAGACATGGGCTTAAAGGGATAGTTTGCCTCAACTAGCCGGACTACCTTCGTCAGCGCCAAAACTCGCCTGGAACTCGGCTCACAGGAAGCAGCGGGGGGTAAGTCAATGTTCATAAATGATATTGCTAATATGGGATGTCATACAGCTTCATGTCAAAAGAGGCGAACTGTCCCTTTAATAGGCTGAGTGAAACGGCACGATTTCAATGGACGAACATTTTTACGTGCAATTTTTTGGTCCAACAATAATTTGTCATGTCAACGGAATTGCTATTAAGCTGCCAAATCAAGAGGAAAAATTGGAAGTTGTGAAAATTTTTTTTTTTTTTTAAACAAGAAGAAGAAGAAATATAAATGTTTATCTTGTTTATCTGAAGTGAAAAAAAAAAAACCTGCTCAGCATTTATACTTCTAAAATACCGAATCAAAAATTGAGCGGGTTTTAACAATGACAAACAAAACCTCATTTATGTTTTAAATAATTGAAAATCTAATATCCGGATTTAAAAAAAAAAAAAAACCTTCAATGCCTGAAAAGACACACGAGTCAAAGTCATCGTCTCACATGTTACACGTTTATATTTGTGAAATCTTCTTGGAGTATGAGCTGTCTGGGAAAGCTCTGCAGGGTGCCAGTGTCCTGCCGGTTTCACAGTGTGTGCCGAAAGTTCAATCAAGGGCAGCATTACACACATAAACAGAGGTGTAAGTATCTGTGTGGTTATTCTAACTGGACTGGACATATTGACTATACTGTGGTTTGAAACTGCATTAATCTCCAGTAACTACAGTAAAACACAGTATGTGTTCTGCGCATGTGACTTGAAAAGATGAGTATAGAAAAAGAGAACAGAGAAAGCGAGGGAGAGAAAAAGGGAAAGAGAGCGAACGGCCCCTCCTAAGCTGGATCTAGTGGCCTGTGCCCTCCTGCTCTTAATCCTCGCTTCCAGCACATGACCCAGCTAACAGCATTACAAAGTGCTTTGATTAGACCTGCTGCTGTGCGCACGTAGTGAAAGACGTGATGGCGGTAAGGGGGGCACATGGGGTCCTGTGTTCTTCCACAACTTTAGAGGATTGCCAGGCCTCTGCAAGGTCACAAACACATGCACACAAACGTACATAGCGTTGACCATGATTTTAGCCTCGGTGTAAACATCTTACAAACGGCGGAAGAAAAGCCACGAGACGGGCCAGATTAGGCCTGCAAAGTCAGTGAGTCAGCGGATTACCCTGGCACCGTTACTCTAGGTGAAAACTGAGAGAAAAGCTCAAAAATGTGCTGCTGGCGTTAGTGGTGGCTGATAGGCTGCGGACAAAGCTGCGAGAATGGCATTGTGACACATACACAACGGGGCCTTAATTCAAAAGTTCAGGAGCTATTATATAAGGCTGCACCTGACCTAAAATTAAAGAAATGCAGCTAAGGACAGGTATTAAAAGTACTGTGTACCTGATGAAATATCACAAACTGTCAAATTTAAAACAAGAACAGTCTAAGACAACATAAAATGGCCCCGACTCATGACTGATTTACGAAAATTTTCGAGTAACAAACCAACCATCCAAAACAAAGAACCTCCTTATTTGTGGTAAAAACCAAAAAAGGTTTTTGCTGAGTTTATGCTCCGATTGAATTAAGCTGGAAATTATAATGTAGACTAAACTGTTGGGGATTTCTGAATGGCATGTCTTCAACATGGGAGATGAACTGTGTGCTATATTCTGCACAGTCAACCCAATTAAGACCACTAGCACAGATATTTAGTTTGAACCGAAAACCCAGACCGAGTATGAAGTAGATCTTAAAAAGCTGTTTAAGATATTGTGTTGTGCAGCAATGATCCTTTTTTTCATTGAAGAACTGATATCGTCCCAAAAGACGGGCCAAGAGCAAGCCAGTGCACTGGTCAGCTGCAGGAAGCAGATAAATGCGCGCACCCCCAAAACTCATATTGAGGACTTTGACCACAATAGATATTTTTGGCAGGAAACAAATCTATAGTGCTGCCACAAATTATTGAAGAAAGAATGGCTCAGTGTTAAAATGTTTTACATCTACTATGCATGGTGCACACATTCAGAATGTCCCTTTCATTTTTAGCATTTGTGTGGCAACTTTGCAAATCAGGCGATATCCAGACATTCAATGACACAAGTAAACGATGGCATTGATCAAACACGTTCCGAATAATATCGTTAAACAGCTGTCACACCGACTCCAGGGGCAGATATTTTGGGGGACAGCATCCTTTTAAGCTGTGTGTGCTTCTTTCTTTTGGTCTGAATGCTGTCGCAGCATGCTCGACGCTGAGGAAAACTCATCGTGACAAGTGGTCTGCTGCTGTTCCGGTGATGGAGAGTTTGTTTGCCTGGGTCACCTCTAATCCACCTGGGATGAATTATTTCCTTGAGACTTTTCCACCCATTACCTCAAATCAGAACATAATCCTGCCAGACCAGGAGGGGGCACAATGACACTCAAATCTTCTTGTTTTTTTTGTGTGTCTCAATAAAACTTGAAAGGCATGGAATTTCTATTGCTGTAAAATGCTATTTAAAGTTTTAAAGGGTAAACACTCACCACTTGGCATGTTAGATGCTGACGTTAGGTGCCAAAAGCTGTATTAAGATGGATATTACCACAAAGACAACATACCAAAGAACTCCCTCTCAATCGTGTCTTGTGATCCAATAGAAATGTGTGTCGGTGTATTTCTCTGCACTGATACAACTCTCTTTCCTCATAAAAACTTCTCACGTTATTGTGTTCAGTAACAAGTGGAAACTTTAAAATCTCCAGTTGGGGGAAATAAACAAATAAAATGAGAAAAGTATCATCTATCCGAGTCTTAAGATCTAAAAAGACCAAATTCACACTTCTGAGTTACACCAAATGCGGCATTATTTTGCCACAAAGTAAAGAAAAGGCCAAGTTTGAAATGGTGCATTTACAGATAGCCACCATTAAAAGGGAGTTCAGAGTTTTTAACATCTGCGTGGCCGCGAAGCCTGTATAATTTAAAGCAGTCCAACAGGGTCAGCTGGGTCCTCGTGCAGAGGACACCGTGCAGGTCAAATTTTTTAACCATGCAGACTAAACGCTACAATAGATACAAGCAGCATACCAGACTGATAAGACAAAATCCAGGGGGATAAAATGGACGCTTGTTATGATAAGAGACATTGCAGAAGAATCTCTAATCCAGACCTCTAAAATATATGTAGATCGATTACATCCGATGTGTGGAAAGCTTCAGCACAACTGACCAAAAGGGTAGTATGTATGGGGTATATATTTGTCAGCAGAGTCTTGTTTTATTTGTGCATGCACAGACTATGTACCCAACCTTAGCACGCCTTTAATATTTGCCTCACTATCTGAAATCACTGACTGACAGAAAGGCCCAGTTTTGAGATAATAGAAAAGATGGACTTTAAGGTGTCAAATTCAAGTTCATCCATCCATTTTTTCTATACCTGCTTAATCAAGTTTAGGGTGACGGGGGGGCTGGATCCTATCCCAGATATGCCCTGGATGAGTGGCCAATCAATCACAGGGCTTTGGGATGATGAAATGATTAGTTTTCAAGTTTAACAGAGATTCAGATAACTCCATTCGTCAGCTGTCAGTTATGGGTACCCAGCCATGTGCTAACTACTGGAAGGTGCGTTGGTCTTCCCCGCACTCTTAAACCCAATGTCAGTGTACAAATTCACCATAGTTTGAACCAAATTCCATATTTTGTAAGACAAAAAAGTAACGTTTATGTTAAAAGATTACGTTGACAGGTTTGTTGGCCACAGTTTAGTCTGAAGCTGGGTAATCCTTCTTAGTATTGCTTGGTTGTTGGTGTGTGTACGCATGAGCCAGAGCGAAGCTGGAATGTGTGCAACTTTATGAAGATGTCATCACCTGTTTGGCACAGGAAACCCTGGAGATCTTCAACGACATTTCCCTTTTAAAAAGGTGCTTCCCCAAGCACCTTTATTTGGGGATGAGAACAGTTTTTCTGTGAACAGAGTCCTCCCTCGGCTTTCTTGGAATTCGGAAGTAAATCTGCAACAGTGTATTTTCCCGGCACTGTTCCAAAAAGGTTCTTATTTCTATCACTAGCCCTTTTTCCATCAGATTCTGTAGCGAATTAAAAGTTATATCGCATTACTTTGTTGCGATATACGATGCGTTCGGTTGGTTTTCCATCAAACAGGACGATTCTAGCAAAATAAAATGAAATCACCGGAACGTGCTGATGCGCATTATTCAGACTCGACCAGATGATTTTCCATTACAAAAGTGGTGAATTGTAGCGAATTAGAATGCTCGGTAGCGGGAATTTAATTGCTCGCGCTGTTATTGTCAGCCTCCTGTTATAACAGTTGCTATAACTTTCAAGGCTACGTACCTTTTCACCACCGACTTTCGTTTTATTTATTAGGCTAGTTACTTATTTAGAGTTATGGACCGTAGGATAGGAATAAACATGCTGCTAGTGCTGCTATGTCAGCTTATAATAGCCGTCAGAAATTTAAGAAGGAGGATGAGAGCGAGGCGAGAATTAATTATGCTGCTTGAGGACCTCCCGAATTGTGTTTAAAAAAAGCAGAGTCTCTGCTCTCGACCAGTTGTTTCTTTTATCATCGGACATTGTTGTTACTAGTTGTTGCTGCTGTTTTGATACCGACAGGATAGGTGAAATGGGGCGGCTGAGCGGCTCAACAACAACATTCGAATCCTCGCGCTTTACCAATACCATCTGCGCATGCGTGGCTAGTCTGAATCGCATTAACCTTTTCCATCACTTCTGTAGCGATTCAACTTAGCCCTGAACCACCTATTTCGAGCGAATTGATTTAATGCGACAAAACAGGCGTTCTAGCGATTTAACCGTTTTTCCATCACATGTATCGCACTAACTTCTTGATGCGCATCAAATTAAAGCCAATCATGTCGTTGATGGAAAAAGGGCTACTGATCTAAGCAGAACCCATTACAAAAATGTATCAAAAGCAAAGGGCAATGAGACCTGTACTAGACCATTAGTCATATCCTCCACTCAGTTCAAATACCCTGATTAATTCTTCTTTAAGAAGAGAAGTTCACTTAGACTATATTACTTAAAGGGGAACTCCGGGGCATTTGAAGCGTGTTTCCATTGCTAGAGGTTGTCAAATACTGATAGTAGGACACAGAGAGGTGCAAATCTGCGCTCCCTGTGTGGAGATCGCTCTGTTCGCACACCCTGTCATGCGAGGCTAATACGTGGTGGCTAAGGGGCAAGTGCTAACCCTTCCACGTAAAACAACAACTTGCACACTGCAGAAATGTCACACCACTTTATAACCCATCCGACAATAAAGTCACAAGCCTTACCATCAAAACCATATGCATGGTTCTCACATTACTGGCATGGGGACGTTACAAAACAACTTTATAAACAGCATGTAACTCACCGGCTGGTTGTAGGCTCGCGCATGTGAAAGCCCAAAAGAGTCGATGGAGAATAATCCCATATACAAAACAATTATCTTCTCTAGAAAAACTGCGTTCAAGTATTTAAAACATTACAACAATACATGCCCAGTAATATTGTTGTAATGTTTTAAATACTGGAACTGTCCGGGGATTCTGAAAGTAGTACATTAAATACCCCAATACAAAAAAAAATGAGTTCTCTAGGTCCCCT